>NC_092818.1:61407712-61728212 GCF_023375885.2 Dermacentor andersoni
GTGTCAGCGGCAACAGCTGTCACAAATTAACGGACGGCGATGCAGATTGCCCTCCGCTAGATTCTTGGCGTAGCAGGTAGGTAGGAATTTGCGAAAACCGCGCTTGCACCGCGGCGCGGGCGAAGCCATGCAAGCACGCTCGCGCATAATAGCGACGAGATCGCTCACGACGCCTGATGAGCGGCACGCGTGTACGACTCCCACGATCTCGGCAAATGCAAAGGCACCGTTATTCACCTATGACTTACGATGCCACGCTGCAAGAAATAAGATGTCATTGTTTACGGTTTCGATCTAAGCATCGGGAGGCTCGCGAGAAGCTGCCATCACCTGATTGACTGCTCGATGTGGGTCTTCATCCAGTTGTTCCTGACCGGCTTCGTTGCTTCGGTTTCCAGCGGTCCAGAAAACATGCCCATGTTCTCAGTTTCTGGCACATTTTCTTTAAAATCAATCCCGTTAGTCAAACGACTACTAACGTCAATAGCACAGTCCGCAGCTTCCACTTCAGGGGGCTCGTCTTTCACACAACAGCCGACTTCCGATTTGACCGACGCTTTTTCTTTCTTCAACGTCTTCGTTTTCGTAGGATCCATAATTTAAGTTAAGATTCACAAGTTTAAAGCAGAGGACACACTTATTTAAAACGATTACCATTTTGGCACGGGAATCAGCTGGACGAGTTGTTAGAGGACGCCGTAAAAGATGTCACCAAACCTACTCGTCTAAGTTTCCGTCGTCGTCTATAGGGCTGAAATTTTTCGAGCAAATGTCTAAATAATTATGATGGCCGAATACATTATTACGGTACAATGACGATGCCTCATTAAGTTGACTAATTTTTTGTCGCATCATATTCAGACCAGGTTTTCTTGCAAGCCGGTCGATAACGCGCATGCGCACTAGAACACTTTCGCTTTTTGCATTCGTCTTTGTATTTCGCTACAGGCATTTGTGTGTGTGCTTGCATTAAACAATCGATTGTACTGCGGCTGCGCAGCAAGCGCGGACTGTCGTCGCAAAATACAATAATTAAAGCTTCTCCTTTCACCTTGGTACTGCGCCTTCAATAAAATTATGCATTACTTTTCTATGCATATGCCAAATGACGGGACGATGCAGACTGCGGAAGTTTCAAGCGTCGTATTTAGGATTGACTTGTTACCTTTAATATAACGAGTTGCTTCACATGCGCGCGCACAGATACAAAATAGTTTTATTAGTGTTGCATAGATTCCAGAGGGCGCAGCCGCGCCGCGTCCGCAGCTGGTCCGCAGCATTCACTGGCTTGTTGGTGGCGAAGAGCGTGCTGTATCGGCGTGCTCGTATTGTTCTGCAAGCGTATCTTTTCACTCATTGGAATGTCAGTGTTAGCTGCAAATCGCTTAGAAATTTTGTGACGTTGTGGAGAATGAACTTTCGCTGAGACATTGCGTTCGCCCTTTATTAGCATGGCTTTTCGGTTGGTTAGCCGTTCTGCTGTGGCTCTAGCTACATTGCTACTGTGTGCAATCGGCGCGCCATTCTGCCCAGCTGCTGTTAAAAGAAAAAAAGAAAAGCACAGCTCCACGCATGTTGGCAGCACACGGGCCGATTTCTTTTTCTGTTCGCTAAATAAAGCTCGCCGAGCATTTTCTTTCGCTTGCTGTTGCATCAATCGTTTTATTTGACGCCGCCTGGTACCTGTGCTTTCTGCTAACAGACCAGCACAATTGTCCGGCAAAATGTCGCGCGCATTTTTGCATCTCTCCTGCATTATCATTTGGAAAGGAAGCGCTGCGTCGTGTCTTAAGTTTCAATGGCCTTTTATCTTTCGGTGCTCGCTGCCGCAGTATGGGAGACACCAGCGACAGGCTTCCGGAGATTGAGAAGTCGTCGAAGGACTACTCATCGCAGAAACACGGCGGCGAGGTAATCGCGCGCCGCAGCTTGTCGGGCTTTTCGTCAGGGTCGACGTGCTCGAGTACTGCTGACCGACAAAAATGTACCGGGACAACTCGTACAGTCTATGCCAAGGACGACACTGAGGTACTGAATCTGTAAATTACATGCAGGACAAGACTATGGCTGTGCTTTTGGAGAAGAACCAGCAACTAGAAAAGCAGAAGGCTGATCTGCTGGCGCTCATCAAGAAACAAATGAAGTTGATTGACATATTGAAGAAGCAGAAGGTACACAAGCTTTGCATATTGTGTCACGGACACGTAAATTCGATTTATAGACTTAAACAATAGACGAGACAAAACGCATATACATGCTTTTAACTGGTTTACTTGAAACCCTGTCGTCGAGAACGTATGCATAAACATGTGACACTTGAACATGTGCGCTGTACTCGTGTTGCATCAAAAAAGTGATGGAAAAGAAACTGCTTTTTGGTTGCCATGTGTGTATTGCACAATATATGATTGAGTGCCACATGTGTGTGCATGCATCTTTGACAAAAGGATTTCAAATAAACCAGCTGAAAGTATATACTACGTGCCTCGTTCTTTCGATTGTCCATATCTGTTAGGTGCACTTGCATATTTATAATGCTGAACCATGTTGCCCAGCTGTGTTGACCTACTGTGTGGTGTTGTCGTGTGGCCAACCCCCTCGGAATTGGTTGCCATGTTTCAAGGAATCGAAACTGCAGTGCAAACCATGTGACTAATTTCCACTGCCCTTGCTTTTTTTTTCTCCAGATACACTTGGAGTCTACTAGAATCATCCAATTCACGGAAGAAGAATTGATACACCTTTTCGGGATGGACAAGAAGGACCAAAATCTCTAGAACATAGGAGTCTACACTGTATACTGGCAGATTCATGTCATCATGTGTACCTGTGCAACAGGCATGCAGACCAGGGACCAAGTATTTGCAGTAGATTACATGTATTGCAGACAGGTAGCAAAAATACTGCATGCCGCTTTGATGCCAATATTTTCATGTATGCTGCTGTTAACCTCGTCTAATTGCTTGTGAATTAGGCCAGCACATGCAAGTGCGAGAAAAATGCAAGCCCTTAGCTGAGGCCTGGCTCCTGCCAACCTATCAATGTATGGTCCACTCATTTGGAAAGAAAGCTCCATGGATGGAAGTTTGATACCACAAGTTAGAAGATTGTGATCATGTGATTATACAAAGGCTCGTTCATGCACTTTAGACCTGTTAAAACTTTTTGTGACACGCACACAAATTCCACACTGGTATAGCAAATGTTCCGAAAAAGTTTACAGACATTACTATGGTCAAAACAGATTACATTTGCTGATGGTGCACCCCTGATAGTTATGCTTAATGTTCTTACTTCGAACTTTAGCACTGAGAATTTATCCGCCAGGACAAAGAAAAGCATGCAGACTGCTAGAAGATTTCAAATTCATATAATCCATGGTTTTATAGATTTCACAAAGCTGAAATTCTAAGCAGAGACACACCTGTTTAATTTGCAACGAGCATGCAAAACAATTGCAATAAATAACTTCTCTCGTCCCTGCACACATTTTCACGTTTTCGCTTGGCAGGCCCAATTAATATACGCAGGTCAATGTGTGCTAATATAACGGTAGGCAACTTTCATGCAGTCACAAGAGCAGGGTTTAGATTCTTGCTTGGCATAGCTTAGCACCTATGAAGGGAGAACACAAAATAAAAAACTAAAGTGTTGAGAGAGAAAGGTAGGGAGGTGAACCAATGAACTAGACGGGCATCCAGTTTGCTACCCTACACAGGGTGTAAGGGAAAGGAGGAATAGAAAAAGGTTTAAAGGGACACTAAAAAAAAATATTAAGCCAAGCTGAATTGAAAAGATGAGGTGTCCGTAATAACAAATTCAGAATTCGTAGCGAGAAGAGAGCTTTTGTCAGTGAGGAAATGACAAATATAGAAAAGTCAGAATGGTGCTGTCTGCTGTGAACTATATGGTAATTCAAATGTGACGGCAGCACCGATTGATTCACAGAGTGGCAGAGAGGGAGGTCATGTGGAGATTATGTCAACTCGTCTGCTCTGGCGCGGGCAGTTCAAATTCAGGAGCAGAAATGGGACCTGCTGGGGCAATTTTCTATGCAACAAAGTGATATATTGGCGCACAGAAAATGATGATCGACTTTCAGATGAATAATGTATCAATCTAGCTGGACAATGTTTTGCTTTAGTGTTCTTTTAATCTCTCAAAGCAGCAAACAGGCGTAGTGGGTTGGCTCTGGATTAATTTCAGGAGCCAGAGGTTCTTTAACATGCAGCTAAATATAAGCACACAAACATTTTTGCGTTCTGCCCTCATTCAAAGGCGACTGCCATTGATGGCAATTGACCCTGTAATGAAATTAAACAAAGAATGAACTAAAACTTGGCAACGGAACATCATAGTCACTAAGCCACCATGGAGTTGGGAAAGACATTTCTGAAAAAACAAAAATGGGAAGAGCTCTCTGGCAATAACAGCTGTCCGAGCAATAAAAGTGAACCATGGCAAAATACTTGGCACAATGGCTTAAAAACTTTTATTGAAACATCATATCACAAAACAATACAATCAACTAGACTGCAAGCAATAAGCTTCAGAGAGCATCAAAGGCATTGGCAGGTTTCAACAATGCAAGCAAAAACTCGCTCATGGAATGTAAAATACTAGATATACTGTATATAGAGTGAAAAAGACGAAGAGACTCCTTGGGGCCTACAAGCTGTAAATAACCTACAAAACACGAGAGCCAGGCAAGAAAACCGGCTTGCACATTGCACTCGGGCGATGGCCGCTGTCGTCGATGTAGAGAAATACTTGCAAGGCACGTTAAAGTTATCTGTAGATGACCAGAAGTTGACTAGCACTTCTGCCCACTTCGCTTTGCTCATCACCCTTGCATCACAGAAGCAGTGACCTTGGAAACAGGCCCATCTCAACATAATCGTCCACTACCTGTGGGGCAAAAAATGAAGAAAAAAATCAATGCAGCGAATTTTGCAACTTCAGTACAATTCAATAGTTTTTCTGTGCTGTTTGTAACTCAAGAGACAAAATGATGCCTTCTGCAACTTGCATAGACTTTTTGAAAGCACGAGACTGTGGATAACTGAAATTTCAGAGAAGTCGAATATACTTTTGTTTTGAATCAAAGCATTGAATTTTCAATTTAATACTTCCGTCAAGCGGGTAAGTTAAGTGCATTTCAGGACCTTGAGCGACACTTTAGGTGATGCGGTACTAAATGGGAAAAGCAAAGCTCACTTGCAGTAAAAAAAAAATGAAGTAACAGACTAAAGCCCAGACTGCACGTATGCGTCACGCGTCCGCGCCCCCACGCATGCGCAGACAGTGCGGCGCGGCTTGTACACTGCGAAACCCGGCGCAATCTCAATAAACAGGTTTTCTCTGTTATCGTGCGCTTGAGCTGCCTCGCGTCAGCGCGCCTGGCTATGCAGCTATGGTGCAGTACATTCAACTCTCAGTGAAGCAGATTTATATCATGCAAGAAAGTGCTTAATCTCTCCTTTCTGCACTGATCTAACAGCTCTAAAGATATAACAATTACGCTTATAGGTATCAAAGTGTTTTGAAACACTGTCAATAACAAAGTACGAAGCGACATCTTCCAAGGTGTCTATGAGTGAGCGTAGTGAGCATGCCCTGTCGCGCGTCCGCAAGCGCATGTGTGGTCTGGACTTAAGACCGTGGCGTGTGACGAGGTGGCATTTGATCCTGCTAGAACAGAATATGAGCGAGTTCTTTTCTGATTATTTTGTTAAAAGCTGTTCAAAAACTAAAAAGAACTTTAAGAACTTATGGGTCCTTTTTTTAATGCATCACATTTTGTGCCATTCAAACCGCTGGCTAAGCACTTGGCCAGCAAAGTGTAAGAAGAAGAAGAAGAAGTAGTTTATTTACCACATAAGTACACTGAATGCACTCCGACGGGAGTGCGTTAACTTGCCCACTTGACAGGGGTATAAAAATCTCATATTTGGTGAAGAGTTTTTTCACTGGGCTTGTTGGTTGGTGCATATTAACTAACCGACTAACCACATGTGTCAGCATCAGTATATATGCACTGTGCATTTTCAAATAAATTGTATGTTCATAGTCTGTGCTCGTGTTTGTTTCCTTCCTTGACCCGTCCTTGCACAGCTCACCCACAAATCTCATATTTGGTAATGGCTGAATATCCCCCCCCCCTTGAGGCGCCAATTCATTCTTTTCACTGAAAACTTAGTTTCGCCACATTTTTCTAGTCTTCAAAATCATAAATGGTATACTGCTGCAAGCATACTAAAAATTTTCGATTCTCTTGCGAGTTTAGTCACGTTTACAGAATGTGTACTCCATGCAGGAACTCTCCCCACAGGAATGTCAGATATGAGAACATCAACTACATTTTGTGTCTAGCATACTTGGGGAAAGCACCTATCCAGCCACTGAAGTATACGCCGGATGCAAACCACTGTGAAAAACGCCAAACGAAATGAGCCCGCTACATGATGACACACCGATACCAAGAGCACCACATTCAGACATCTACCTTGCAACTCGTCTTACTAAACACCTTACATATATTAGTTAATCTTTCAGTACAGGTGCAATCAGAAGTGTTTCAAGATCTTTGTGACGCACTTTAAATATCATTTTCATCAATACTTTTGCTTTCGATGCACTATCTTGTGTGCGAATTGTGCGCACCATGCCCGAAAGGGCTATACAGCATAGGTACGCTTCTGCAAGCTCATCTGCCATGTAAAAAGGCCCTTGTGCTGGGAACACTGAAAATTTTAAGCGCACATTTGTAAGCCAACCAAAAACCATAGCGAACTTTTGCTGCGACAGCAGTTAAGAGCTGAGCTGTCCAAGAAGAAAAGCTATTGGGAAGTTGGTGGTGTTTGCTGTGAAAGGCCGCTGTTGTCATACTAAGTGAGTTCTTTCCTTTTTTTTTTTAAATTTAAGCCATTCGGCCAGTCAGATAAGCCTTCCAAACGGCATCGCACATATTGAAGACAACGGATAGGACTTATTTGTACCACCCTACCTCTTAATATAGCTTTAAATATGTAACAGCTAGTAGACAGGGGAACATAGCAGAACCTCACTAACATGATCCCGTTACGTACGATTTCCCGGCACCAACGCTCGCGATCGAGAACAGAAAAAATGACCCATTAGAGTTATGCTTCTTTTTTTACCGTTTCGTACGTTCCCAGAAAACGCACTCTTTCGGCACCAACTTTCAGCACATCGCCAAATTGTGGCCGCTCGATCTCATGGAAGCAAGAAAAAGCGCTAGACGTGCACTGTCGAGAACAGTAATCACCCACACCAGCAGCTTGCCCACACTGTCCCGAGGAGCGCAAACAAACTTGCTGAAGCTGCAAAAACGACAACGTGCGTCTCGGGAGGCTCAGAACCCTCCAGCTCAAGTGCATCGGCATCTCTAGCTGCAATGCTTCGCGTCGCATAGATGTCAACTGCAGTTGAGTCTGCCAAATTTTTCAGCGAGTTCAGATTGTACATTTTCCCAGTTAGTATTATTTTTCTTGCATTTTTTTGCCCAACAGGTGTGAACGGTTTTCTAATAAAGTCCACATTTTTTTGTGTCGTATTCGCATTCAATTTGAAATTTTTGACTTCTCAAAGACCTCTATGTACTTGCTACAATGTCATGCAGGGTACAAAGTCACATAAAAGTTTAATGATGACAAGTATCAAAGCAAGAAATATTAGTGTCGGAATAAGTTTCAAGCCTGCTTACTTCGTTAATGCGTTCCTTCGTCATCTCGGGAACGAGGTATGTGAAACCGGTGCCGACGAGCTTGCTTCCATCCAAGCACAAATTCCTGTCTCTGAGAAGCTCCTGTAACAAAAATGTGCGAGGGCATGAAGCAACTAGAATGCTGCACTCCTTACTAAGTGTAAGTTAAAAAGTGGCGGAATACAATTTGCTCTCAGTGGGAGCCGGACCGACAACCGTTGTAGAGGTCGTGAGCTTGGCTTCCACTGATGGCTAGTTGCCTTTTCTTCCACTTTAATTTCAGCTTTCCTTTATTATCAATATGAAGCGTGTCACAAAGCTAGCCCTCACTCATAATTCTACAGTAATAGATGCAATGGTGCAAAAAAGAAGAGAAAAAGAATACATTAAAGGCCCACAGAAATAACATGACGGACGGAAAAAACTAATGGGAAAAGGACCTGCGAGGTTGCCAGCCTGGGCTCAGGCCTCCCGGGCAGTATGTGCGGTGAGGCATAGCCTTTCCACCGCTGCACTGGCCCGCTGGATAGCCCATCGTTGGTCATCTAGTTCCGAGCTAGTCAGAGCACTTAGCCATTGCTCCTCGAGAAAGTCTGGTTCTATGTTGTCCTCTACATATATTGATCTGATCTCTGAATTTCCATAAGATGTGTGCCATGTCTGCGTGTACGTGCTTGCAGAGCTTGCAGCTCGCGTCTGGGTATTGTGTTGAATTTACTCTGTTTAAGTGTACCGGGTTTTGGAACGTTCTGGTTTGCAACCTTCTCCAATCTGTCTCTTGAGACCTGTTGAGTTGTTTGTGGGTATGCTTCTCTTTGTTTCGTGTAACGTGTCAGTATGTCGTGGTACGTGACCAGTCTGTCTCTGTCGTCTGTTATCGTCTGTACGCAACGTGGCTGATCGCGAAGGCCTGAACGAGCCGTACGACGTTTCTTTAATGCCCCTCCTGTTGTTGGAGACTTTCTGTATAAGCCGAACGGTCGCCGTGACTTTCTTTTCCAGGCGTGTTATAGTTTCTGTGTTTGTTCCCCTGGCTTCGATCCAGAGACCCAGGACTCTAATCTTTTAGACCATGGGTATCTTCGTGCCTTTTCTCGTGGTTAATCTGGTTCCCCTTTTGTGTAGTTCTGCTACGTCTCTGGACGGTTTGCCAAGCCTCCTGGGGCGGTAGAGTAGCAGTTACGATTTCTCTGGCGCGCATTCTAGTCCGGTGCCCTCCAGATGATTTTCGATTGCTCCACCGCCACTTGAAGTCTGTTCGCCATATCGCCCTTGCTTGCGTCCTTCGTGGTCCAAATCGTAATGTTGTCTGCATAAACGGTGTGATTAATGCCTTCTACTCTCCATTTTTTTTTCCGATAGTCCGATCATGACGACGTTGAAGAGCATCGGTGACACGACGGACCCTTGCGGTGTGTCAGCGCTGCCCATGTCCACCTGGATACTTTCCTCCTCGTCCAGTATGATTCTGGCTGTTCTTCCCGTAAAGAAATTTCGGATATACTTATACGTTCGCGCGTCCAGGCCGAGTTGCGAGATTCTGTCGAGAATGGCCGTGTGCTTGACCCTGTCGAAGGCCTTCTTTAGATCAAGTCCAAGTATTGCCCTCAAGGCCCGCCCCGTGGCGTCTATGACTTGCTCCTTGCGTTGTATCATGGCGTCTTGGGTAGAGAGCCCTCTTCTGAAACCAATCATGTTGCTTTGGTACAGGTCCTTTGACTCCAGGTAGCCGTTAACTCTACTCAGGCAAGCGTGCTCCATCACTTTACCAACGCAGGAAGTGAGAGATATCGGCCGCATGTTCTGTATTTCTAAGGATTTACCCGGCTTGGGGATGAGGATCACGTCGGACCTCTTCCATTCATCAGGTATCCTGCTGTTCCGCCAGCACTCGAAGTAGTCTGTCAAGCGGCTCGTTGCCTGGTTGTCCAGGTTCCGGAGCATCTTGTTGGTCACTTTGCCGGGCCCGGAGCCGACTTGGTCTTGATGGTCTGCAGGACCGCCTTGATTTCTTGCTGGGAGAAATCTGTTGAGGTCCCCGTTGGGAGAGCCCGAGTAGTACAGGTGTTCAACGGCTGGAGGTCTCTCAAGGTACAGCTTGACGATTTCATCACCCATTTCATGGATGTTTCCTTTGTACTTGTGTCTGAGCTTGGTCATTTCCGCTTTCGCCGCTGTCTTCGTTCCCGATGGGTCGAGCAGGTGCTTGAGAATCTTCCACGTCTTGCCCGTGTTGATGTTGCCGTCCATGGCGTCGCATACCTCGTCCCAAATCAATTGCATAACTGGGCGCAGTGTGTTTCGGTGTTCTTGTTTAGTTCCACGATTTTGCGCCTTAGATTTCTATTGTGTTTCTGCCCTTGCAGACGTTTCTGGATGGATTTTTTGGCTTGTACCAGCTCCGCGAGCCTGCTGTCCATCCGCAGAGAGTGAGAAGCACCTTATTTGGTAGGCGAAGGAAGCTTCGCTATAGATTAATAAATGGCACCAGTATACCACTGCGAGAGGAAAATTGCATTTTGTAACAAATAAACCACACCTTAAATGAAAAAGAGGAAGCGTCTATTTAAAGAAACACTAAAAAGAAATGTTAAGATAAGCTAAAGTGATAAGAGTAGTGCTCGAGAACATCTGAAGTGTCAATATTATCACGAACAGAGCTTTAGTAATTGAGAAATTGAGGTAAATGCAGAACACAATAGGGACTCTACCGGGCACTCCTCATTTTATATCTGTCACTAGCACTACACTACTCGTAATAAAAAAATAATTGCATTGCAGTACAAGATGAAAAAAACAACAACCCTTCACTGACATTACCCTTGACAACGGCATGAGCAGTCAAAAGGTTCCGTTTTCTCCGCTCTGTGCTGCCCGCTCTTTTGTGTTTGTCTCTTGGAAAGGCGGTGGTCCCGGGTTCGAGTCCCGGACCAGGACGAATTTTCCTTCAATTCTGAGGCTTTTCTTTCGAGGAACCTCTATGGGTTTCCTTTTGCTACGAAAAGGTGGATGTCTGATTTTTCCTTTATTAATTACTTCTTTCCACCTTGCGGGTTTTCGCAGAACTACTACGTCAGACACTTGCCTTTGCTTCGTGTTGTCGACCAATTCGATTTTGCCCTGCCATCTGCTAGCCGCCTGGTTAGCTCAGATGGTAGAGCAGCTGCCCCGGAAAGGGGGTGGTCCCGGGTTTGAGTCCCGGACCAGGACGAATTTTTCTTTCGAGGGACCCGTATGGGTTTCCTTTATAGCAATTGCTACGAACTGGTGGATGTCTGATTTTCCCTTTATTAATTAAGTAGTTTTGCGATCATGTAGTGTGCTGCACTGGTTTTGCTGGCTCGTTAATCTCGTACAGACTGCAAGTAGCAGAGAGTGCCACGTCCATGTGACGTCACGGGATTCCCGAGCGGTTCACGCCACTTGACCAAGAGCAGCTGCAGCGCCAAATCCGACGCTCTTGTCTTGGCTTGGTTTCTCCATGGCCACGTGTTTGAGTTCTTTGAGTTTGAGTTTTTTTAGTTCTGCGAGGGCAGTGGTTGTTTTGTCTGCTTTGTCGTCGCTTTCCATTGTGTTCCGCACACTGTCTTGCCTCAAGGAGTGTCAAAAAATTGATGCGCAAGCATGCAGAAGTGGTTTCACCCACGGACTCTTTGTGCTTGCAATAAACAATGCCGACTGCACCTGCACATCTCTTTTATGCGTCTTTTCTATAGCTCTTTCTTTAAGCTTTTGCATCTTTCTGAAATGTTTCTTTTCCTGGAGCATTTCGTTTCCCCTTTAATAGACATTTCATTTATCTGTTTTATTTCCCCAACCATTTTGCAATTGTGTTACTTGCTCTATCCTTCGGTATTTCAACCGAATTTTGAAGGAGTACTGGCATGACATTTCTGCTCCCACCGAACAATGCAGCCCAAAGACAAGTGGAGTACCGACACATTTTCTGATGCCTCTGAGGACAAGTGTCGTGAAGACATTGTAAGCCTCAAAATTCCTAATAAGTGGGCATGCCTGAAGCACTAACCAACTTCAATTCTGCAGTTTCAACATGTGCCCCAGTGTAATTAAAAATGTAATTATCAACTTTTAGTTGAATTAGTGATTATCATGAATTTGCTGATGCCTGAAACCGCTAGTAATGCAGGGGCAAAAAGAGATTTTATCTCCGCTACACTGTCCTTAGAAAATTTCTGGTTCCTCCCATTTGAAGCATATGATAAGTCTACCAGACATGGGCAGGGAACACATTCTGTAGCGATTTCTTCCGTTATCCGTGACTTTTCTTCTTTTGGCATTGGCTCGCACGACATCAAAGCCTTGCTACAGCCAGGGACGACTGCTTGTCAGTACAGGTGGTAAAAAATGAATAGAAGGGAAAGAAAGGAATCCTTACAATACAGGGCCACAGTCTTCACATTCTCAGCACATGCACACGTCGCCCCTGCAAGACTTTCTAGCCCGATAATGCATCACATTTATGGGGGAAAAAAAAAAAACAAAGACGTTGCACGTTCATTGTGGTGTTGCCTTTTCAGGACTACAGAGGTTATTACAGACATTACCACAAACTCTCACATGACCACAAGCTTTCAAGTTCTAGTTCACCTCATCTTTAAGCACAAACAATGTGCAAAGCCCTTTCAGTTTATTAAAAGCATTGCCTGTGGATAGACAGCATGTCATTACATGTGGACAAAGGACCCTTTCCCAAAAACAAGAAATCTGTGATCTTTTGAGGATGAGGCTCCATTTGGAAATGGCCGTGAGTTGACTCTTCACCTTTTCGCAATGATGCTGCAGCTGTTGGGGTTGTTGTTAAGGCTCTCTCATTCATTTTTTTTTCCTTTCGGTTAGATACAGTTTGACATTTATGATGCACAGCATGGATTGATTTCTCTTGGACAGCAAACGTAACTTGGAAAAGCTTGACACTTTCACTAAAGTGCATGTCGTCCTCTGAAACAAAACCTGCGATTTGGATTTTGCTGTGTCTGCTATTGTCACTGCGTACCTGCTACGTGAGCTTCAGCCGGTTGTGACGTTACTCATTGTACCTGTACTCAATGTTGCAAGGAAGGACATCACGCTACGGACGAAGATCGCATACTTCTTCGAACAAGTGGACATTTCTCTTCACACCCTGGTCTGCCCGGATGAAATCAAGAAACTTCACTCTCAGTCAAAGCTGTCGCTGACTCCCAGTGGATTACAATATTAAAAAAAAATATTATGAGGCTTTACGTGCCAAAACCACTTTCTGATTATGAGGCATGCCGTAGTGGAGGACTCCGGAAATTTTGACCACCTGGAGTTCTTTAACGTGCACCTAAATCTAAGTACACGGGTGTTTTCGCATTTCACCCCCATCGAAAGATTACAGTCTTTCTATACCACAAATGGCGCAGAGGTCAGCATTGTTATGCCAGTGGTCAAAAGTGACCTGCCATGCTAATGATTGGGCAATTACAAAAATCTCGTTTGATGGCCAGCCCAGACAAAGTTTTAAAAGGAAACCATTTGGCCTCTCTTGGTGCTCTTCTGCTGACTCCTCCAAAATGTTGTTCAGTTGGCTACAAAAGTTTACAGGACATCAGATTTGTGAAATAGCTGAATTTCTGCAAAGCCTGGCCACACAGCCTCGAATTGAAAGTTACAGTGTGCAGCAGCCTTTGCTACCTACGCAGCAATCCATTAAATATTACGTTCCATGACTTAGAAGAGCAGAAATTCACACTTGCATACCTGTGATCTGTGCAAATTAACATTTGTAAGAACCCTGCTGACACAAAGAAGGGAAACATAATGCATTCTTACTGACATTCTTTAAAGTTGGCTTTGAATGCACATATTTTATGAGATATGCACATTACTAACAACGATTTGCCTTAAAGGCAGCACACAAGCAGCAGCAAACTTGGAACAACAGAGACTGATAAGCAACACATTGTTTTTAGATTGCAGTGACATTTTCAGCAACTATGCTGTGGCCGATTTCGCCTGCTTCAAGCACTTGTCTGTATAAACTTGCTCGAAGCAAGCACCCCTCTGGCATATGGCATCTTGTGCTAGCACAAGAGGGTGACACAGGTGCTATCACAATTTCTTTTACGAATGCATTTTCTGCAATCTTGCGCTGCCCTATCTTTCCTCAACATATCTAAGAACCTTTTCATGACCAGAACATTTTGTAAAGCTTGATGCAGCATTCTTAAAATTGGAGAAACGGCCCAACTTCATAAATGTTACACAAAATTTATGAGTTGGCAGATGTGCATTGGTCACGGAATTCGTGCCCCGTAAACTTTTTCGGCCAGCTGTACACTGAACAATTTGTCTTCTGCTCTTACTTGGATGTCCTCATCCCTGTGCCTGGTGTTAGATACGGGACCTTCTCCTGAGCCTACTTCGAGTTCATCAGACCACATCGAATCGCGTCACAGCTAATTAAGGAGCGCAGAAGCACATCTACCACGTTCCCGAGGAGCCGCAAGCCCAAACAAGTTGGCGTCCCCCACCTCGTGCGCCGCAGGTGGAGCTATTCACTGCTTGACTCTTCCCAAAAGTGTAGCGGGAGCCTGGCACGGTTCCAGGTAACGCTGGTCCCAAGGCAAGACGGCTGTAATGCACCGTGAAGCCCTGGCAGCAATCCCCCCATCCGCCTTTGTGAAGGCAGTTGCAAGCCAGGAAGGCAGTACCGCAGAGAAGTAAGCCCTCGGACAATAGGGGCCCAAGGAGCGACCCTCTACGCCGGGTGTGACACAATCGCACGGGCGCCTATCATTGGCCAAAAATGACGCCACCTGAGTGGGCTCGCGGATTGGCCAAAAATGACGCCAACTGAGCGGGCTTGCCGACTGGCCGAACGTGACGTGACTTCGAGACACCGAAAGGGTTAAAAGCCAGAGACCGGGAGCAGCAAGAGAGCATTCCTTCATTCACCTCTTTCGAGCTTCTTGCCACGGGCCGCAGCGTCCGAGTTGCTGCTGGCCCGTAATGACTTTATGACTGTTAATTTCTTTGTACTCTCACTGTAAATAATGTAAATAAACTTCCAGTTTTCATCTCAAAGTCCTCCTCAACTTCGGCCAACTCCCGCACTCAACAGCAAGGTCCAAAATCTGGCGGACAGCAATTGGGATTGTCCTCCAGATCCAACAACTGGATGCCAGCGGTGGGATCGACCTCTACAGATCCAACAACTGGTGGCAGCGCTAGGGATGAACCTTCGTCCAAAGAAATCTAACAACTGGTTGACAGCGGTGGGATCGTTTTCAAATCCAACACTGGCTACCGAGTGTTCTTTGCCTGACCGAGGTGTCACTCTCTACGTCGGCAAACTTTGCACTTACCTGACAGAGGTATGGAGACAATGGCGTGTTGGTGATGTTGTCCTTCTGGCACGCCTCCAGCCAGGGAGACAGGTGCTTCTCATTAACCTGCTCCACAGTCGATTCCATGTCAGCCTGCACACGGGGAGAGATGAGGGGAAGCGACAGAAAGGATGTGTCATACATTTACCAAAATAATTGGCAGTTGCCCCCCAAGGCGAGGCATTGAAAGCAATGGCAAAGTTTAGCGTTGCACTGAAGGCGTCTCGGAAAGCTGGCATGATCCAGAGCGCTGCCAGCGGCATTGCAGGCTTCACACTGTGTTGTTGCACAAGATGAGATCGAAGGAAAACAGTCGGCATTTGACAGCACCCAATGAAAGAACTGCATAGATTCAGCTTGACGTTTACTGTCCGTTCTGCTCAGACCAGTGTATGCACCATGGCGTCGTCTGCACCATGGTGTCGTCTGCACACAGCTGCTGACCAGGAACCCTAATGTGCGTATGCAGAGCACTCACACCAGCAGTGAAAGCCAGAACGTTGCCCTGGCTTCGGCAGAGTTGATTGAGCAGAGCGTATTGGTGTTCCCACTAGGCTTTGTTGTTTTTGCTAGCCAAACACACTGCGCGGCCCTGGACAATCTAGAACTCAATGCATGAGCCACACGTGTGCACCAATAGGTCTATTCGATTCAGCCAAGTGTCTCTGCACCTTCTGCACCTATTCACGGTGCACTGCACCTAGACCCTCGATTCCCCAAGGTGCAGCAGTGCACCCTGCACCCCCGTGCTCGATTTAACGGGGTGCAATGAAAGGTGCCGCCGCGGTGCACTGCACCATTGAACCTTGCAGCGGGTGGGTGCAGCCCGGCACCCCCTGCACTTTTTCGTTTGAGGTGCCGTGCACCTTTTTCTGAATCGAACAAACCTAATAACGTGACAGCACGATGCCACCAACATGCCTGCAGCATCCGAATAATTACCATCGCAATAAAATGGGTTGTTGAAAACGGGCATCAGATAACTGGTTCCGTAAATTGTAGAGATCCGATTTATAGTGGCGCGAATTCTATCACCAATTTATCACCTATTTTATCATGTTGCATGCAGGTTTTGTTTCATTCTGACCATGTTTTCTTATCCTAATTTTTTACCCATATCATTATTTTTCAAATGCATAGTATATACTGGAGTGCGCCTGTGCTGAATGGTATCCACACTTGTACAATCTGATCTGCACACTGGAATGTGTTTATGACCAATTCGTGTCGCAAGATTATTCCTTTAGCAGTAGTGTGCTGTCTATTTACCTGTGTTTAGCAGATGAGGGGTGTCAATTCGAGAAAAGTGCTGCGTTGTAGGTATGGTTAAATGATGGACTTGAAAGAGAACAGTAATGTCTACCGCCTTACTATACCTGATTATCTACATTAACTCTTTCGTTACCACGAGAAAATGGTTGTTTTTTATAGTTCTAGAGAAAAAATTATTTACCACTACAAATAATATTCCGGCACACATTGCAGCATAGCATATTGTGCACGATGAAATGCTCTTTCCAATAACATATGTTGCCAAAGAACAAAAATTATTAGGTAAAACACAAAAATTCTAGAAAGCACCATTTTTGCTGCCAGTTGATAAAAAACAAAAAACATGATATCTACAAACATATTAATATCAAAGAAAATACAGAATATACATATTAAAGATAAATAACCCAGGAATAGTGCCTGAAAAAAAATGCTCAATACACCGCCATTTTTCAGATACAAAAAAGAAAATAAGACCAGTTCATCGCTCATGCCATGCAGTGAAGCAGTTTCTGGATTCTGTGAAGCATTGGTGCCCTACACAATTTTCCGCAAAACGAATGGTTTTTGTTCAACTTTGTGGTTCTTGTAACACATTTTGCAGTTCCACCTTTTCGGCATCTTCTGAGGATGGTCAGATGAGAAATCTAAGGAATGCACTTCACGAGTTCATCTAGAGTCACGCACCTCTCCCAGGACCGATTGCTTTCAGCGTAGCTGGGCAACTACAAGATTATGCATCCAAGCATATCTGTTTGCATTTTTGCCCACTGTCTTCCTTTATCACCTCTGCAGAGAAGACAGTAGAAAGAAATAACACGCTGTTGTGAACTGTCCTGCGCTGATCCGTAGTGCTGGGCTGAGATGTGCTACAGGCGGCCTTCTTGGCGTGAACGGAAGTTTCTTTGCTACCGATAGCAGCACATCATAACCATGCAAAGTACGCACCCTGAAGATAATCAGTAGGGCTCTGAGGTTGTGAAAAAAGATCGGCAGATAAGCACGCACAAGGAAGGAGACTGCTCAAGGCCACAAACTCGCCGGTGAACAGCCGCGGATGTTCCATGCTGACTTCAAACATTGTCGCCGTCAGAGCTTGAATCTGCTTTACTGTCATCTTTGGAATCATAATCCGAATCCTCATAACTAAATTCAAGTGCGGGTGCAGCATAGTTTCGAGCAGGACGCTTTTCTCGCGACGCAGCTGCGCGGGGCGATGCCATGGGAGCGACTTTCGATAACTGCACAGTGACACCGGCAGCACCCCTTGCCGGGATTTTATGAGAGAAGTGTTACCAAAACTTTTGGAAAATGGTTGCCAAAGTCGAATCCACATGTTGGACATGCGGCAGACCTTCAGAAATACACTTTAGTGGAATAAAACGACTCGGACTCCATACGAAAGCTCACTAGTGAACAGGTGGCATCATTTTTGGTTCATTATCACTGCTCAGCACTGTTGGACGGCAAAGCCGGCGATATAATTTAATTTGTGATGTGCTGGGAGTCATTTGATTACAAAATTTTGATGCTAGTGTGGCGATATCACGAGCGGCATGCTTTTTTTCTCGAGCGCGGCAGAAGGTGAGAGCCACATCTCTTTTTGCTACAACATATACACATTAGTTTGCAAAGCCGTCCGTCAAGAACCACAACATTGTTGGATTGCGAAAATTTAAACTGATTATGAAAGTGCAGTGACTGTGCTAACTACTGGATGGCCTTATATGCACAGTTGAACCCACTTATAACGATACCGGTTTTAACAATATATCGGTTATAACAATGAGAAGCTGCTGCACCGTCGACTTTTTGCATGTTTTCCATGGTGAAATAACCCGGTTACTACAATGCCCCGATGCCGCATTATCGGTTATAGCGATGAAATCTGGCTGCTGGGTGTCCGAGCCAAAAGGTAGTGAAATGCGAAATCCTTGAAAAGAAAAATGAAAACGAGAAATTCAAGCCGCTCCACGATGGGCCACTGTTCCAACAGCCGCCGCGCGCTTATTTTCCAGCCATCTCCGCGCAGCTCTCTTTCGTCACCCTTCCAACCCTCTGAACACAAATGGGCTGCGCCCATAGCTCTATGCCGCCCCACCCTCCGAAACACAAATGGACTGCGCCAACTGCGCCGCAAGCAGATTGCTCACATGTTGCTCGCTGGCTCCTCATTCAGTGCAATTCTGCAAACAGCTTAATCGCTTGCGCTCATTTTTGTTGGTTGTGTCGAAGTCGTTCCTGGCCATGTGGTTTCTCAACTTCGCTTGACTCGCTGCCGAAACGGAAGATGGCGGATCTGCCTGCTGATCATCGGCAATGCACGACGTTGCCGGTGAAAAGAAAGCACACGGCTATAGATTTGGAAACTAAGTGCTTCTAACCGATGAGACGATCGTCGTGAACGTGCTTTCATCGGATAGCGATGGCGACGACGGCAGCGATGACGCAGTAGGACAGGCTGCCTCAATGTTGTCCTCACAGGAGGCCCGGCATAATTGTCCCTCCAGGGCTTTGTTTTCGCGAGAAACCTTCCGCTACACTATGTGAGCGCTTGGATGCCTCGGAGAAGGATGTCGGCAAGCTTCGCGTAAAGCATGCATGGCTGATGGACATAGGCTTTTCTCACGCAAGCCAGTCAGATGTACTTGGTGAGATGCTTGTGGCGATCTCTCCCGAGCGTTTCTTCTGGATTTTTCAAGCTGACAGGCTGCCACGGCAGCCTTCTCATAATTTTTAAAAGGCCCCTTTTGGGGCCACCAATGCGATGCCTCGGCAGTGCTCACATATCGCTTGCCACCCGTGACACCTCTTTGCAGTTGTTATAGCAGCGGCATTCTTTAACGCCGATAGCCGCTGCTTGTTACACGTGATCGGAGTGCCCAGGAAGCAGTTAAACGAGTGAACACAATCAGCAGCCGAGCGAAGAAAGGTGGTGGGGCCTCCCTGCCTATATAGTTTTCTCATGTCAGCTCTGCAATCCCGTTATTTAAATTTTTTCATGCAACCCAGTTATAACAATTATCGGTTATAATGAAATTTTCGTGGCACTTGAATATTGTTATAAGTGGGTTCGACTGTATAAGAAATGGTTCCAATAAGTCGGAATTGGTGATCTAAAGCATCGCTCACCGGCGGTCGATTTGAATAGGCGTGGTAACAAAAGAGTTCATGGGAAGAGATTTGTGAGATATCCAAGCGGTATAGATCACAATTATGTCACATCAGCCGAATTACACTACTTACAAGAGGAGGTAGGCACTACTCGCAAGACAAATTATATGGAGTGATGTTACCTTAATAACAAAATTGCACTAATTAACATTGTAATTTAACACCCTTGAGCAAAAGTCCCAATTTTGAAATTGAAGCCAAGCCGTAATGAAGTAATATATAATTAACAGATATCCTGTGCTTGGCTACAGTATTGAGGGTAATTCCATAAGTTTCTGGCCTGACGCACTTTTAATGGAGATAGAAATCAAACAACTGTATCACTTTTCAATATAATCTCCCTCCACTTCAATACATTTTTCCCACCTGTGCCCTAACGTTTTTATGCCTTTCAAGAAATAGTTTAGACTTTTGTCTCGAAAATGTCCACGGACGGCACTCTTCACTTCATCATAAGCAGCAAATTTTTTGCCTCGAAGATCTTTCTTCAGCTTAGAGAAGAGGTAGTAGTCACTGGGCGCCAGGTGTGGGCTTTAGGGCGGGTGATCGATTTCTTTGAAGCCACAGTCCTTCACTGCAGCCTTTGCAACACTCGCCGTGTGAACTGGAGCGTTGTCGTGAAGCAGGTGGACGCCATGATGGAAAATCCCTCACCTCGTTGTTTATTGCATCATGCAGTTTGTTTAGAAGTGGCGCATAATACTGTGCGTTCATGGTGGTATTTCTTTCCTTAGAGTTGACCGAGATAATCGCACGGCAATCCCAAAAGATTGCTGCTATGATCTTCTTGGTGGACTGGGTCACCTTGGCTTTTGTCGGTGGCGCTTCTACAGGTTTTTGCCACTCCATCGATTCTCTTTTGGAAAGGGGATCGTAGTAAAGGGCCGTGGTTTCATCCCCAGTGACAAAAGACTCCAGCACTTCTCTCTGATTTCCACAGCAAAGCTCTAAAACTTGAGAGAACAGGTCACACAATGCCCCTTCTGCACAGAAGAACGGACTCGGGGCTCCCATCTTGTACTGAACTGACCTTTATCATGTGAAGCTTCTCATGAATTATGTGGAACACAGTCGTTACAGTGAGTCCCGCCTGTGCCGTGATTTTTTTCAGCTATGGCCTCCTGTCGTTGAGCACTTCTTCAACGAGAGAGACAATTCCTTCGGTCATCACATCCATGGGCCGGCCACTTCGGGGCTCACCCTCAGTGCTCTCTTCCGAGGCGAAACTGTTTTGCCCACTCCTTCACGGTGGACTAAGAAGAAGCTTCTGCGTACACACCATCCAAACATTGTTTCATAACACTTGCAGAAATCCCTTCTTTGGTGTGGCCCAACACTTGATTGTTAGCATTATCGCCACTTAGTGTGCCTCGTGTTTGTCAGGCGAGTGTGTGGTACTGACGAACACGTGCCGAGTTGAAACTCATACGCTGGCCTCTTAAAGGATGGCGCTGCATGTCTGAAGCCGGCGTTTTGAAATCGCTGTAAGTTTTAGACGTCAGGCCGGAAACTTATGGAATTACCCTCGTACATATTCAAAATATGTGGCAAAATGCATTGATATTAACACTTATCAGCACCGTGAAAAATGGGGTGCTGACAAGTGTAAAAGGAGTACTGACACGAAAATTTCGTCTTGCTCTTTTTACTTCTTTAGGTAGCCGTAGACTTCATGATTAAGATACAAAACCACAATTTCTGGGAAGTGGCACAAATAACTGCAACACCTTTTATGCGACATGCTCAAAGCTCGTGCTACGTGCAGCTTGGCTTCAGACATGATGTAGGAGACAATTCACTTCACCAAATCCAGAGGTCACGTGGCGTCGCACACAACTCAAGAGCATGCCACTTAGCCCAGTCATAGTGTGTGCATACAGATCAGTGGTGGCTGGTGCCATGAGGCTACTGCGTCAGGTTTAATTCATGACAATAGTCCACTGCTCCATGTCTGAGGCCACGCCGCAATTGGTGTGCAAGCATTTTTAACTGGTAGCATTAAAAGGGAGCAATTACTCCCTGGCATAATTTACTGGGTCAACACCTATAAAATAACTAAATAAAAGAAGGGAATGTTTCGTACCAGTACTTCTATAATTAGGACATCAAAGCATTTCACCACAGATGTTGCGGATGTATTTTGTGAAATGAGTGGAACGCATAGGGTGTCTGCTAAATGAATCTTACTTTATTATTATTACTTCACCTGAACATTACTTGAAAGGTCGATGACAACATGAAGGTTTCATATTTCGGACATAGAGCTTGCAACTCTAAAACCTTCAACAGTGTTCTGCGCAGCGTGTTGCACTATGCTGGAAGAGCTCAGCAATGAAAATCCATGGGGCTATTGATTGACACATGACATATTGATGACATATGACTATTTGTTTACTATTTTCAGGACAGAGCAAGCTACTTGCAATACCAAGTGCTTCACTGAATGACATGGACCGAAAAATGTGAAACTTGAGTACAAACAGTATAAAACAAGCAGATTGTTCTTGCAAAGCTGTTGGAATGAAAATGCAGGCAGCAATAGATTGCACAAATTTCTGTGATGCATTCGTATAAAAAATATGGCTTGATACTGAGTGACTGCTTGCACAAATGCGCAGATTGCGTCAACTTTACACCGATGGCAGTAAGATGTAGATGCCCTTTTACTTGAGTGCAACATTACATTAGGATTAAGAAAAAAAAATACACTCACCTTTGCAAGAAGAGAAGCAGCAGTTCCCCAGTAGCTGTGGCTTATTGAGAATTTTTCAGAAATGATCTCAGTCACTTTTCCTTGTGCTGAAAAATATAAGATGATTTAAGTCACCCATGGTGTCACCCATAGCTCACACAAGAACACCCACGTGAAATTAAAGGTAAGCAGTGACAAAATAGAGCGCACCACTCCAAGTAACTTAAGCCAAAGTGGAAGGGGGTTATAGTCTGCAATGTGCACTCAGATGTGTTAAATTGAAACACGTGAGCATGTGGTCAAAGCATAACTGAAGGTAGTATGCACCGTCGGTCAGTTATCACTAGACACAGGCATGCACATCTGCATTGCCTGCAAGGAGCGAGGATGCTTTCTCTACAACAAGACTATTGCTTTCGTTTTCTTTTTCTTTTCTGGTTTACAAATGAAAGAGTCGTTCACTCTATTCCTTTGCTTTTATTTTTGCACTGAAAATATGGCACTGCAGCTATCTGAAGCCCAGACCTCTCATCCTTACGACAATACCAAAGATGGCAGTCACATATCAACAAAAAGGCCTGTGATTCGCAGTGCGACGGCACTTTCCGAAGCCTAGTTACTAACTACCCGATTTCTGCTGACAGACCTAAGAAAAACTGCGATTTCTTTCCAGTACTTCCCCATGTGATAAAGGAACACCTGAGGATCGGAGAAAAAATGGAAAAAGAAAGAATGGAACATTTTGACCAACTCGACCATTATCAGTTCTATGACCCCCTGCAAAGGGGTGAGCAGTGAAACGGAGTGGCAGGCAGACTTTCCCACGTCACCTAATACAAGTTCGAGAGGAAGAAAACAACAGTATCAGTAAACCTTTAGAAGGCCCCTGCAATAGTACTTCAACATGATAGGAAATGTCTGTCTTGTCACTTGACAGCAGTGTCACAATGTCCGTGACAGCATTGTAAAGTGGCAAGAGAGGCTTTCTGAACTGCATTGAATATAGCTTACGCAGTGAACCTGTGCTCAAAGACAAAGTTTGCATATAATTCGCACCAACAAGCCAAATATTGCTCTCTATGCAGTGAGGCTACGATTTTGCTAAAAAAACGGCTGCCTGCCTTCTGCTTTAGCCTCTCTAATTCCAGGCTCACTTGAACTTCTTGAGGCCTCCATGAATGGGAATCAAACCTGTGACCTCGTGCTTGGCAGCAAAATTTAATATAATAATGGGGTATAACATCTCAAAGCAATCCACAAGCTACGAGAGATGTCAAAGTGGAAAGCTCCAGACTATTTTTTGCCAGCTGGCGTTTTTCAATACGTAGCTTAATCTAAGTAACATTGTGTTGTTTATGGTCAAAACAAACTTCGTGCTTCACTGATTAAAGTATACAATCACTTCTTCATTACATCCTCATAAGACTGCGGCCAGCCTAGCAGTGAATCGAAGCCACAACCTCCTGCTCGGAAGTTGAATGCCTGAGCCATTGAGATGCTGTGGGGGTCATAACAGAAGTCACTGGAACCTGAAAAGTACTGCAACTGTCGGGGCTGCACCAGCAACACTGCTGTTGTCACATTTGGTCCAATGCGTCAGTCAGGGATGGCAGCTCAGCTGTGTCGCTGTTACCATAAATTGCTGTAGCTTCACTTACCGCAATTTATATTATCACAAATCGCCGCCTTTCTGTATCCTTGAAATAAATGATAAGCCGCTGTATCTATGATGCATGCAACAAGTTATACAGCTAAGTAGAATTGTAAACTGAGAGCCCAATTACATGAAGCAAGATAGGCGACAGGACGACCACTCAAATTCCCATGCTCATACTCACCACCCTACCTGAAATGCCCAATAAGTTGCGTTCAATGTGTAACTAGTATATAATCAGAGTATACTAAACAGCTGTAAATGTGTGTAATTAAGCACCATTTCTCATGTTTTAGGCATCTGTATGTCACGGACCGACATGTAGAATGAAAATGAGCCCGAGTGCATACGACAGGCATTACCAAATCCCGACTGGGAGCTTACCACTGTAGTTGAAAAGTGCAGAATCATTGCATTCTACCGGTGTTAACATATGGGCAGAAACGTGGAGGTTAACAAAGAAGCTCGAAAACACTTTAAAGCGGCCCGTAGCCACACCTTGGGCTTGGTGAAAAGAACAGTCCACAGACAGTATAGCTGCTGTGAACATCTCAGCAAAGTCTTGCAGTCATGCGTGGAGCATAGAGCTCGCAAGCAAAGCACGAAGTCACCGTTTTCTCAAATGCTCTTTTTTATACAGAAGCCTGCAATTCACTCTTTTCTGGACTCTTTATTTCGTAATATAGCAGATTCTCATATGCAGCTGCTAGTAGCCAATAGCAGACGTCAATAAAGAAGGGTGTTCAGATCCTACCGTTACTGTGTATATTTATAGACTCAGTTCAATAAAGTAAGCAAAAATCTGCTTTCCAATTTCGATAATAACTATGTAGTTCTGGAAAAAGCAGACTACAGTTTGCTCATGCTCAGCCAGAGCCGCCCGCACAGGAACTAAACTTTGGCCACCCTGCTTACTGCTGTTGTAGCCATAGGGCCTCGATAATTTTGACTAGTTTTGAACCTTGAACTAGCCTCGAACCACGCGAAACTTAAGGTCAGACCACACGCATCCTTGCCAACGTGCACTCTCTCCTAGCCGCTCCTGTTTAGACACCTTCGCAGAATTTGTTTCATATTGAGCTATCGATAGTGTTTCAACATGCGCAAGTCGGAAGTGACTACTATCTGTCGGTCAAACTGGTGCAGGACAAAGCCAGTCCGCACCCCGTGGCATGGCCAGACTGGAGCATATTAGCGCGAGAGCATACTCAAGCCATGTTGAGTAGAAAGCAAATGCTGCACATACGTATTACAGTTACGTGTAGTTGTGGCCTGCTATGTGGCGTAGACATCGCGGCCACTGCGGGATGCCGCAACAAGTCCGTTAGCTAAGTACGCTGTGGCTCGCTGAGGACAACTGCGTCTGGTGCGCCGCAGGCGCCAAAATCGGAAGTAGTGGCATCTACATAAACATCCAAAATCAAATTTTACCTGCGCGCCACGGTGATCTTCAGTAGGCGCTGTGGACACACCCCACTCTGCCGTAGCCTTCACAGTGCAAGGCAGTTAAGAAAAAGTGGAAGCATCGCGAACAAGATGTTTGTTTGCCATTAACTCCACTTCTGCTGAACGCATTGAAGTACTTTTCGCGGCAAAGTATTTCTGAATGAACCTATTTTAACTTAAAATGCATTTCTCGATCTCGATAAAAAGTAATTCAGGGCCTCTTTACAGACTGCGCCAAGAGTGATCGTATGAAAAATATTGGACATAACATTAAGAGAACGGAAGAGAGCAGATCAAAGAGCAAATGGGGATAGCTGATATTCTAGTTGAAGAAAAGAAAATGGAGCAGGGCAGGCAATGTAATGGGTAGGGCAGATAACCGGTGGATCATTAGAGTTACAGAATGGGTGCCAAGGGAATGGAAGCACAGTCGAGGATGGCAGAAAATTAGGCGAGATGATGAAATTAGGAAACTTGCAGGTGCACATTGGAATTAGCTCGTGCAAGACCCCAGGGGGTAATTAGAGATCGCTGAGAGAGGCCTTCATCTTGCAGTGGACATAGAAATAGGCTCATTATGATGATGGTAATGATTACCGACATGCATCTGGCGCTCGCCGACAACACCGGCCTGGTTACTCGTAGCTACTCGGAAAGCACGCAGTTCCCATCCTCGCATTAGCCAGACTTAAATGCAGTGAAGAATAATAAGTTGTCACAGTTGGCCCTGTGAAATTCATACATGAAACTGTATCTTGCTTAGCAAGATGAGATATAACTGAACGTCGCGAAACTAAAATTACGCGAGCCATGCAAACCGAATACTTGTGTCAAAAGGTATGCAAACTAGGGATTGAGCACTGCTACGCATTATTTTGAACAGTGGCTATCATTTTCCTTTACTGCCACTACGATTCTCCCACTATGCTCTTATAGAGAATGCAGGATTCTGTAATAGATTCTGTAATCAATACTCGTATTCTGTAATCAAAAAACTAGTGAGAAGTCCACTCACTTGTGTTCCCCTGGTCGACAACATTATAGATATCTCCAGACTTCCCATGGAGACATACATGCCAGATGGCACGGCACAGGTCTGACACATGCACCGTGTCCATCTTGAGATCCTTTGTCCACAAAAGCTGCAAAGCATACAAAACACCTGTTAGAGCCACTAAGAGTGAAACAAAAGTGCGACAGTAGCACAAAATAGCTGCTGCAGCTACATTTGTAAAAGCAGGTGACATGCTTAAAGTAATAAGCGAAGATATGTCTCGATCAGAGGAAGAAGCACTTGCTACTTTAGAACCAGATGCCATGGAGACCAAAACAAAAGAAACAATAAAGAATGACTGACCAACGCCCAGAGAACTGAGATGATCAACAATGGCTGAACGAGCCTCAGTACAGAGTGATTGTTTTGACAAGACTTGTCTTTGTTAGGGCGGCATTTAGAAAAATACCCTTGTTGAAGCATTGAAACTAAGATAAAAAAGAATTTAAAAAAAGAGGGATTCATACGCCTAAACCACGATCTGATTGTGAGGCACACTACAGTGAGGGACTCTGGATTAATTTTTGCAGGGTAGCAAACCGGAGAATTCTGGTTAACCTCCCTGCCTTTCTCTCATTTGCATCTCTTTCTGGATTAATTTTGATCACATGGGGTGCTTTAATGAGTGTGCACCTAAATATAAGTGCGAGAGTGTTTTTGCAAGTTGCCCCATCGGAATGACTGGGGTCGAAGCCTTGTGTGACCTTGAGCTCAGCTGTCACTGCTATAGCCACCGAGTTGCCATGGAGGGTTTGGCTCCAGACTGAGGCATCCCTTGTTTGACTAGAGTTATACAGGTGTCACATGTATACATCTGATTGCGATTAACTGCTACATGGTCCAATGATTTGGAGTGAGTTATTATCGTCTGCTGATCATCAGCAACTCTCAGAACTGCATAATGTATTGGCTACAAATTCAGATTTGCAAAATACGGTTAAATTTCGACAATATTTCAATTTCATAGCTTATTTGCTGGTAAAAAGATAAAATTTTTTTTTTTTTAATTGAGCTGCCTTTACTTCTTGTTTTCAGCGTTTTCAGAATACTGCGTTAGAGGGCACAAACGTCAGCCTGTGATCATGATCAAGGGGTCTGATCGCAATTCTCGGATTGTGATTGCCCAAATCCGGATACCGCAGAATCGCAATCACAAATGACCGTGTAGCAACGCCCGATCCGGATCAAACTCGATCCAGATCAGCCCCGATCAATATCAGAAGTGTACACGTGACACCGGTATTACTAATTTCAATTCTTCCATCATCTTCCTGTGCTAAATCCTATGCTATCCATTAGGGCTATCGGTTCAAACAAGGTACGTGTAATTTGTGCGACATTTAATTGTATGTCAATGAAAGCAATCGATCGATCCCTTTGTTGTGTTAAGAGAACCGAGAAACACACAAAGGGTAATGCTCCCTGCAGCTTGTATATGTGCGTGTAGCCAATGTACAGCAAATTTTTAATGGTTGATTAGTAGAGGTCTGGGTTAGATAGAAACTTAACGTCCAACTGCAATGAAATCTTACTTAGGCTAAATTTGTAACAAACAAGTCGCATATATTACTGAAGCAATCTTAGCAAAGCTGAAGGGCTGGCAATTGTCTAACTTTATTATTAGCTTGTAGAGTACCAGTGTCTGTGGAAACTATGTAAACAGTGCTCAATCACCAACTTCCAACAGTATATGTAATGGACATCATTTCTGAAAATAAAGTACACAACTCTTCTGCACCTTGTTGACTTCCACATGATAGTTTTGAAGGCAAATTAAACTATAATGAACATCTGATACATCAAATACGAGGCATGTTATGCATTGAATTGTATTCGGGCTCAACTGTAAGGCCTGTAATGCTGTCACCTCGAGTACAGAGCCTCACAAACGTGAAACTGACCAAAGAAGTCAAGTAAGACTGCAAGCACGAGTTAAAGGAGTGACTATGACCACATACTGTTTAGAAAATATTTCTGAAACAGCAGAATGTGTATGCTGCGTATATTTCCGGCTAAACTAGGAACATACACATCACGAACTCCTAGCAAAGCTCCCCTAAAGTAACTGGTAAGTGATCATTACATGTGTTGAGATAACGGTGGAAATGAGACTGTGCTTTTTATTTACAGAATTGAGCACAATTTCACCCGCGTGATAAGATGCCAATCTTAAGTTGGTATACAGAACTAACCAGAAATTGCATAAAGTAATTTCATGCGCCAACTTAGGACTAGAGAATTTGCTGGTACAGACAATGCCCCAAAAGATGAATGCACAATTTTTACTGCCTCAAGGGCGCAAATCGCCATAGGCACGTCCGAAATAGCTCTGGAGGCCTACCAGTTGACTTATTAGCCGTATCGGAGCTCTTCATGTGGAAGGACACGGCGGGTGCACGCGTGTATAATTAAGGAATACATAACGGGTCCCTTGACAATTACCCCGTCGAACTCTAGATATCCTTCACCGCAATACTTTGCGTTTGCTTCACCGCGTAACACCTCTGTATTGGGGCGAAGCGGACTTTTAGAAACCGGCATTATGTAACGCGTCATGCTTCTTCGAAGCCGCTGACGAGGATTACAAAGGTAGAGTCAACACTATTGCTGACAGCGGCAAATTCTTTCAATAAAGAACACGGCACCGAACAGCAAGAAGCTTAGTAGCGAATGTCGAGAAGCAGGCAGGCCTAGCGTTGCCGCGGTGGTGATTACGGCTTCTAGCGGATCTGCGTGCGAAAGGGCGCCTGTTGGAGGCGGCGAGATAATGAAAATGACGGTGGTGGTGGCTTTGCTAACGCCGTTCCAAACCTGCGGTAATGGCAGAAAGTCCTCAAAATCGGACGGCGAAGGGTTTCTGGGTCCGAAATTTCAGACTTTCTTATACAGTGACCCTATGGGATAAGTGACAGTACCGCAAAGGTGTCCGAATTATTGGGTGTGTCCGAAAAATCGGGAGTCTGGAAAATCGGTCGTTGGCTGTATTCAATTAAATAAACGGTAGCGCCTTTAGGATGCATTTTTATTGGACGATAGTCAGCTTTTGGTCAAATGTTTTGATTTGTGCAGTTGCTGTGGCATGCACATTAGGCAGAACGTCAATATATCAACAAAGTGAGCAAGTCTTCTAAGAGCAGTGCAGCTTAAATAAATGCACTAATTAAATAAAGGCATCCTAAAAAATGCAGAAAACAACTTTACCTTCATCGTTTCCTTCAGGTGCTTGTAGACAGCACCTACTAGAATGCGCGGAACTAAAAGAAAACAAAAGATGAGGAAAAAACATGCTCAGTGTTCGAGAAGGGCCGTGACAACAAAAGCATGCACCAGGCAATTTTTTTTATCCCAGATAACTGCATTCCCCCAGAAAGAAGAAAACCCACGAAATGCACCAAGTAATGTTACCCTGTGGCAATAGCACACACAAGAAGAAGAATGGCACTGAGGACCAATATCCAAGGATGAAAAGACGATTATAGGTAAGGGGGAAAACAAATGAGGAAAAGGTCCAGAAAGTAAGAGCACCACCAATGCCAATTAAACTACAGCGAAAAATAATTTCTATATTCTATATACATATATATATATTTATATTTTTTTCTGCGACAAACTAATAAGCAGGAACCATCCTCACCAATGCCATGCTTGTCGGCAACACCATAGACTATAGCGGGACGCAAAATCACGTAATTCAGGTCTTTCATCTCTCGCAGGTCTTCCTCCACGGCTAGCTTTAATTGAGCTGTAACTGTCCAAGGATCCAATGAAAAATGCTCTTGTGCTGGTTTCTAAATAAGGAAAGAGAAAAGAAAAACCACGCAAAAGAGCGTTAAAGGGGTGCTCTTTATTGTATACCCCCTTTTTTATGCTTTATCAGACAGATGTCGACCCTGTAACTACAGCAGCATGCCAGAATTCCTTGAATGCACGAAAAATCAATTATATCTTCTTTTAAGGTGACCCTTTCAAAATGCATGCCAGATGGAGAGCGGCTTCTTGGCGTAGGATTTGTTTACGAGGCATATCTGCATGCCATGAAAATAAGAGGCAGTGGTCGCAAACCCCTCGTGCACACATTGGCCAAGCCTGGCACACTGCACAAACCATTCTTTCCTCCTTCCAGTCTATGCTTCTCCATACTTCACATGGGACAGTAAGCTTGCTTCCCTGCTGTGACTTTTGTTGGAACGAGATAGCCTACACGACCACCATCAAATGTAGTGTTCCTAGATAACGTGCAGCGCCCTTCCATCTCCTACTATCCCGTCACCTAAAGCTTTCGACAAGGCGATCCCAATGTGGTTTCAACTACCGCACCGACCCACACATCAGTGACCCGCGATACTGGGGGCTATCCAACAGAGGAGAAAAAAAAAAGCAAGATCGAATGTTCGTGCCAGTTCTCCACTGACCTCACCATGCCCAGTGCGCACGTGCGGCAGCCCCTGCTAGTGCCATAATGGCAGTGATCCTCGCCACTTGCCACTGTATTTGCACCCAAGGCAACGTTGAGGGGAATGCCAAGGACAATGCCATCATGGATTGTTCCCAATAAATTTCAGCAGAAGCTTGGGGGTGAGAGATTCCTAAACATAACCCCCTACTGTAGAATCTTATTATTCTCACCTCTCTGCATTTCGACTTGAAAGGCTAAGCCAGGCTTGTCACGGTACAAACAACATGCTACCGGCCTGCATCATGCTTTGCTGCAGTGGTGGTGCTGTGAAATTGGTCGCCAAACTGGTCGATTATCACTGTAACCGTTACCACTCAGAGCAGGATGTGCTTGCAGTATCCAAAATTCTTGTGTTGTCGCGGATTTTATAGAGAGGCATGTATATAATCAGATTGCATGCGTGATGTGAACAGTGTTGTACAATCCCAAACCCATGTGAGCACCGGTAATTGCTCTGGGATGTACGGCAACAAGTATAAAGAGCAGATGGATTTGGCCTGTGGGATTAGATTTGACAACTGACAACTGTGTTCTCTGCTATCACCACTTTGACTTGCTTTCCTTTCTGGGCACAAGCTCACCAAATAAAGAGTTAAGACTCTTTATTCACATATTCGGATAGCACTTCTAATTCTCTGCCCTGATTACACCATGGCAATATCATTGTTTGTGCACAAGTTTCACCAACAAGCATAACAACTGCCCCCTAGGTAGATAGAACTCTCGGACTCTGGTGTTGGAGGGTGCTGGGGTGAATGGCTTAAAATGCACTGCCGTCATTCCCCTGAAGCTGTAGGGACTGAGCAACAGACTGAATGTCATCAAGTGCTGTCGGTCCAACAGCAGATGCTGTCAAAATCCACGACCTCACGGGACTGCTGTTCACTGTTCATATTTTGTAAGGGAAAAAATGTGCCTTTTTCATTTTCCTTTGCTGACCTCTGCCATATGCTGCTGGAAATGTTTTGGAAGGTAGCTGGGGCATTTGCTGGTCGGTTTGTGTACCTGCGCCCATGTTGAGTGTGCGTCGCTCGAATGTTTCGTGGATCGCAATTATTAATGGCTTCTCTGGGGCAACATGTCGTTCATGGAAGCCATGTAGTACTCACCAAACCCTGGGTGAACAGGCCCGAGTGCACTGTTGTGCTAACAATGCTGCCGATAAGTTCCGTCTGCTGATGCAGCTCTCTTGGAGTTTGCTGCCACTGATTTCTGTGCTTGCACCTTGCTTTTCATATTCCTTTTACATGTTCTTTAGGGATTTTGCATATCCAAGAAGTCTTCAAGCGCAGCTTTCCGCGTCGGATTTACCAAAGAGGTGTGCATTTGCTCACATCAGCATCTACAGCCACGGATTGTTGTCAGCTTCAAATATTGAGGAAATGGCACATCGCTGATATGAAATAATGTTAAAACGTAGCAAAACGTGCATATCTGCGCATGCAAGCCGCATTGCTTCACCCTGAGAAGAGTCAATACGAGCATCCGAACCACAAAACGGCAACTGTGATCCAGATACATACATTACGGGCTGTTATTACTGATTCCTCTTTTTCTTTAACTTCATCTACCTTAAAGTTTGCGTGTGCCATAAAGTATTACTAGAGAAAACTGCTCACATAAGTAGGTACTCATTTATAGGCCGTGTAGTTCTCTTGCATGAACGTCGATGCCATCAATACCACTGTTGGTAAACGAGCAAGTGGTTGTTTATGCTGCTGTACCAAAGGCACAGTCTCTTGTTTCCTATTTGACACACAGGTAAACGGTGCATCTCTGGAAATAAATGTGCCAGCATAACAACATGTGCAGACCCACAGACCTTAAGGAATGGCGATGTGCAGATGTTGGCACAATGCTGTGTCGTCACTTGCCACTTATTAAAATGCCAAAGCACTACATGTCCCATGAGGCCGAAAATCCAGCGTGGTCAAGTGATGGTACTAAAATCATCATCATCAGCAACGTCATCAGTGCCTTGTGTGATGTCAGCAGTAATACAGAAGAGAGTAAATGGTATAGAAACATCGAGCAGTAGTAATTATGGGTAATTAATGTGAATTAAGGTGAGTTAGAGTGAAGCAAAGTGGATTAACATTAGAACAAGTAAGGTGACTTCCGGTAAAGTGAATGTAGGTGAACTAAAGTGGATTAATGTGGATAGGGGTTGGTACAAATTAGAGCAAGGTGGACTAAGGAGCAATGAAGTGCATGGATTAAGGTTGGTACAAATTACAGCGAGCTGGATTAAGGTAGAGTTGTGAAGGACACCTGACAACGTATGTCGTCACATATCAATGCACATAATCAATTAGTTACAGAATTAAATTATTTTGCATTCAAATAATGTAACGATACTTAAGTGGCTGTCAATTCTTGTGTATCCATGCCATGCAAGTGAAAAGTCAGTGATTTCGAATCGCTAAGTTCAGAACCGAACTATAAAAGCAGTTTCCTTCGTTTTAACTGCTTATATTTAAGTTCAGGTTCACTGGCAGCGGGTACACAAACTCGACGGTGCCAGGCCTAACCTTCACTGAACAGGATCAACAATGGCTTAAACTTTGTGTGCACATCTTGAGAGGGCTGAAGCTCGTGCATTTCAACTATGAAGGTATGTTTCAACTCATTTTAAGCGTGGTATTAATAACATGTACCAATAAATGCACTGCAGCTATTGTGTTGTTGGTTCGACGGCCGATTGCATGGCCTTCGGACGAACGATGGTCGGCATGCCGATTTTGTTGGTGCCGTTGACAAGAAAGCCCATCGCCCTATCTAATGTGGGGATGCGTGACTCTCGCGCGTCCCCTGATGTTTTCCCGCATAGCGCATCCCCTGATATGCTGTTTTCCCGCACGGCTCGCGTGGCCTGGCGCTCGGAGTGGTACAAGCGCGGTGCGAGAGATGGCGCGACCGTCGCACCGCGGCGGGGGTTACTCGGGCGCCGAGGGACAAGGGGCTGGCTCTTTCCCGGCGGGTCGGCGAACCGCGCCGGACGTACCGCGCGCGCGCGTCGACCATGCTTCTGCGAGACCGTCTCGCGTGGCCGCCTTGGACACCGTTGGCGTGACTGTACACGCGAACGACCAGGCGTTGGGATCCAGCATGGGGCGAACATATTCGCTCGCAATGCGATCGCGGTAAGTCTGACTTCTAGATTTGTCGCGTGCCCATCGGCATGTTTTGGGGATATGAACTCGGCTAGCAGGCATTGATCTATGAAAGGTGCAATAAATGCCCTTGTGACTGTTTGCACTACTGTGTTGTCGTTCCTTTGTCCCAAGAGTACGGAGGAGAACCCCATATCTCCCACACTAAGTAGGGCTCGTCCGTTGTGTTGTTGTCAACCTGGTATGACGAGGTGGTCTCGGTGACATATTGTGCTCAAAAGTCGGCCAATTGTTGCCGCCAGCGTCTTACCAGTCTCGTATCGATCTACCCAATGTTACCTCGCCCTAACCGAGCACGTTTATAATGCGTTTAGCACGGCATGCGCTGCCACCGCCAGCAAGTGAGGGCAGACGCTACAAGAAGACTTCGTCAGCAATGTGACAGTCTTGAAGTACCGGCCAAGTGCAACACAGGGTTTTTTTAAAATAAATTTACCAGTCAACAATGAAGGCCAGCAACTACATGGTTCGTGGTGCAGTCTGGATGAACCCCTGGCCTCCTTATGTTTTAACGTGGAGTTGCAGTATGCTACACACGCTTTCAGAACTACGCCGACATAAAGCTACCAGTGGAGTTTCAACGCAGTACGCGGCAAAAGTGTTTGCAGCAGTGCGAGTCTGTGTACCTAATTTTTTTCTGGAGAAAGATCGAGCCATGCGGCTGTGTGTGCAATACTTCCAAAACGTTTTGCAACTAATCCACCAGGACAGAGTGCATGTGACGTCATGCCGTGAAAAAGGCACATTGTACACCTGACAGTAGCACGAATCTAGAATGGAAGCCCATATGCGATTCTCTGAAAGCAAGCTACACTGTTGAGTTCGTCCTTGTCCGAGGGCACTGAACATGGGACTAATGCTTTTCTGAGGCAGTTGCTGTAACGTCTAAGCTAACAAGGATGTCAGCAAATAGCGAAGCAAGGCCAAATTAATTGACAATCCAAAGCACAGGGACACAGAATATAGGTGATCACTTCGGCAGAAATCTGCAAGCCAAAGAAGTCCCATGAAAAAAAAAAAAAAAAAAAAGGAACTGTCATCCACTTGACAGTAGCATGAAGCTACAAACTTCATAGCTAGAGCTTGAAACTACAAAGTGTCAAGCTTTCATATTTTTCATGCTTTCGCAGTTCTTTGTGGTTTCACGCTGTAGCTTTGAAGTTTGTAGGTTCGTGCTACTGACAGGTGGATGACAGTTTTTACCAGTTATACAACTTACACCTTGTGAACTCCTGGATAACTTCTGGCTTTCTTCCAAGCAAGCCAGAAAGGATAACTTCCTTTCTGGCTTGCCGCACCTGACATCATGGCAAGAGTAATCTATATCGCTTTCCCAAAGAGCAATAAATCAACCTACGTTAAACTGACATTTGTCTTCAGTGTCTATAGAAATAACAGAAAAAAAGAACGAGAAGAAAAAAAAAATAAGGAAGAAACCATCAGAGATGATTAAATAAGCAAGTAGCCCGACATGCTTTCGATGGACATATTGTAGCACTCATTTGCTATAGGCAATGTTCTCTTTCACCTTTCTGTGCAGCACAGTGCAATACGAAATGGCAAATTTCGACAAAAGACGTGCAGCAGACTATATGGTGATGAACACGCCATACAACAGTGCCCTACAACAGTCAACCCATGCGGTCGAGAAATGTGACACAATGGCAGCACTGATCTCAGCATCTAAGCATCTATCAGCATCTCAGCATCTAAGCACCTCAAAGCCAGTTGGCATTTCGCAATAAACAAGCCCCGGCACCTTCCTCTCCTATCACTGCCCTCTATTGTCTCCGACACCAGCACCCACTTTTCCAAGAGTGGCGTCAGTCGTGATGGAGGTGCTGCCATGGGCCAATTGGCGAGCGCTACGAGGACCAATCGGCGAACGCTTTCTCCTCCTCAAACTCCGGTGCTCATGCGCTGCCCTTTCCTTCCGGCAAGATACCGAGCCCCCAGTGCCCAGCCATGCAAAAGAGCAGCCAAGAAAAGCTATTTGCTTTCAAAGAAAGAGCACTCACTTTTCCCTCGGCGTACATGTGACCAGATGAGACTTCGATGTACAGTTTCGGACGGTGGCTGAGTGCTTCCTTAGCACAATTCCTACTTAGTTTTAAGATTCCTTCTTCATATACCTGCAAGACGTTTAACGAAGGTGTGAGTATGCAAGTCACCTAGAACCTGTGAGTAACACGGGCCAGGATGACACAGAAAAGTAAGTGCAACAAAAGTACAGATGACAAATAACATGGGACAGGTGCTTTGCAAATTTTTTTTTTCATTGGAATCGCAAGATATATCATTGTGAGCATGTCCAGCACAGTAAGAACTGGGAGAAGTTCCGTGCATACAAAACTATGAACTCACTCATTAAATTATGGGGTTTTACGTGCCAAAACCACTTTCTGATTATGAGGCACGCCGTAGTGGAGGACTCCGGAAATTTCGACCACCTAGGGTTCTTTAACGTGCACCTAAATCTAAGTACACGGGTGTTTTCGCATAGAACTCACTCATGCATCACGACTGTTCAACTTGCACATGCATTAGCTCCCTTTTCCTTAGGTCAGTTTGTTGAATAAAAAAAATTCTATTCTGGGGCTTTAAGTGCCGAAACCACAACATAATTATCAGGCATGCGATAGTGGGGAACTCCGGCATAATTTTGACCACCTAGAGTTCTTTAATGTGCATGCAATGTACGCTACATGAATGTTTTTACATTTGACCTTTGATCTGGGTGGGAATCGAACCTGGCCTCCAGGGTGCGAGATGAGCATGCTTCCCTGAAGACACGGCTCCTCCACAGAGGAGGTGGCGCCACATCATTGAGTGCATAAAATGAGTGCGTTGATGACGTTCCGAGGTCTACAAACAGTATAATGCTTTTGCATTCCCACACGTAAGGAGTGTAAGCCGAATTTTAAGTTTAGTAACTGCTGTTGTGCCAGGTATTGTTGCGCAGAAAAGCGTGTGCAAGCACTCTGCAAGTTGACGTCACAGTCAGAGCGGCAGCGGCGGCAGTTGTTGGCGGCGAGCGGTGGAGGAGTGTGTACGCCCTTGCGGCTCGCGAAGACGGCCGCGCAAGTACGCCACTGCAAATGAAGTGCATGCCACTGCGCCTTAGTGAAGAGGTCGCTTTAGTGCCGCCCGTGTTCTTCCCATTGCGGCAATTTGTGTCTTGTAAGAAGTGTAGCCCTGATTGCAGAACTAAATGCATTACCAATATGCCTTACAAAGAAGTCTAAGCCTGATTGTATAACTTCATGTATTGCCAAATCTGCAGCAGGCTTTCGCCTTCTTGTGTTACAATAGTAACATCTGCTGAACTTTTTTTCATTGCCTGCCGTCTTTTGCTATGCTCTTCTTTCATCAAAGATGAGCAACGGATTAACTAGCCTGCTTTGCACTGTTGGCTGAAGGATTGGATTGGCCAACTCGCCAACCAACTAGCCCAACTCACCATCTTATGGCCAACTCCAACATCAAAGAAATTGGTGCAAGGGCAGAGCAATTATACAGGGTGTTTTTTTTGAGCCATACAGATTTTTCATAAAAACGTAGTGAGTGTAGTGAACGTGGTGTTCTTGCAGATGAGTTCCTAGGTGAAATGGACCGACTTTTCCATTTATTAACTTTTTTAATAGTGCCTTGGGGGTAGCTGTCTAAATGGCAAATTTATAGATATATCATAAGAAGCCAACAAACACTGACAACAAGGACAACATAGGGGAAATTGCTTGTGCTTAATAAATGAAATCAAGAAACGATAAATTAATGGCAGTGCAAGTGGATGAAAACACAACTTGCCGCAGGTGGGGAACGATCGCACAACCTTCGCATTACGCGTGCGATGCTCTACCAATAGAGCTACCGCGGCGCCGTTTCCCCATCCACTTTCTTGCGTATTTATGCTTCCTAGTAGAACCCTGGGAGTGTTAGCCAGTGCCACCCCTCACAGACCTTGGTGGCAGATGTGGACCATCCTTTCTGCCGCAGGCATCACGAGAACGTGACCTTTTTGGAGGAAGGCAGCCGGTCAACAAACCCACACATGCTACCTGAAGGCATCATTGTTGCCGGGTTCGAGACCCTCATTATGTAATAAACGAGAAGAAAGGGGGTTAACCGAGGGGCCTGCTTTTTTTTCATTGATGCCTTCAGGTAGCATGTGTGGGTTTATTGACCGGTTGCCTTCTCCCAAAAAGATACGTTCTCGTGACGCCTGCGGCAAAAAGGACGTTCCACGTCTGCCGCCAAGGCCTGTGAGTGGTGGCGCTGGCTAACACTCCCAGGGTTTTATTAGGAAACATAAATGCCCAAGAGAGTGGATGGGGAAACGACGCCACGGTAGCTCTATTGGTAGAGTATCACACACGTAATGCGAAGGCTGTGCGATCGTTACTCACCAGCGGCAAGTTGTGTTTTCATCCGCTTGCATTTCCATTAATGTATTGTTCCTTTATTTCATTTATTAAGCACAAGTAATTTCCCCTATGTTGTCCTTGTTGTCAGTGTTTGTTGGCTTTCTCATGACATGACTAATAAAAAATGGGCCCCTCAGTTAACCCCCTTTCTTCAAATTTATAGGTAGTAACATTCTAATGCACCCATTTTTTTAAAAATCTGGAATATCACATCTAACTTGAGATATTAATTCTTGAATTCCAAAGCTCCATTGAAGCAATATCAAGACCGAGCACGCACCGCTGCACGTCAGATGCCAACGTGCCGTAAAGAAGTGTGGGGCAAAGTTTGAATGACAGCCTGTCGCAGCAAATCCTGACACGACACACAATGGTACATGCTTGCCAAGCAAAGCTGGAGGCTTGCTTGAATTCCTGTTCAGTGGATTGCACCATAGTCTTTGAAATTTGTCATACAGAACACTCATTAAGATCCTCTCCAAAGAGATAGTAGTAATTAACAGGCAAAACTCCAAGAGGACAAACTTACACAGTCTGGCAAGTTTATCTTCGTCTCTGCTGCTAGGTTAATCACAAAATCGTATGGGCCTTCTGGGTCTTCAAAGGCTGCTTTACACGAGGCTGAAATGAGAGAAAGAAAATTTGGCGATAAGTCACTCTTGCGGCCCTTAAAAAGACTTGCTCAAGTGTGTTCACAAACTCACTCCCAAAAATGGATCTTTGCTCAAGATGTCAGCCCTAGTTACAGTGTACCATCAAAAAAACCACAAGGCGCCTAATCCCTACGCTACGAATTCACTTGCAGAAGTACAGAAGATGCAGAAATAATAAAAGAAAGCAAGCTTGCTGCCAATAAGGTCATCACCTAAACTTACAAGTGTGAACAGTGCGTAATGCAGATAACATATAGTGCCACCTGTACTTTTGTTTATTGGAGAAGTGGCCATGTTCTTTCACTCCGTGCTTGCTGTATCGAGATTTATCTCATGCCACGATTGTCTCAGGCCCTTCTAGACGAATAAGTCTGTTGTTATCAGACACATTTGATGTATGCAGCACATTCAAGAGCTGTTGAATGAATGATTGTTGCACAATCTGAAATGCACCGGTGCCCTATAAGTAGGAACCGTGTTGGTTCCATTATGTTCTAAGCTCATTGTATCGAGAATATTTCTGCACCTCGATGGTTGCTGTTCCTTCTAGGATGTTATTTCAAAGCAAGGTAGCTAACCAAAACCAACCCAGAAGCCGAAAAAGAAAAGAAATTCTGCTTGAATCGCAGTTGAACTGGAACGATACTTTTTTCACATCAGAATGAAACTAAGAAAAAATAAAAAAGATTGGTACAGGTTCTCTACCTTCACGGGAGCTTTTCACCTGTGTATTGCCTACATTTTTGGCTGGAACATGCTTCCTAATTTGCAAATGCACACAAGATCGCTGTTATTTCAGAAGTGCCTTTTGTCAAGCTGCTCTAGCAGCCTTTAGCCAGGAGGCCGTCCAGATGCTTCTGGGAAATAAATTGAATTGAATTGGCAGCACTATTGGAGTTGTTTTTCTTTGGGCGGCTGGCATGTTAGTAATAGTCCTGCGAGTGCTTGAAATTGGTATTGGTGAATGGCATTGGAAAATGGTTTTCTAAATGTGGGAGACCTATTTACCAAGTGTTTCCATAAATTAAGATTTAAAAACAAAGTGGTATATGTTAGGTGACCGAGATCACGGGGCACTCTTTCTAGTCATCCCTATTTACTCAGAGAATCTTTTGAAGTGCGATTAGTTCAGGCCTTGTTCGTAACTGAAGTACGCTACTCAAAATACTATACACTAAGTACTTTCCAAAGTAAATATTTATCTTTTAAATAAGTCGACAACTCAGTATTTTTGCTGCTAACTCATACACTTTTCAGAGTACTCTGAACTTAAGATACTTTACATCACTGTAAAGGGCAGTATCAGCATGCCACGAGCTTGTCACAGCGGACACACTGTACACGAGTGGCCAGCCCCTCCCGTTTTGCATTTCACAACCACTCAGGGCGGATGACTAACAGAGTAAGCACAGAACAAAAAGTAACCAAACCAGCCGCATCTTTCTTACAGCAGGCTTACAACATGTGTGATTAGCTTTAGAATAAGAAGGGATCAACATGTTGCAAAAGTTGATCAGTCGACATCGGCGACACTGAACTCAAGTCACACCACTGCAACGATGGACACCAAGGCCTGCGAAACAATGTTGGTGCTGCCTTGGCCTTAAGAGTTTTTTGAATGCGTGGAAATTGCTGAGAAGAGTGTCCAAGCATAATGCAAGCTTTGACAACCAAAAACGAAGGTCTTATTGACAGGAAGAATGTACTATTCTAATCTCAGCACATTAAGGTAAGCTAGAAGGCAACTTTTCATTAAGTGCTTCCATGGCTGACTGTTCAGACAAAAGTATGGTGAATAGTACAAAGTTATTGCCAAGTATTTTTAAAGTAACAAAATACTTGTTTTTCGCATGGTATATAATAACATATTTTTTGAGTATCTTGTCCAAGCCTGCATTAGCATATATTTGCATAAGTGCTATATAAATGATGTACAATCAAACCTCGATATAACAAACTTTGATTCAATGAAATTCGTAATGTTAACAAACTATTTTCATTTCCAGATCTCAGTTGAATTCAAAACCGTGTATTTCTTTATACGATTTAACAAAGTAATTGCGTGACATGGTTTCAATTTAACGACGCCTTCAGCTATTTCATGCATGTATGGCTAGTAAACCTAGCAAGAAAATGATAAAAATGTTTGCCAAGGCGAAAGTTATGTTAAGTGTCCTTCTGCATTAAAGTGAGCGTGACAGGATGTGATAGCAAGGAAACACCACTGTGCCATTTGTCGCATTAGCAAAGAACTTGCGGAGGCCGTAGGGCGTGCCGCAGCTAACAGTACTTGGAGAGACACGACAGGTGACGATTCCTTTTGTGCAAGGGGATGGGGAGGGAGTGAATGTGCAATAACGTGATCAAGCACCCGCTGGGAGGGGGAGGGGGGAGTTGAGTCCTCGAGCAAGCGCCTATCTGGCTTCTCCTCCTCGCACTTGTCTGTGCCCTGGCCACGCGCCGTATGTTAAAGGTTATCTCTCCGTGGCAAGTGCAAAGCCCGAACTGAAATAGCTGGTGCTTTCCCGCGCATCTAGTGTTGGCAGTCGCATAATCTCAAGTTTCCAAGAGACGGTGCGAAACGCTCACTCGCATTGTGACTGAGAGTTCGTAGTCATCCAGTCAGATCTATTAACGTTTGTCTGAGCACACATGACACCAATAAAACTACAACAAACCCTACTTCACCCAGTTATCTCTTTGCTATCGCCGTCAACGCGCTTCCTTTCAGGCAAAACTGACTTTTCGGTTTCCCCCCCCCCTTTTTTTTTGCTCCGGACAACTATCTGCATCTTTTTACACTGTTTTTAATTTGTGGGTGCTGCCTGTGGGGCACTAAGTGGTGCTAGCTATGGTGTCTGAAATTTACGGTGCCGCGTGATGCAACACACACAAACCTCGGACACTGCGAGCCACGTTGATGTATGATCAGCATCGCATGAGCTGGCACTCACAACCGGGCTATTATGGCCCGACCTTCTTCCAAAACCTCGAGTAACGAATTTGCGATTTAAAGTTTTTCGCTGCAAGCACAACTGCATTATATCAAGGTTCGACTGTATTGCTTTTAAAGTATGCTTCAGGAATGCGATTTTCTTGTAACTACTTGTGAGCCAAGCTCAATTTTGGAAAATTTCAAACATTTGCTTTAGGGCATAAGTGTGATTGTAAAAGTTGAACAGCATGCCTAATAACACCCAATGAAGCTCTCTCTTCAACATCATCTTTTACATTGTTCTTTTTTCCAGCGTTTGAAGAAAGCCAGTGAAATATTAAAGTAAGTTGTCACTACACGCTTGGTGCATCTAGTATGAAGGTACTCTCGAATGCACATATAGTCAACTCCCGTTAATTCGGCCCTTGCGGGACCACAAATTTTGGTCGAATTATCTAAGAGATCGAAGTACCAAGTGGTGGCAAAATGAACCAATCCAAGAGATCTTGAAGAATATCTTTCTTGACCACAATGGATAGCGTTGTGTAATTGTCAGGCGACGGCATGCTGGACAAATGAAGCAGACTGACGAGTATAGGGACGTGACACAACATTAAAGAAGCAGGAACAAATGGCTTTACTGGTGGTAGGAGCGTCAGCCACTCAAACTGAAATAAAACAGCTTCATGCCTGGGGAACCTCAGTAACGCTGTTTGCTGATTTTCTGATATTTCCAAGCTTTTTAGTAAGCTCTGGATGCATGAGGGGCGCCGGTGGGGTACAAATGAACCACAACAGCATACTACTGTTTTTCTACAAAACAGCATGCTTCTGTTGTATTTAACGTCTTACCAAAATTGTCTTTTCTTTACGGTTATCACTTTTTTTTCACGTCCTTGAATATGCCTTGTGCTATATTTTTGTGTACCTTGTTGATGCCCAGCACAGGCATGGTCCTTGGACTGCAGTATATCTTTAACACATAAAAATTAAAAAAATTGCACATTCTAACTGAACAGGTTTTCCTCTCATAGCCTAATGTATGGTTTCTCGATGGGACCTTCCAGTGCGTTGGAATTAAACGAAAAGGCAAATTAACCGGGGTTGAATTAACGGGAGTTGACTGCACAAGGAACGAACCCCACATAGTACTTGTCGTAAAAGAAGCCATGAGTGGGCTTTGATTGCCTTTCAGCACTTGTCCCATCGCTTACCAATTTGAACTTTGCCGACATGAATGCTTGGATGCTGCGGCCTATCTCCTTTTTCTTGAAATATGATTAGAGCGCTGCAAACCAGATGCACAAGTGTGTGGTGCTGTCTCTGTCTCTCATTTTTTTTTTTGAGAGATATCCAGAGAGCTTGGATACAAAAGAATGGCATTAACCCCTTAACTACTGATGATGAGATAACTTGCCATCAAGAGTGTCCTCTAGTGCCTATGACGAGTTAACTCGTGAATGTTTGCAATTTTTGCGCATGCGCATGTTCAGTTTCTTGCAATTTTTACAAGAAAATAATACACAATGACTTTTGCCAATTTTCACTTCGCACCTGCAAAAATTTTTTCGGAAATTTTCATGGCACTTAAGGGGTGAAAGATAAGGTCATGGAAACAACTTCACTTGGTTTTATTGAGTGCACTTTACTGTATTTACAATCACATTCATGCCATAAGGCAAATACTGTTACATGGCAAAAACAAGTAACACTCAAAGCACAACGACTGTAGCAGACAAAGTCGTTGGCCATCAAAATTTGTTCTTGTGGGTTGAGTCCGTCTACTATTTATACGCGTATTGCTGTACATTCCAGAGTAATCGCTGGTGCTTGCGTACATTCGAGAATCTGCAACACTATCTGCGTCGTGTGCGCAATCTGATCAGACGAGACATTCAATATAGAATCAACATTAAAACAATTTCAAATTACAGCATGCACGTCTTGCATCAAGCAACAAATCAATAACAGTGACCATCCGGCAAAAAACGTCACTAAAAAGCAAAGCAATGCAAGTGTGACAATTTAAGATTTGCATAATTCAAATTAGCTAATCAGCAAACAAATCACACTTTAAATATGGTTTGGATTACTCAGGATTACAATCAATATGCCGTTATTCTCAGTCGCCTCAGACGTACCACTTTTTTTTTTTTTTAAGGCTTGGTTAAGGTTATGTAACGAAACACAGTATAATCACTGAAATGAAGCACTTGCTAGCTGGGCAGTCACTTTTGATCACACTGGCATGTAAACTCAAGTAGGTGTAACAAAAATGATGTAGCTGCTCCTGAGGTGAGCTTCCACAACACAATTTTTCTTTAACTACTTGTGAGGTGAAGAACAGCCTGCAGACCGCCCCTTTTTTAGTATTTTCCACGCAGAGCAGGGGCACTGTAGAGTTTTTTTACAAAATAAATTTATGCTGTTCTTCTGTAATTATTTTTTAAGTTATGCAAACAAACAAACCAATTCAAACCAGTTTGAACTTGTTTTTTCTTTCTGAAGTTGAACTGAAACTGAACCATTCTGCTGAACCAGAATGAAAAATGTTCTGGTTTGATACTCTGCTTCCAAATTTCTATAATTCACATGTGGAACGCTCCTGAATTGTCATGACTGCCGATTCAAGGACGCGTGACGATGCTGCGTAAATGGGAGCCAATTGTAGGCCACATCTTTCGAGCGGATGAATACCAACTAGGCCATTACTATAATAGACATTACTGAGTTGTGGTTCTGTTTAGTGTGCAAAAGTTTGTGCAGCTTGCGTTCAATTCCCAACTCTCCTCAGCTGTGTCTGCCTGTCTATGCAACTTGCCACTGACGCATACTAGGGTACGAGCTAAGAGTTAGCTGCTAGGCTAAGAGATAGTGAGCACAATTTATTATTTAATTGTTTGCCATCAATACACCAGTTGTAGTTCGGCAGGCTAGTGCAATTACAGCAGTCGTGTAAGCAAACGAGCTTTATTTTGTAGTTTATGTAACAAGTTTACACGACTAGCCAAATTTTGAATACATTTATACCGTATATCTGCGAGGTGTCTTTAAACATGACAAACAAACTTTACGAAAGTCCAAATTTTATTTTACCGCTCTTAGAAAACCTTGAAGCCAAGGATGTCCTCCAATATACTGCAACTTTGTGTTTGTTTTTCAGCAATATTAGTTGCAGTGTGTGTTCCTTGCAAGACATTTTCTGGAACAGAAGTCTGCAACATTAATTGTAAGTACACACCACAGCAAAGAACGATTATGTTGAACATAGGTGAAAAACAATTAGGTTTGGACAAAGTCTAAACATGTAAGTAATTGAAGAGAATTGTCTGTGTTTAAAAAGGCACTGCAAATAATTGGAAGAAAAATGTTGCTTGCACGTTACAGATTGGCCTTTGTGTCATGTGGGCTGGATGGGTGGGGTGTCATACCAGAGTTTGTAAGAGCTGTCACGGAAAACATTCAGGAGCTTTCAAGGACTTTCAAGGCCCTGACAAAGCGGGTTCAAGGGTTAAAGACAACAACAACAATTAAAAAAAAAACTACAAAAGAAAGACGGAACTTATTTCACATGCTAACATTACTGCATACCATATAAAGCAAGCCCAAGCGAAAATTGAGTCACATAGGAAAGGATTATTAAAAAAAAAAAAAGTTTTTGCACTCTAATGAAGGTGGGCTAAAAACTGCACACAGGTAAGTTTCACTGCATGTTCTGTATTTCCTCATTCACGTGTTTCAACACGACACACTATCAAATTGTTCTTGCTCAAAGAAACTGAGCTCTCTGAATCACCATGCTTTTTTTAAAAATGACTCGAAGCATTCACTTGTTCCACAGAGGATGACATTTTGAAACAGACAGCTGGCTATACTCCATAATAGAAAAAAATGTCTGTATGCACAACGTCACCTTATAATAGGCTCCTTCGGTCATCTTGTGTTTACAGTACGCACAGAGAGACAAAGAAGCTCAAATTGTCTTGAGGGTGTCAGAAAAAAACACAATCCGGATGTTCGGCTTGTTGTCCATTCTTTTTTACAAGTACAAGTGCTTGACAAGCTCAGCTCATCTTCTGTACAGCAAAGATTAAAGCACCACCACGCCTGACAGACTGAAAACGAAACACTGTCTCAAACAATTAGGAAACATTGTTTTTACTGCGCACAGAATGAAAAAGTGCTCAATAAGCCTTTTTCACAAACTATCACCAGCCAGCATAAACAAGATGGCTCCTCACCACGAAGATGCTAATCGGATTGGATTGGCTCAACTCTTGGTTTGCATAAACACTGCAGTCAGATACAGAAATTAAACCCTCTCCAAAGTTTGGCTGAAAGCAAAATTCTAGAATTTCTAAGCATTCCGTGAAACTTTACAGCTTTTAAAGCCTTGAAAACACAGCAGTTTCACATTTTCAAGAGCTTCATGCGTCATTTCAAACCCTGATGCACACACCATGCCCCCTTTAACCGTACCTGACCCTTTAGGATGAGCTCTCTTACACTAATTCTCTGGCAAGCTGGAAGTACAAGAACTTTTGTTTAGTTCTGTGAGTTGACTGTACTTCAGGCTGTGCTACTGATGAGGCAGATTTGAAGTAAACATGAATTAATATCGCTGAGCCACTGTGGTGGTTTTGATAAAACAAATTTCCGAGGTTAAGAATTGAAACAATTCAATTCTGGAGTTTCATGTGCCAAAACCATCATCTGATTATGAAGCATGGTGCAGTAGGGTACTCTGGATGAATTCTGATCACATGGGGTTCTTGCACGGTTCACGAGCATTTTTGTGTACTACCACCCCCATCTAAATGCAGCCTCTGAGACCAGCATCGAACATGCAACCTTGAGCTCAGGAGCACCATGCCCCAGTCACTGGGCTCCCGCAGCAGGGAAATTTCCGCAGCCTGTTCATTCTCACAGTAAAGATGGTTTGCAGTACCGAATAATGCTTATCAGAGGCAATTATCAGAGACAGCTTAAGAAGAAGGTTCAAGCACATTTCAGTAATGCCAAACTAAACACCTCATTGTACAGTCTTCGTCAAAATTATACTGACTACTCTGCATTCGGATGTGTGCTGCCATTCCTGTGGTTCTCCTCACATTTCAAAACTCGGGACGGCTAGTACAAGAACACTTTTCATTCCCCAGGGTGTCAGAACTTTTGGCCTGCAACAGGACTCCTTTGAAGAGCCCCTCACCAGGCCCCATTGGATATTTTGGTTAAGTACACTTGGAAGTCTGAATGAACATCACGGCTGCTACCACCACCGACGGGAGTACAAGACACGAGGCAAACAGGTTCAGAGGGAGCTTCCTGTGATGTAGCTGAATCTGCTAACTGTTGCATGGCTGAAGAAGTGCAATGTGGCTCTTTCGAAGAGGTGGGGTAAGGCACAGTCTAGGGAACGTATTGTCACGTACGAGTTTGCGCTGCTGTGGACAAAAGGACGTTGCGAGGTGAAGATGTTGAAGTGTCTCAATGATCGGTAGATGGTGTTACCCTGACTACAATCTCGTAACTGTATATATTGCAAATACATATATTTTCTCCATGCAACAGTTAGCCCATGCAACAATAGCCCTCGCGGTACTCCACGGAGGTGCGGAGGATAACCTGATTATCAGCGACTCCAAATCAGCGATTCGGAACTACGCCAAAGGTTGGGTGTCCGTGGATGTGGCGCGCATGCTCAACGCCCGGGCCGGGGACTTTGTAATCGTGCCGGATCCAAACAAGTCCCTCAAGTGGTTCCCCGCGCACGTTGGGGAGCTTGGAAATAACAACAACAGCCGCGACAATAATGACAACAACAGTGCTAACGGCCGAAGACGCACCGACACTCCACCCAACCACAACGAGCGCGCCCACCTCGTCGCGAGGCAGCTTACCCACCGCGACGCGGTCCCCCAGAGGGCAGCCGCTGCCGTTGTTGTGCGGGACCCCAGCGGAGGAGTGACGGCGGCGGCGGCCACCCCGTCTGGCGCGGCCGCTGTAGTTGCCAACACAACACAAATCGTGGCAGATGGAGTTGGGGATCACGCGGACGCCGAGTGCGATGTCAAGGAATTTCCGGCAATGTAGAGAGGTGCTTGGCCACTATAAGAAAGAACGAAGAAAATATCCACAACCCCACGGGCGCCTAGACAGGTCCCAGGCGGTCGACCTGAGACGGCTGCAGACGGGCACTTTCACAAACCCCTACCACCTGCACCGCCTGTGGCCCGCGCTGCACCCGTCGCCCGGCTGCCCGTGGTGCGAGCACGAACGGGCCGATATGGCCCATGTGCTTTGGTAATGCCAACGCCATGAGGAAGAAGGACAAGGAGGAAGGAAGAAGACAACATCAGGACCCTCTGAAGCGGGGCGCCTCAGTGAGAGACGGCAAGCCGCCCTCCTGAGCGAGGCACCCGAAGACCAGGAGTAGGCCGCCCAGCGGGCCAGGGCTGTTGCCGAGGATCTCGAAAGATTTCTCTCGGGCGATGGACCCCTGGCAGCCTAGCCCCGGGCGCCAACATTAAATAACCGTTGGACAAATAAAGTTTATTCCTATCCTATCCTATCCTTCTCCCCCTTAACTTTTTGGTGGAGGTGTGGGGTACTCTTGCCACAAGCCGGCCCTGGATCTTCACAGCGGGCGTCACATCGGTTCCACTGTTATGGCTATTGATGCTGCTTCTGCCGCTGACGCTGTCTCCGCCGCTCAGATACCAGCGGAAGTAGTGCTAACCCAGCGATGTCAACCGGGAATCTTCATCGGCACTGGCAAGTTCGACGTCGAAGACAGGCTGACGTCGTATGAGCGCGTCGGTAAGCACAACAAGTGGAATGCCACACTTTTGCTGGCCAACGTGATCTTCTACTTGGGAGGAACCGTGAAGGTATGGTTCGAGATGCATGAAGCCGACATTAGAAGCTGGGACTCCTGCAAGGAAAAGCTACGCAATCTTTTCGGAAGACCTGTGGGATGTCAAATGGAGGTCACGCAAGAGCTAGCGTCTTGTGCCCAGACATCAACTGAATCGTACGTCCCGTATATTCAAGCCGTTCTGGCTCTCTGCCGTAAAGCGGATGTGGACATGCTGGAGGCCGATAAGGTTGGACACATATTGAAGGGCACTGCAGACGATGCGTTCAACCTCCTGCTTTGCAGAAACTGCTCAAGAGTTGAGTCTACCATTAAGGAATGCCAGAATTTTGAGCAAGCGAAGAGCAAACGCATCGTACAATGCTTCGACCGACTTCCGAATACGGTTGCCACTTCCTACTTCAATGACCCTCCGGCGTCACATTCGCCTACAACGCCAAGCTTGATGCAGGTCATCCGTCGCGAACTTGAGGCTATGGCTCCAAGTTCTCACTGCCCCGATACGCATGACATATGACCATTTCGCACATTCAAGCTGTTGTCCGCCAAGAAATTGCAAACGTGGACACCCAGTCTGCCACCCACTCACGTCCCACTCCTACCGCTCCTGTCATTGCCTCTGCTGCATCTTGACAGGCGTTCCCGAGTTGATATCGGAACCCCTCTAAGTGGCGAACACCGGATGACAGGCCAATTTGCTTTGCTTGCTCCCGGGTAAGTCACATCTCCTGCCACTGTCATAGTAGCCGCTGGTACACCTCGCCTCGACCATATGCTGATCGCCGCTTCGACCGAGATCCTCGGCCTCTGTCACCCCTCTCTGAACCATATCATGCCGGCCTTCCCTGTCGAGGAAATAACACTAGCCGCTCGCCCTTGCCGCAACGCCGTCAGTCCCGTTCGCCTACACCTCGACATTCCTCGTCCCCGTCCTCCGCAGGCCGCTTCTCGGGAAACTAAGCAATGCAGCCCCGGAGGTGCGGTTGCATTGACGACTCGGACTGCAAAACCTCTGCTGACCCCTACTGCTCAACCAAACCTTGTTGAAATTTTTGTTGATGATGTACACGTTCAAGCCCTCATCGATACTGGCGTTCAGGTGTCGGTTATGCGATCAGATCTTCGTAGCCATCTCCGTAAATTCCTAACACCTGCTGAGTCGCCTGCGGTCCGAGTAGCTAATGGCAGTACAACTGCCGTGATGGGAATGTGCGCCGCCCGTGTTACCATTGCCGTCCAGTGTTAGTCCTGTTCGCTGTACTGGCCGAGTGTCCCCACGAAGTGATTCTCGAAATCGACTTTCTGACTGCCCATTCAGCACTTATTGACTGTGCAACTGGCACCCTTCGACTTGAACTGCCCCATTACTTTGCCCACCTGACCGACGACCACAAGTCCCGACTTTGTTCTACTGAATTTGTTCGACTGCAACTTACGTCCTCATGTCGCTTTCTCCACCACTTTGAGATGGTCCTTACGTGGTGAGCCCACTTTGTGACGTCCTCCTGGCCCGTCAAATAGCACTACCAAGCTCAATTGTAACTCTTGTCAACAATCAAGCGTGGCTTCCTCTTTTGAATTTTGGTTCGTGTCTGCAAGTGCTTCCTGAGGGTGTCTCTGTCGCTGTGCTGTCCCCTTTGGAAGACTGTGGAGTAGCTGCTCTATGCCCGAACCATGATTCGACAGTGCTGCAGCTTCTGCCCCTCCTACTTCATGCAACGACAAGTTTACACCAATGATAGCTACTGATTTATGACCTGCTTACACCGACGCCCTTCGCCGCATTCTGATGTCCTATGAAGACATCTTTGATTTTGGCAATCGCCTACTAGGTCGAACTCGTGTCGTCACCCATCCAATCCACACTGGTGACGCTCCTCCTATACACCGGTGGCCCTACCGTGTGTTTGTGGCTGAACGCCAGGTGATCCAAACGGAGGTGGACAAAATGCTCTCCAAAGATATTATCGAGCCTTCCTGCAGTACGTGGGCGTCACCTGTCATTTTGGTTAAAAAGAAGGACAATACCTGGAGATTCCTGGGAATACCTGGAGACAATACCACAAGAATTCTTCAAATTGGTTCATAATCAGATGAGATAGGAGGAATTGAAATGTTGTGCCGCTAAGCCGCCAGGAGGCGAGCTTCACTGTTAACATAGACATGCTACCCTTTTACATCAAACTTTGACCACAAGCTACATTTGCTCCGTGCCTTCTCCCAGAGTGTAGTTGAAGGGATGTGTCGCGTTTACGTCGCAAGCCCCACTTCTTTTTCTTTTCTCTTCCTCTTGTTACATGGTGCACTTCCAATGGCAGTATTGCACATTCTAACTAGGACGAGTTACCCAAGTCACACGCTATGATCGGTGATGTTGCAGGCAGTGCACCTTACGGAGACACATATATGCCTGTGACATTGACTCCTTGGCTGGAGCAGGAACCCCTGTTAGAGGAAGGGCGTGCAGGCTTTAGTATAAATTTCAGCTGTTTTTGTGCTGTGCAACCATTTGGTAACCTGCAGACACGATCGCCACCGTGCGATTTATGTGCTGCATTTGTCTGTTTGCAATGCCCAAACCTAGTGAAAGACCCTTTAAACAGCCTGTAGTTAGCATGGCAGTCGCAGCCAACGTAGCCCATATAAGTTTGACCAAGACTGTACACAGTGTCTCGCGACAAAGTGGGAAAAGGGTGATGTGGGTTCCTCCGAGTGTTGCATGCATGTAACATAAATGACTCTAATTAACAGATGTACCGTGAAACAGAAGATAATTAGGCCACATTAAAGAATGCTCACCTGGGTTGATGAGATTCGCGCTCTTGAACTCCACAGTTGGATTTTCATATAATTCCTGCATGCAATATAATTTTGGCATTAGCAAAGACTTCAGCGTTACAGCGCTGAGACCTCCAACACCATACACTTCGCAAACATATGACATGACTATGAACATTACCTTAGAGCAGGTGTAGACACCAAGAAAAGCTGCAAGGCCTGTGCACGCGTGGTGATTACACTTGCATGTCTCTTTCAAAAGCACAAACATGCACCGTACATGAGGTGTAATCAAGCGGCGCGGTTTTGCACTCTATGGCTACACCTAGGCTATGAGAGACATCACAATGGAGAGGCCCACACAATTTGTGATCACTTCGTGGTTTAGACTGAGAGCTGTCACACTCTTTGCCGCACTAAAATATGTGTTGGTGCTGACAGCATGCATTATACCAGAGCTTAAACAGTGTCGGTTCCAATTGCAGTGCCTTAGTGCAGCCGTTGCTGTTACTGCAGTCCAAAAGTAGTTAGGTGGTGCCACACTAAGCTCATCATTATGTTATTCTCTCTCTGTTGTTGCCGTTGTGCCGCCATTCTCACCAATGCACTGATTCTACTACAGCCTCGGAGACTGGTGGCAAGGAGAAGTGCTGTGCTGTGTGATCTCAAGATCATGCCGATACAGAAGCTCAGTGCAACAATGGTCAGAGCATGGCAGTGGCAGCATTTGATTGCCGATGTGTTGAGGGACGAAGGCTGCCCAAGAGCGCACTGAGGTGCTGGGATGCGGGGACAGTTGCCTGAAGACTATGTGCACTTAATCAAGGCAAGGACAATTTCCATAAGACAGTTCTGCAAGTCAGCATGAAGCAGGCTTGCACACATTTATTAAGGCGAAAGCCTTACATGTCTCATCAGTCAGTTGACCTTCAAAGTTCTTAAGCAAAGACGCATCAATGACATGAAAGGTAAAAAAGGCTATTAACCCTTGACCTTTAGTGGGAGTTGAACCCACAACCTTTGGTGTTAAGGCTATGAACCCTCTACCTTCGGTAAGAGTTGAACCCATGATCTTTGGTGTTAATGAAGTCGAAGTTAATTCAAGCACACTTAATTAAGATACATGGAGTTAAGGCACTCGAATCCAGGACCTTTGGTGGGAGTCGAACCCACAAACATAGGTGAGAGTCGAATCCTCAGCCTTTGGTGGTTGGTAACAGCTTCGAATTCGTGACGCCAAAGGTACTGTTGAAACTTTGTTACGCCAAATATGATTGCAAAAGCCTCTTTGTCTAGGCGACTAATTGTACTGAGCTGGCTCAAGACGTCACGATGCAAATGCGATCGGCCGTTCAACACCAGAGTCTTCATGATAAGCCAGAACAGCGCCAAAGCCACACAGTGACGCATTGCAAATTAGCCCCAAAGCTTTCTTGGGATTATTATGTGTTAGCATGGCTGCAGAGACCAGTAGCTCTTTGCTTTGTAGGACTGCATGTTCGTGGCCGGCACGCCACTCCCAAGGCACCTTGGTTCCAAGCAGTTCATTCAAGGGATGCAACACGCTGGATAGTCCTGGCAGAAACTTGCCGTAGAAGTTGACTAGACCCAGATAACTTTACAGCGACTGGACATCTCTGGGCCTAGGGGCTTTCAGCACGGTGTCCATCTTCTCGGGTTCAGTTGAAAACCAACAGAGGTAACAATGTGGTCCGCGTACTCAACCTCTGGTGCCAGGAAGGCGCACTCATCAAGCTTCAATTTAAACCTAGATTGCTTCAGTTGGCTTAGAACTCAGCCCAGGTTCACTAGATGTTCTTGGACGACACGCCCAGTCATGAAAACATTGTTTAAATACACAACAACGTGCCCGAGTCTCTGTAGCAGTTTCTCCATTTGCCACTGGAAGACTGATGGCGCTGACGTCACACCAGAAGGCAAACGGGTGTATTGATAGAATCCTTTTGGCGTGTTGATAGTCAAAGAGGCTTCATACCAGGCACAAGAAAAGCATTTGGAAAAGATTGGCTACAAGGTGTCTTACTGCCAGACACATTCCACACCTTTCATAAAAGATTTTGCAAGGACCTCTAATTTCTCTTTAGTGCCTCTTTAGGCAACGCACCGCTGCCTTGAAGAGATCAGCTGAACTAAGCCTGCTCGTTTGTATCTGGAACCATGGCTTTATGTAATGGCCCTTTTCAGCAGAGCACCTACAAGTGTACAGTGCTGAATGATTGAAACCAAATACTTGGAGGACATGGCTGCCGGCACTGGGGACACCACCAAGCTTATGCATTGTAGCATAGGATCAACGCGAGAGCCTTTGTGATGAATGGCGACTGCATTTGGTCCACCAGCGATTCCAAGCACTCATCAGTGGCACAAGAAGTGCCAGCAGCCATGCACTCAAGTATTACGTTTCAATCGCTGAGCCCTGCATATGCAAAAGTAACAACTTAAAAATTCAAAGCACTAAAAATGTATGGGGTTCTTCATGCCAAAGCCACAATATGATCATGAGATATGCCCCATAGTGGGCAACTTCAAATTAATTTCATCATCTGGCATTTATGAACATGTACCTAAATGGTAAGTACACAGGCTTTCTTTGTATTTCACCCCCACCGAAATGCAGCTGCGGTGTCCGGGATCGAATCCACGACATCGGGCTTGGCAGTGCTTCACCATAGCCAGTGGGCTACAGCAGGAGGCAATTTCAAGCACTAATATATTGTTTAGTACATATTGCCTACATCTAAAGTCTGTTCTGATTAGACATATGCTGAGTAACTGATTTTTTATTGAAATTGATTAGAAATAGTACTCGAAGAAAAACACATGAAAGGTTGCCGACAGCACCAGTGTCTGACCATGTAGAGAGTTCTCTTTCCCCGTTTTTGATGGGAACAATTCATATGAGGCAAACTTCTCATGCGACTGCTTATTTTCTGCCTACAATGCAGATGATGAAGCCAATTTTGCCCTCATGCCTGAAATAGTTTTTAGTGTTCAGGCATGAAGAGTCTATTTGTGGACACAATAGAACTTGCTACAGAACAACAAACTTTCAGTTTGTTCTGGCACAGTTTCTTTTGAATGATGCTGAAGGGGCAAGACATTAGGAAGAAAAGTGAAATTCTGGGGTTTTACGTGCCGAAACCCACAAACTGATTATGAGGCGTGCCATGATGGGGGGACTCCGGATTAATTTCGACCATGTGGGATTCTTTACCACGCATCTAATGTTTCCTGTGCCAAAACTGCAATCTAATTATGAGGCATGCCACGAGTGCAGCAGGGTATGAACCTGCGCGGCAGGGTATGAACCTGCGACCTTGTGCTCAGCAGTGTAATGCTATAGCCACTTAGCTACCCATAGTGGGTTATAAGAATGAGGGAAAACTAAATTTTTAGCAGAACAGAATTAATTTGCATCTGAAAGGGTTCCCCGGCAGGTAGCAGCAGGGCCCATGCACTGCGAGCTTTACGCACTGAACAAAGACGAACAGGCAATGTGCTATCGTTGATAACCTTTGGGGTCCTTTGGGGCCACAGCTCCTCTGCCCTATGACAGAAGCAATCGCTGATACATTGGATACATAAAGGTGAGCGGGAAATTTTAGGAATCTTTCACGTTGAAATTTCACTGCAAAAATTTGACTGAAAGGGCGACCACATGCCACTAGTGCTCTTTTCTTCTTGTAAAGTATTCTTTGTTTAAGACCCCAAGAAAGCTCAGTGATACAATGCTTAATTGATCTAAGGATCAGACTTAACATGACAAAGCAAGACACGGGCTGCGACAGAAACTGTATTGAAGGGCTTTGAATTAATTTTGACCATACAAGGCTTCTTAATGTGCACCCAAAGCTAGGTACACAAGCCTCTATGCGTTTTATCCCCATCAGAATGTGGCCGCAATGGCTGGAAAATGCACTCGTGACCTTCTGCCACCGAAACCCTGCAGTGGGCAGTAGCGATTTGGCTTTGAAGCTTTTGTGACAGCTAGCACAACCCATCAAAAGAAAGAAAAAGTGTCATGTTTTAGGAAATGTTCATCAACTCTGCATTCCCCCAGCTGTCATCGGCAAAGAATTGCACTGATATTACCCCTTCCCTGGCCGCACCTCCAATGTGTTCCTGACACCTTAAAGGGGCCTTGAACCACATTTTATTGAAGTGGAGAAAGGCATTTGAAGTGAAAATAGGCTATTTCAGCAATACTTTACCACAAGAAGTACTTCAATGCGTTCAGCAGAAGTGGAGTTATTGGCAATCAAACACAGCCTCCGCTGTGCTCCCATTTCTTCTTCAATGCCTTGCACTGAAAAGGATACGGCGCAGTGGGGTGTGCCCACAACGCTCTGCCTTCTAAATGTTACTGTGGTGTGCACCTTAAATTTCATCTTGGATGTTAACGTAGATGCCACGACTTCTGCCTTTGATGCCTACGATGCCCTAAACATGAGCCAAATGTGCTTGTCCTCGGTGAGCCGCCGTGCGCTTAGCCAGTGGAGTTGTGGCGACACCGTGGCAGCCGTGATATCTATGCCATGCAGCCAATCGCAGCTCAATGTCAGCTATTGGGCAACAGCAGCCATCTAAGAGAATGACAAAAAAGTGTGTCTGATGACAAAATAGTGCGTCTAGAAGTGAGTAAGGACAGGGCCATCTGTTGAAAAGAGCGTTTGAGAGAAAGGTGACTTTGCAATCCCCTTGCAAGCTCTACACACTGTGTACGACAGCAAAACTCGGCTGAGATGTTCACAGCAGCGCGTGCTACCCGCGGGCTACATTATTTCACCAAGCCCGAGGGGTGGTTCAGGGCCCCTTTTACACACTACAACTCTGGAAGCAGTGGCTTTTTATTTTTTCTGTCCCGAATAAATTACAGGCATTGCATTTTTACTGTAACGAAAAAAACAACAGTTGACGGTCAGTCAGATGCGGACAGCTGTAAAGCGTGAAAAAATTTAAGGCACAACAACAGCAGTTGAGTGCAAGTAGAGGCACTTATGACAAGAAAACTGATGCAAACAAAAAGCGTACAACATAAATAGAAAGGAGTATTTCAGTATAGTGTAGTTCCCCCCTTGTTGCTTCCCCTAAACTGTGGATCAGCTGTGGACACTGCACACAGTCAGTGGCATGTGCTATCAAGAACAGCAGGACAATTATGCGATACTAAGATATTAGGAAAAAAAAAAAAAAGCTTGGTTCATCGGTTTCAGGTGCTCGTGGTAGACTATAAAGCTCTCTGCAAGCAGGGCACCAAGGAGCCTTTTTATCTAAAGTAGCAGAGGCTGGATTGCAACATCATGGCAAGAACAAATGAGAAAAAGCATGCTTACCTTGTGAACATTGTTTAGCCATGCCATTTGTGGAGGAACCTTGTCCACAACTCTGATCTGAGAGGATTTGACACAAAAGGGAAAGTGAAAGACGGTTCGATTGATTTGCTCATTGATTGAACCGAAACATCCCAAAGCTACACATGGGTGATAAAAGACGTCGTAGCAGGAGGCTGCCAATTAACTTTGGCTACATCAGTTTCTTCAGCGTGAATCCACAGCACAGCACATGAGCGTTCTTGCATTCAGCGCCCATAAGGACAGAAACGCAGCAGCTGAGAATGGAACCTGCAACCTGAGGCTTAGCAGCGGAACCCCACAGTCACTGGACTGCCGTGGTTGTCGCAGAAGTATGAAACTCCTTCATTAGGGTTACACAATGAGTTGTTTAATACACTACAGACAGCAAAGAACATTGGATTTGTGCATATAGTAATGCATTTGAATTTCTGCCTGTGGATGCAAGTCAACTTGCTGGCGTGAAAAATCTTTGGTGGGCGTGCAAGGAGAGTGGGCTCAGCTTTCTTTCAAGGCATTCTTATTAAAAACAAACGAAGAATTTGCATTAAAATCACCATTTACCTGCACTTAGCTGTGGCCAATTTCTGGACTACTTTGTTGCCACGACACTGCCAAATGTTGGAATGTTGCTGCCAAGTTTTCAAACAAAATTATTTATGGCGTTTAATATTCTCAAGCTGCGCAGCGGTTTTATGAGGGAAGCCTTAGTAGAAGGCTCCAAATTAATTTTGACGCCTGGGATTCTTTAACCCCATAACTGTCAATGACAAGATAACTTGCTGTGAATTTTCGGCAATTTTCACATATGTGTATGTGTTGTTTCTAGTAAATTTTACAACAAAATAATACAGTTATGTTTGCCAATTTTTGTGTGCTTCTACATATTTTGTTTTAATTTGTTACAGCAGTTACGAGTTTAATGTGCACTCAAAGCATGGTGCATGAGGAGTATTTTTACATTTTTCCCCTTTGGAATGTGGCCACTGCAGCAAGGAATCAAACATGCATCCTTGTGCTCGGCAGCAGCAACATGCCGTAACCACTGCATGCTTCAGACATGCGTTAAAAGTGTAAAAACTGCGCAAGCTGCTTTATGCTCAACATGGCAAAACAGCAAATATGATAAGACAGGTGAAGCAAACAGCGCATTTTCTTGCCAGTTTCACCCAGCCCGTCTGCACTTTGCACTCATGCAGCACTTCCATGTTTCAACATTTATTTCGATGTATTTCCACATTACCCAATGACAAACAATTATAAGTGAGTGCTTACGCTCTCATGTTTGTTTTCCCTTTTGGTTTTGCATTAACTTGACATAGCAAAGTGACTCAAAAATTATTTCTTTTTATAACAAGCTCACTTTACCATCATGGTAGTACTTCTTTCCTTCATAGAAAATGGTGAGAGACTGCCACATCATTTGCCTTTATAGTTCTGTATCTGATGTAAGGTACAATAATAACATGTATTTGCTACCTAGAGATAGTTGCCAGTTATATCGCATTTACTATGCTATTGCTGTCCTGATCAAGAAAAGTGCGCTTGTCGAAACATTGGCTTTAACAATGTTCCTTGTTTTACAACTTAATCAATTCAAGCCTCAATCTTCCACTGATTCTCTCTAGTTTAGATCTAGTATGTTTAGAATCAATATCTATGTTTTGTACACTGAAGTTACAGTATGTGAACGCTTTTCCATACCTTTGAAGCAACATCACTCTTGAGCAAATGGTCGACAAGGTGTCGTCCTACAAAGCCAGTCCCTGCATGAGAGGGGCACAGGTAGCACTTGTGTAGTCAGTTTACTTATGCACTGTTAGAACTGTTCATGTGCAAACATCTCAGAATCATCGGATAAACAGCAGCGGTTAAGCACTGATAAAGCACTGAAAAGAAATGACAGTATGAGAAATGCAAAACTACAATAAATCCCTTTAATTTTTTTTTCTCCAGTTTATATTGTAGGGGGAAGCCACACTCAACAACGACATTGGCAGATGCACCTGCCTGTCAAGATCTCAACCGCACCGTGAAAGGAACGGGGGATAAAAAATAAGAGGAAAGGCAAGAGGCAGGATATTGATGACACTTGAAAGGCGACCTTCAAAGCTGCTTCTGCCGTCTTCAACTGTGCTTTTGACAAGGCAACCACGTCCTTCATTAAACTCTACGAAATGCCACAGTGCGGTCGAACGTAGCGTGCAGTTATATTGGCTCGTTCATCTTCCTGAAATCGACAGCAATGGTGCATCAGTGTGACAGTTTTTGTTTTTAAATTTATACTGTCTTCACAAAGCTATACAGATCGAAATTAATGGTGACAGTACGCTTCCGTTCGCGGAACACCCTTGTAAATAATATTTTCTCGTATGGAAGAGATAGTTAAAGACAGATATTCAGACTGGGTGTTGACGGCTTCGATAAATGGGAAGACGACCGTGCACCAACGAAGCTATTGCGACAGGGAGACATGCCGAAGGTTCTGTCATCGGTGTGTCATCGCCTGACAGCGGAAATGACACACCACTCAAAGAACGCGCTCTTCGCAGGTGAACGAACAATGCCTATTTATGGGCGTCTCCTTTTCGCGGTCAAGCTAGTACCCACCTCCCAGAATGAGGAATCGGTGCTTTTGGTTGCTGTCGCCCATGTCCGTGGCGCGTGGCCTTGACACCGGCAAAAGTTGATACCGGTCGACGTTCAGGCAGCTTCCGAGCGATGTGCTGTGGAGCAGCACCGCAGCACCGGGAACACGTGGGCGACGACGACCGGAACAGGAGGCGGAGGTCGGCGAATGTAGCGGCGAGATCGCAAAAATAGCTGAATGAATCAGCGCCAGATGACGGTAGCTTCATTAAAAATTCACTATCATCAACACCAAGCTATTTGCAGCATTTAATGTTGACTTATATAACTCAGGTAAGGACCGTATATTACGAGTGTCTAAATATCATTTTTTTTTCACTTTGATAGCGCAGTGTGCCAACCTTAGAAATGAATGACGTGGTTATGGTCACGGCCGCCTCGATCGAGGCGGCCGTGTTATGGTGGACAGAAATGCCGTTGATCCCGCCAGGTAACGCTTCGAGCACGGCGCGCGAAATTTGAGCGTGTTCTTACCACGCTGCGTTGTTGCGTGTTTTCTTGGACATGGGTATCAGCGAAACGACGCGCATCTTTCGGCCAGTTGGTAAAATATGCGGTTACATTTAATAGCGCTGGCAGTACACATTTTGGCGGTGTTGCTTGCCACAGCCAGGTCCGTGCCCAGGAAAATTTGTTGGAGGGGGTCACCAGGGTGCCTCTAACAGAGTCCTGCTACACCTCTTATAAAAGGCGTGACATGCGCCTGGTAAGTGAAATCTCACGAAATTTTTTCCAGCAAGACTCCTTGATTTCACCTTGTATGAACGGAATTAACGACAATGAAATTCTGCCGCTAACACAACCTCGCCATCTCGCTCTGAAACCGCGCTCGAAGCTCTGAAGCAGGCATGGTGTGAGACCGGGCTAGTTGGTCTTACATGCTGAAGTGACTAGCGCAAGGGTGTACACGGGACACTAAAAAGACGACAAGGACAAGCGCAAAGTCCTTGTCGCCTTTTTAGTGTCCCGTGTCCACTCTTGCGCTAGTCACTTCAGTTCGAAGCTCTGCCCCGCGACCCTTAGTCGCTCCGCCCGATCTCGGAGGATTTCACGCCCAATTGGCAGCACACCACATATAGTACATAATTGTCATTACACTGAGCTTTAGTGAAGGCGTAGCAGATACAACTAATTCTAATGTTTCACACGTAATCATTATGATGACATTCTGCTTTCTTGCTTCCGCCAGAGGCAGAAGAAAAAGGTCGCGAAGTGTAGAGAAATGTTGGTTATGACCAGTGGCGTAGCAACAGGGGGGGGCCGGGGGGCCGTGGGCCCCGGGTGCGAGGGGCCAGTGGGGGGGGGGGGGGGGTGTCATATACGTCTGAAGACACCCGGAAATTGTTGATATCCTCGACTTACTCGACTACACCGGGGTGGGGGGGGGGGGGGGGGTGTGACAGAAGACCTATGGGCCCCGGGTGCCAGACGACCTAGCTACGCCGCTGGTTATGACCATCGTGTCCATAAGCGTAGTAATGCTGACAAGAAGTGCCGGCCATATCACGAATAACAGGCCCATCTAGTTGGTTGCTGGCTTGATGGAACGTGGTTATATATCTCAAAACGCGCCGTTACAACCATGTTCCATCAAGAATACCACGAAGTTGAAGGAAACCGTCTTTCCAACAAAAGACCCATGCTGCGAGCAAATCGGACGTGAAGTATTTTGTACACGACAGCGAGGCGTACAAAAACCTACCGCAAAACCTTCAGAAATATCTTATGCTGCTCTGTACAGCAAAATAAATAAACTTAAATTATTACATCATGCGTCACGTCAGTTTCGGTGCGTATTTGCTGCCCCAACACCGGGCAACTCTAGAGAGTCGTCACTCAAAACCGTGTCTCGCTTGGAGCTCGACTTGCAAGCTGTGGTGACCATTGTAGGCTACAAGTTGACGCGACAGCCATCTGCATCGCGTCACTCGTCGCCGTCGCGCACGAAATCGCTTACATTGGGTTTATACTTGGGCTCATTCTCACCCACGACTTAAGGAGGTCAAACGCGCGAGCGATTGCGACTGGCGACCACAAAGCGACTCAAGGCGACCGATGTTCACACTCACATGTGCGACCGGCCCGTCGCCACGCCGACATTACTCGCGATCGATGCCGTTCACGTGTGATTGCAATGCTATCACTGCGTAAAATAAGCGTGAGCGTATACAGACGTCCTGCTCCTGCGTACCTGATTGGTTCAGATGCTTTGCGACTGTGGTCGCGCGACTGAAGTATCGAGCAGTGAGCGAATGAGCTAAAACAGTCGCTTTTCGAGAAGGGAGATCATCTGGAACCGGTCGCAAGGACTTGGTCGCGCGACTTCCTCAAATCGCCGGTGTGAACGGCTATAGCGGCAAAGTAAGTTTCTTAATTATGTTGAAAGACTGTTGCAGTGTCCCTGTAAAAGGGGCTCCAAAAAGGAAAACAGATTGAGCGGCAGTAGTAAATTACGCTTCTGCAACCCCAAACGAGCCACTCTTACAGTGGCAGCTGCATTTCTATGAAGGCAAAAAGAAAAAAAAAGACGCCCGTGTCCCAGGCTTTGGGGACACGTTAAAGGGACACTAAAGTGAAACAATAAATCAGTTTAGACTAATAAAGCATTGTTTGAGAACCCTGCAGGCAGTCATTTCAAAATAATAGATTCATTATTAGATAAGAAAATGAAGGTCGAAGTATCAGTATTTGTATTTCGCGCCGAAACCCCTACGCCGGTACCTCAGAGTGACGTCAGGGATTCCAAAGTACGTTTTCGCATTTGGGCCGCATTGGCTGAGTAAAGGTTCCCGAAACTTGCTATGTTTAATATTTGGTTCCCTTAGAACACAATGTAATCAATCTGTACCGCTGTGTAAGTAAGTAGGCCCTAGAAGATACCATCAAAATCCATGGCGTCACAGTGACCAGGTGCGGAAACTTCAAGGAGGCGTCGCCACCCGTCTTTCGTTCTTGCGCTTTTTCTGGCTTACCAAGCGTCTTATTGTGGTAAGAGTGGTGTTTTTAGTGTCGTAGAGAGGTAATTTACCGATCCAGAAGTAATCATTCTCTCTATTTAGTGTCCTTTTAAAGATCCCCTGGTGGGCGACATTACTCTAGAGTCCTCCACCACGGCGTGCATCATAATCAAATTGTGGTTTTGGCCCGTAAGACCCCAAAACTCAGCTAAATTCAGTCTTACAGTGAAAGGACGCTTCACAAGCCAGAAAAAAAAAAAAATCGGGTGGAGACACCGCATTGAAGTTTTTGCACCAGCTTACCGTGACGCCCTAGATTTTGAAAGCGTCTGTTGAGGGCTTGTAGCATTTTGTCGTTATATAAAGGTGGACTGCATTGTATTCAAAGGGAGTCAGAGATAGAACTTAAGGAGTTTTGAGAACACTTACTGCTCGAAGACGGCCCAAATGCAAGAAAATCGGCTCTGGAAGTCGAGCGTAAAAAAAACAGAAAAAAAGGGAAAAAAGTTATATCTTTACTTTTTCTTCCAGTTATCGACTTATTCCAACGAAAGTAAGTTCCGAAAGAATACAGTATCATCTCTTTAAAGGGACACTAAAGAGAAGAATGATTTCTTCTGCATCAGTAAATTACCTTTCTATGACACAAAAACACCACTCTTACCACGACAAGAAGCTGGATAAACCAGAAAAAGCGCAAGAACGAAAGGCGCGTAGAGACGCCTTCTTGAAGCTCCCGCACCTGGTCGCTGTGACGTCATGGATTTTGAAGGCATCTTCTAGGGCCTACTTAATTATATAGCGGTGCAAATTGACTACATTGTGTTCTAAAGGAACCAAATGTTAAACATGGCAAGTTTGGGGAACCTTTACTCAGCCAACGCGGCCCAAATGCGAAAACATACTTTGGAATCCCTGACGTCTCACTGACGTACCGGCGTTGGAGTTTCGGCGTGAAATTCAAATACTGATACTTCGACCTTCATTTTCTCATCTAATAATCAAACTATTATTTTGAAATGACTGCCTGCAGGGTTCTTAAACAATGCTTTATTAGTCTAAACTGATTTATTGTTTCGATTTAGTGTCCCTTTAAGTCCGCCGGCGGCCATCTTAGAGGGTCTTTTTAGAAAAATGTTCTAAAATCACATTGTTTTGCGACGACATTGGTGAATAACCGGCTATAACTATTCAAGTAAAAGTTAATAGAAAAAAAGGCATTGTCTGGAGTTCTTTGAGCCAGAAATAGCCCACATATGTAATCAAATTCAAGGAGATTACACGTTTACTGCTACACTAAGGTATTAAAGGGGCCCACTACTACCTTCCTTACGTGAAATACCAGCGAATGCTTTGAAAGGAAATCTAACTGCGGCGTTGGAAAGGAGTATGCTGCTTTGTTCTTCTGAAGGACGCCGTGGGAAGCTCATCCTAACTTTCACACTAATACGAATTAGGTGGTGGCAATAGCGGATACAGCGACCCTCCGGAAGATTTCGTCATCCACAAACTGCGTGAAGTGACGTGTGATATTGCCTCCCTCGTAATGATCCCAATTAGCGGTTGACGGAGAAAAAAAGAAAAGCAGCCGGCCACGTATAGATGACGCAAAACTTAATATTATCCTTCCTTCTGAATTCTGCCCACGATATTACCGCGGCCTTGTTTTGGGCGTGGCCGTGGACGTTACGTAAAGTGAGGTTACGAAACGCGTTTCCCGCCCCAGAGAACGTGCTCGTCATTATTACGTATGTGTTGTGTTGTATTGTTGTCCCCCATTTTATTGTTTTAAGGCTGAGTTTCACAGCCCCAAAGCAGCAAAAAAAAAAAAAAGTTAACAGTGTTGGATTGTCGTGGACGCTGTATCGATCGTCAGCGTTTATATTTGTTTCCGTTTTTTTTTTAAAGCTCTCTTCCGTGTTCTTGGCCTGCGTAGACGCTTTTGGCTGATTGGTACGTGACCGACTGCTCGTGAAGACGCAGCATATGCGTACTCGTTACCCTTTCAGCGGGGGATAGGGAGAGAACATTTAATGAGGGACGAAGCGGAGAGGTCGTCCGGAGTAACTTTGCCCACGACTTGTATCTTCGGGCAGAGGGAATTAGGGGCCAAAGGAGAATGAAAGAGCGAATGAACATAAGGATATTAGAGTACAGTGAACGGAGTGTAGCATATGTCTCCAATTTTTTTCTCCATCGAAGAGAGGTTAAACAATTCCGGCAGAAACACATCTCATGATGATTATCGACGTTAATGCCGCAGCACTCGAGCAATGTAGCGCCACCCGGAGTTGATTCCACCACAACGCGTCGTGTATGAGCCGCGTACTTGCCAGCCTCGTGCAGCTCTCTCGCTCTAAAGCGCACCTCCTCCTCCGCGGCTCCGTGCAGGTGGTGCAGGGTGGCGACAATTTTTTTGATGCTGACAGTTCCCCCTCGAAACCACAGTTTTCTCGGCACGCTCCGCCATTCTTTTGCAAATCTGTTCTGCGGAATTCCGCAAGGTGGAGGAAGCTTGTGCTTCGAGTTGTCGATTAATTCGCCCCCGCGCTGATATCTGCTAGCTCCTTATACTTAGCTCGGATGGTAGAGCGACCGCCCCGAAAAAGCATTCGTCCCGGGTTCGAATCCCGGACCAGGGCGAATTTTTCTTCAACTACGAAGCTTTGTCTCTGAGAAGCCCGTGTGGGTTTTGTTACAGCTGACGGGTTTCCACGCATGCGTGCTTATCACTACAAATGAAGCACGGCAAGCACGCGCTCGTAACCCGAGACTGACGGGCACCGTTTTGAATGGACAGCAGCTATTTCGCTCAGCGATAATGTACAATAATTACTTCGCTCTCGAAAGCACGCCTGGACGCTAATTATATATATGCCACATACCAAAGTGAGCTTGCGATTCTTTCTTATTTGTCGCAAATTCACATCAATACGTAAATACAAGCAAATTGACATTGCAAATACAAGCAAACTTGGATTGCGATAGGTCAGCTTCAGCGCGGTTATTCCTTGCACGAACGTCTATACATACAGAAACGCCATCTCGTGTCACCGCTCTAGGTGCAGGAAACTGCGGAGTGAGATTAAACATGGCGCCCGCCGGAGCAGACGACGCGGTTAGGTACGACCATAATGCGGTTCTCGCCACCCTATACGGAGCGGCGGGCGAGGTGGACATCGAGGCACCCTAGCGCCTTTTAAAGCCCCTTGATTATCAATGGGCTTGCTGCCTGTTGACGTACTGCGCCATCTATAGGTGCGCGCGAAGTCCCCTCCCTGTTGCTCAGCCTCCGAGATTGCACCGATGGCGCGTAGGTGTCGCGCGAACGCCGAGAAAACATATCTCGCTGCCCGTGAGCATTCGTGGCGCAGCACTAAAGCGTCGGACTGCTATATTCGAGGAACACATGTGACGCGGGTTGGAATCCGCCCAGTACCGGATAAATTTTAAAACATTTTATGTTATATTGAGGAGAAAGTGGCGTAAAGAAGCTAAATAGATATATATGGTTATGGGTGACGTTCAGAAGGCCAAGACACATCCGTCGTCATTATGAGTAGCTCCGCTGCAAGTTAAGCTCAATGAATGCAAGGAGAGAACGAGGAAAACGAGGAGCCAGACGCTGCATGATGGTGACTTTTACAAGATAATTATTTCATTTAACCTTTATTGCTTAAAAAAAAACGAAAACAGTCATTTCACCCCCAGAGTGGGTTGCGCCATTTCGCCAAGGAACAAGATCAAGAACAGAATGCACCCGCCGTGGTTGCTCAGTGGCTATGGTGTTAGGCTGCTGAGCACGAGGTCGCGGGATCGAATCCCGGCCACAGCGGCCGCCTTTCGATGGGGGCGAAATGCGAAAACACCCGTGTACTTAGATTTAGGTGCACGTTAAAGAACCCCAGGTGGCCGAAATTTCCGGAGTCCTCCACTACGGCGTGCCTCATAATCAGAAAGTGGTTTTGGCACGTAAAACCCTATAATTTAATTTTTTTTAATAACAGAATGGCGACTGGTAATGTTACTAAAAGGTAGTGTTGAAGTCGGCGTGGCGGCTTGATTACATCTGGTGGCAGCGGTGGGATCGGAAGCGATGAAGCAACCGAAGGAAGACATGGTAAGCGCGCAAAGAGAGTCTTTGGAAGAACATGAGCGCGGAAGTGGCTGGCGTCATTGGAACAGACACTTCCAGACGTGACAAATAGCCATAGGCTTGCTGCTGCCACCGCGTGTGGCTGAGTGCTACGAGCGCAAGTCTGCATCTGCGGAGCAGAGAGAAACATGTGAAGTGGCAGGGTCCTTCGTCGATAGCTTTGCATCGGGCGGTTCCAACGCGCACCCAGATCCCCGACACCGGGACGAACAGAAAACAAGTGAATGTCGCTCCAAAAGGAAAGAAAAGCAAGCGGACTCGCTGCCGACGGTCCCTACGCGCACTTACGTCTTTTCGCAGGTCGAAACAACCCACACGGTCACCGAGCATGCCACTCGAGAAACCAGTCCGTCTCGACTCCAGAAACCCACCGACCGGAAGGAGACCGACCCGGAAGCTGTGTTTCAAAGTAGCATGCATCCAGAACTCGTGATGAGCGCGGCGGCGACGAGGAATAATGTGATCAGTAGCACCGTCACGTGTGCCACGTCCAAGGTGGAGCTGGCGGAAGAGAATCCGAATCAAACGGACATTGCAGTCTGGCAACTCGAAACAGTAAAATTGCATTTTCACAGATATCTTTCATCCGATTCAGTATAACTTCTAGTTCTGCTGTAAATGTAGCGCAAGCACAAAAGTCGATGCATTCATGCGGCAATTTGTTCCATATTCACATGGCAGATGAAGAGAAATGACGTTGGAATTACGTTAAACTGCGTGAAATAAACCGGAGTCCTAAAACGTATCACACTACCGATACATTAGGGTGTTTCATTATAGATTAATCGATGGCTTGATAATTTATCTTTAAAATTTTAAGTCATGGGGTTTTACGTGCCAAAACGACAATCTGATTATGAGGCTCGCCGTAGTGGGAAACTCCGGAAATTTGTACCATTTGGGGTTCTTTAACATGCATCTAAATCTAAGTACACGGGTGCTTTCGCATTTCGCCCCCATTGAAATGCGGCCGCCGTGGCCGGGATTTGATCCCGCGACATCATACTTAGCAGCCCAACACCATAGCCACTAAGCAACCACAGCGAATGATAATGTCTCTTCTGCACACGAGATTCTATACCTAACTTTTGCGGCGCCTTTGAGACAGTTGTCCCTGCAAGCGCGCACAACTCGTTAAACAGTTTCTTGTGAAGTTTGTTTCTCCGCAATAACACGCCTAGTGAGGAGAATATACACACAAGCGCCCAAACAAACACACAAATGTGTTTGCGTGCTTGGAGTGAGTAAGAGAGAGAGAGGGAGATGAGAGAGAGAAAGATAAAGAGAGAGTGCATGTGCGTGCGTACGAGCGTGTTTGTGTGTCAGTTTGTTGACAGAGATCCTTTGATGTGCGGATCGTCTATTGGCCACAGTGCTACTAGCAATGGAATGGAATGGAAAAACTTAATTTCTCTATATCTCAGAGACATTGGCGGTGGGCCGGTGTCTTCATGTTTTGAGTCCTGGCCGCTTCACAAGGTCTGCGCCCCTATTCCAGGGCACCGCTGAGTCTTGCTGCCTCGCAGGCGTGCTGCACAATTGCCCGTTGGGCTGCGAGCTCGCTGCTGGTGAGCAGACCCTCCCATTGTTCCGCACTTGGGTTATTTACTTTATGGAATGCGAAATTACGCTTGCATTCCCACGTGATGTGGTATAACGTGGGGGTTGTTCCGCACCACGGACATGTATCCCTGTACTGGGTAGGGAACATTTTGTGTAATGTGTGCAGGTTGAAGAACGTACCTGCTTGCAGTCTTCGCCAGCTTACTGCCTCATGTTGTGTGAGCGATGTGTGGGGTGGGGGGTATTTACGTCTCCTTCCTCTGTAGTGGTTAAGTATTTCTGCATACGTCGGCTCCACCGTTAAGGGGGCCTCTAGGGTTTCCGACTGCCCTGCTCGGTGCGTGAGTTCGCGAACTAGGCGGTCCACCCTTGCGTTGCCCTCTATCCCGGGTTGTGCCGGTATCCAGAAGATCCTATGTTTTATCTTTTTGTCAGGAGGCTCTGTTTTGAGGAGGATTCTCAGTGCTTCCTTACTAACTCTGCCTTGAAATCCCCGCCGCATTCACCGATGGGACACGTGAAATAAATCGCAACAGGTCGCACGACTTTATTCCGAGGTCACAACACGTCTTGGAGCTAAAAGCTTCAAGTGCATGAACTGCGGTGCCAGCATTTGTCGAGGTATCATTCCTTGGTAGCTGCGGTGCTCGCTGTCGGTTATTTATTCAACGAGAGGCCGTCGGTACAGGCCACACTGCGAACGCGATGTTAAAGTTGTCCCATACTTCAACATCACCAGTTTGTCAGCTGTCTATCTGCAGTCTCTTTGTGCATTCTTACTCCACAATCTTTACAGCAAATATGTTTTGGGAAATGTGAATGGGTTTTTCTGGACCCCCGGATTTAAGATAGTAGCGAAAAAAACATGCAAAGTAAGCAAAACAGTCTGCTCTTCTTCCAAACCGGTAGGAGGCCTCTGGCGAAACGGACAATTCGGCAAAAACAACCTCACTCATCACGGGACCAGATGATTGCCCATGCAATCCCTCATTGCAACGAATCCCATGTGAACGCATATAAAATTTCATGCCTTTTAGTTCCTTTCTCACTTGAATGTACGCCGATCGCCTACTTCCGCTTGCTCCTACACCTATATATCCATTTTCCCCCAATCCCCATGAAGGGTAGCAAAGAGGACGCTCACATCCAATTAGCCTCTTGATTTTTCTCTTACCTGTTTAAAGCGAAGCTTCCTTTGCCTCGGAAGTAAATTTCATCGGTATCCTGGGTGAACTATACGAACGTTTGTGTCTGGTTAAAATAAGGGACATGTTATGGGTTATGGGTGGGCGAAGTTCAAAGTCTGTAATTTAACTACGGTTACTGTTGTAAGTTACGTATTTAAGCGCTCCGGAGAGTTATAAGTGTTTTACGGACGGTCACTGTTTAGCCCACTGTCCTGGGAGAGCTATTAAATGCCACTGAGATAAAATTTGGTTAACATTAGTGGAATCTTATGGCTGATGTGCCCGCGAAGTTAAATGTGTACAGATAAATTACGATTTTTGCAAAGAATTCTTTAATGAAGTGCTCGAAAGTGTTATACGGCCGTTATCCGTCATGTTTGCCATTGTTCCGAGAGAACTCTTTGGACAGTGGAAAACATTTCCCACATTTGTTAGAAAAAGGGAGGTGGGGCATCTTAAGTATAATGTGTGACAAAACTTTAAAGTTTATAGTTTAATTATCAGTTCCGCAAATAATTACTGAACACTTGTTTATTCCCCATTGTCATGCGTTATGTGAGGTGCCTACGATGTCCTCAATAAATGAAACCAGTTAGTTCGTTTATATTTCGTGTAAATATGGTATGGGTTATACGTGATTTGTAGGCAAAGTTCGAAGCGTTGGGTTTAATTGCGGCCTTCGCAGTAAATTAGTTGTGCAAGCTCTTCAGAAAATTATAAGTCGTTTAACGAATGGCGTAGTAGTTAGCTAGCTGCACTGGAAGAACTCCAACTGTCACCGCGACCAAATTTCAAATCAGTGATGAACATGCCAAGTCAAATGTCAGGGCTGAAGTACCGCCATTGTTGAAAGCTTCTCAACCAAGTTTTAAAACGTTTTAATAGGGTTCGTCAGTGGGTGAGTCATAAACTGGCAACGTCTTAAAGTGAGAGGTTTAGTTGCTGGCAGCTGTATTCCTTAATGGAGCTGCTCGAAACAAACAGCCTCGCTGGAAATGGGGCTGTGACTCTGTGAGGTCAGACAAGTCTGTTTTCTTTCAGTATTTCTTTTTTAACGAATGAGTGTTCTTGCAATTTGTTTATTCTTTTCAATTTTCTGATTATGTTTATATCTTATTTCTTAAAAATACAATTTAATTTCAGCTTTTGATTACATTGATTTCATCTCTCACTAACAATTTGGAGTAGCATGCTATACCTTTTCTTAAGCGAACATCTCCAGCTCTGAGTCTGTCTGTTTCATTATCATTGCTGTCGTCACTCAAGTAACACTAATGTGTGGCCGACGTACGACTAACGTTGGACCAGCGTTATACGATGTATTGCCGATATGGTCGCACCTAGGGTCTAGGTTGTTTCCTGTGCCGTTGGGGTAACTGGTGTAGCTGTAGCACGCAGTCTACAGATTAGCTGGAAGCAGGTGATATTGATTTTGAAGAAGGCCACAGCGCGTTAACCTGAGCTTTCTTTTTTTGAGAAACTCCGTGGCAAAATTCTACAAGTAAATCGTTCTTAATTTCAAATACACTGTCTTCATTCACTAGCTGTGCCGGTTTTCTGGCCCTTAGTTTCTTGGTCCGCCGCATATTTCAAGTGGCTCGTTTCTTGTGCGACGTCAAGAGAACAACATTTACAGATGGCATTTTTGTGCCAACCCAGACGCTTGAGTGGATCATATTGTAGAATGCCTTCAGTGTGACCAATAGCGTTTGCAGTCGGGTTTGCTTGTAAGTGGTGGATGGTTGCACGCACGCACCGTAGTCACCATTGTGACGGCGTTTGCAACGTCTCCGCCACCAGTTCTTTTCCTTCGTAGATAGTCGCGTAATGTAGGAGCAATGCTCTGTTGCCTTTATTCTGTACATTAAAATGAGATTATGGCTTTTGAGAAGCCTACCTTTCAATGTCTGTACACCTGTGACTCTGTTATTACACTTCCGGCACGCCTCCCCTGTGTATGTAACTACATTTCCCAGAAATGCGTTTCCTTCGGGCCTGCCAGAATACGCCTGGCGACAGTGCCTCGTCTCACGAGGAAGTTTGTATTGTATTGTGTATCCCCGCATTTTTTTCTTGTCAATTTTGGTTTGTGCTGTGTATCCCCACAATTCTTTCGCGATTCTGTTAGCAACTTCTCTGCGAACGATAGTCGCGCAATGTTGCAGCAATAATAAACTCGCAGTGTATAAAAGAGCTTTTATAATCTTTATTTTTACAATCTTTTATAAAGGCTGGTCACCTGCTGCAACGTCGAAATAAACTTGTGTTTTTAAATTTTTTAACGCGCGCGCACGCACGCACACACACACACAGACACACACACACACGCACGCACGCACACAGACACTAAAGTGTAATTATAATTAATAAAATATCATAATATAATATAATAAAGCATAGCTTTATTATTTACTATATGTGAGTTCTGTATTAAGATTTTGGTATAGCCGGGCTTAAGGAGGTCTACCGAACAAGACAAAACACATAGGCTTGACTCACTGTGTCTATGGGTATTAACAGTGAGCTAATAATTAAGAGAAAGAAAAAGAGAAACAGCGCTGGAGAAACTCCGAATCTCCTCTAGGTGCGGGCCTTGTGGTGAAACAACAGCAGCAGCACCAATAATAATAATAATAATAATAATAATAATAATAATAATAATAATAATAATAATAATAATAATAATAATAATAATAATAATAATAATAATAATAATTACAACAGCAAAAATCGTCTTGTATTGGTTTTGTACGCTGCACCTTTTTTGCTTACACATAATGACTACAATTACAAGCAAGAATATATCAGTATTCTGTCGATCTTCCTTTCAGTGTGACAAGCAGTCAAAACAAGAGAAAAAAATTTGGCGACTACTGACTTCTAGCGGTAAATTTATGTACTATCCCGATTCAAACCTGCGCGAACGTCCGCCAGGTGGCCTATACGTAACAGCCACTGTAGCGGCCGCTATGAAAGGAACGGCCACGCGTGGTATCTCTTAATAAACTATGGTACATGGAACCCGTGGCTTATATTAATGGAGTCGACATAAATATGCACGCAAGTTTGCTTCTAAGGCGGTGCTCTCGGCCAGGAAGTCGCTGTAGTCGTCGGCTAAATGTGGCCTCAATATTCGCCAGAACCCACGCGCTTGGAATAACGACAGGCGAAAGTTGGAGAAGCGCGGTACTCTGTCGGAAAGTTGAATTTCCGCTAAGCCGGGGGGCGCGCTTTCCCTGCATCTCGTTTGATGTAGCATGCATTACTGGAAAACCCTGTTTTGCCTTTTTTGAGGCTGCACGTGCTCAAAACGTGCGGAAATTGCACTCTCTCACTGAATGTGAGCCCCATAATATCGTGGTCCCGATAGCGCATTTAGCGTGACCATAGGAGTTGCTGACATGTCGCGCCCCCTGCTGCGCGTCCGCAGTCTCAAAGGCCTCCCTAAAATGACAAAAAAAAAAAAAAAAGAACGAGAAGAAAGGGGGTTAACCGAGGGGCCCGATTTTTAGTAGTCATATCATAAGAAGCCAACAAACACTGACACCAAGGACAACATAGGGGAAATTACTTGTGCTTAATAAATGAAATAAAGAAACTATAAATTAATGGAAATTGAAGTGGATGAAAAACAACTTGCCGCAGGTGGGAATGCGAAGGTTGTGGGTTCGGTTCCCACCTGCGGCAAGTTGTTTTTTCATCCACTTTAATTTCCATTAATTTATCGTTTCTTTATTTCATTTATTAAGCACAAGTAATTTCCCGCATGTTGTCCTTGGTGTCAGTGTTTGTTGGCTTCTTATGAGATAAAAAGGAAAAAAGAAGCAATTCAGCGATTTATTCCGCGCTGAACCCATTCACACTGTGACAACAGCGGACTCTTCCAGGGGTTATCAAGGAGATATTCTCAAGAACATAACTGCGATTATCGACAGCGGTGTATCGACGAGAACACATACAACGGCTTGCCTCTCACACAGCTCAGGAGCGCAGAGGGATATAAGAAGAGGGAAAGAGAATGGCTGTGGCGTTAGCGCGGAGGAGTTTCGACAGGAATAATTTGCGTCGAAGTGCTGGCTTGCACGTCACAAATGACATTCACGTATAGTTCAGCGCGACCAAGGCTTAATGCCAGGCGGGGCAGGGGGGGGGGAGCGCACTCGCTCGCCTGGCGGTCAGCATGACGTAGATAAATAAGCACGTACGTATTAGGAAGCGACTCATGAGTGTGCAAGAGCCCTGAGCACCCAGTTAACAGAGAGTTTAAGCGCTCAGCGCGACCCTAAACGTCATCTACGAGCGTCCTAATCGGGAATTGCAGTTGATCATTTCTTTGCAAGGGGTGCAGATGCATTGAACGTCAAGCGTTTCCAGTGAACGCGGTCAAGCGCGCACAAACAAGTGCAGAGGGGACGTGCAGACGACACAAGTGCTTCAAACTGATCGTTTATTCGCGAAATTGCATAATATGAACATTTTCCTTCATGACGTCACAAGACCGACACGCCGACATCAGGTGGCCATGCTCAGAAACTTAGTTTCTTTAGACGACAGAAAAACAGAAGGTGCGCTGACACCCGACTCACCCGCCTTTCTAATGCAATCTGCTTCAATTATCTCCCTAACATCGGGGTTCTTATTTTTTTGGCTGCTATCCTACACATGTTGAAGAACGGTTTGCACGGCCTATTGTTCTTTATTACGCACATAAAGATTCCCATCACGGTAATTCTCCACCTTCCTCCTGTATTCTAGAAGTATTTCATTCATACATCTACCAGTCTGATCTATATAGCTGGAACCACACGACAAGGGAACTTCATATACCCCGCCAGACACACATGTCACAAAAGGATCACGATGTTTGATATTGCAAGGCTCTTTCTTTTTATGGAAAGGATTAGTCATTCGGCAAAGTTTCCTTCGGATCTCAGGGGCGGAATGCACCACTCTGACGTTGCTACGATTTTCTATCGTCTTTAGGCGATGCGAGGTATCGTGAATGTACGGAATTACTACAGTGTGGAATCCATTTCTTTCTTGAAAACATATTTCCATTTTTGTTTGTTTTTTCAACTTCCCCTCCGCTATATATACTAGAACAATGTCAGAATAACCTGCTGAGATAATTCGTGTCACTTGCCGTTGGAAACTTCCTGCCATTGAATGTAAACAGGATTTTTCCAAGGTGTTATCTAAGCGATGTCCAGCTATTAATCTTTTAACAAGTTTCGAATGGGATGAATGATAAGGTAACAGGGATTTACAAGCCCTTGGATGGTATACTGCTAACACACATGATTCTTAGTGAGTTCTAGCTTCAAATCAAGAGACCGTAAAACACCATCTTCTGGAATTTCATTCTTTAATATTAAAGGATTGCAACAATCGGCAAAAAAGGGCTAGTAGCAAGTTTAAAGTGGCTGTGAAGCCATCTTCACACTTCGGCGAGAGTACGAAAGAGGCCCGCGTGTTGAAGGCGTTGATTTGAGGTGCATATCGGTAGTCCCAGGGCGGCCTTGTGACGGGTGTTGAGTGATGATTCGAGTTTTCGAGTTTGTGTTTGTGTTAGCATTAGAAACGAGGCGGTGCACGGAAGCCTGCTATACACGAGTGCAGTCAAGATCTGTGTTGCTTGTTCTTCTCTAAGTACGTGTTTTTTACTAATGGTCCGTCGCATTAGGTGCTGTTGCGACGCCGTTTCTCGAACCTCGACCGGCGTTACTATTGGGTTGGTGGCGTTGTCGGCAGGCTGCAGGCGTCCGGTAGACCATGGCTAAAGCCCCTCCATACACGTTTCCGCCGACCAGGTTGGCGCGTGGATGGAGGGGCTTTAACCATGGCGACCAGGCAGGTGCGAGACGATTTCTAGTGCGAAACTTCCACTGTTTATTCAATGGTTGGTGAAGGATAAGGAGAAGAGAATGAACGAATTGAAAAAGTACATTGCGGGGCCCCTTAAGTAGGCCCACTAAAATCGGAGGCGGGATCTTGCTCACGTCGACGTCACGTGACATGCACTGACTCCCTTCGCTGCTTGGCGGCTGCTCCCACTTTCCTAGGCGACGTTGCAATTGCTTGCCTCCGTTGGCGGCAACCCGCGGGTCGGGGATCGTAGGCGGCTGATCCTTTCTTCTAGGCGACGTTTCCTGGGCTTGCCTCCTCTGGTGGCAACCGTGGGTCCGGGATGAGCGGCTGACCCTTTCTTCTATTATAGGCGACGTTGGTTCACGGAAAGGGCCTCCCCTAGAGTCGGACAGTTCGCGGAAAGGGTCTCTCCTAGAGTCGCACAGTTTGTGAAAAGGGTTCTCCCCTCGGTCGCCGCACACACACAAAGGGGTCTTAAACACTGTGGGCCGCCCGCCAGACCGGCAACCACTCGAGACAACCATAGCAAATTAGGAAGCCATTTTCCGTTTCGGTTGAGCAGGGTCTTTCGAGTATCCTTTTTTGCTCGGGGTGTTACGCCAACCGTAACAGTGTGTGAGATTTGGGCAATCTCTTTGATATTGTATAACGTTAGAGCTTGCATTGTTGTTATGATTTAGGATGAATCCGAGTAGTTGGCACGATGTCACCTTTGGTATCTGTTTGCCTAATAGGCTGAGTTGTATCAGGGCGTTTGTTTTCTTTTGATATTGTGTTCGATTCATGGGGAGAAGCGCTGACTTTTCTGCTGAAGATTAGAGTCCGGCTTTGTGTAAGTGGTCAACCATGGTGTTCGCGCCTTACTGGAGGGTTTTTTCGGCGTCCCATGGACATCCAGTTTCGCACCATAGGGTAATGTCGTCGGCGTAAGAAGTATGACGAAGGTAGGGGATTGTGGATAGCATCCTTGATAGTGTTGTCACGCAGAGATGAAAGAGGACGGAAGACATAATCGATCGTTGAGGTGTTCCACGGGTAATATTGATAGGGAAGGAAGTAGACGGCGCGGCCTTGAAGCGTACTCAAACAAGAAGCTTGCACGGTTCTGCACAAAGGCCAAAGCTGCAACGGCTGTAGAGCTAGCCCAGCTGTCAACATCCAAGGTGTAGTAAGTTTGATGTTCCGCTAATGTGTCGTTTTTGTTGTGCGTTTCACCTAACGAATAATTTCTGAGCAATACGACGGCATTTAAGTATCTTTTTATCCATTTGTAGTCCTTTTTTGGCGTCTTGTGTAGTATATATTAGGCGGTGTGTGGTTGGCAGGTATGGCTTCATGTACAACGATTACCACAGTGCGTGGGACTTGCAAAACTTGTTATGCTTGTTTTAAAGGCTGCTTAACTAGGGAAGCCCCTGATTATCTGGAAGGTCGAGTGAATCTCAGAGGATCCAGAGTTTTGCGCAATGTGAGAGGTTTCCTCCCCGTCATCGATAAAATGGCGCACTGGTGTGGACGACAAGCTTCTCCGGTCTGGGTGAGTGACGCAGGCTACGATAGATTGCGGCCACTGTATTCTTGTGGGATACTGGAGTAGTCTTATGCGGTATACTTCCAGTGATGCTACATGATCTGAAACGGGTTTACCTGGTACGTGAATAGGTTACTTTAGAGGGAGTAACCTTTATATGTATTACAGCGAAGCTGTAAGCCTCCGGTTGATCGGGATTTTTCGTGGCGTGCTCACCCAAAAAAAAAAACGGCAGCTCGAAAAGGGGTTTGTGTTTGAGTTTCCGCGTAACAGAATTCAGTTTTCTCGTATATTTGAATTACACGCTGATACTATCATGCCTGCTCGTTGTGTGTAAGTCCTACTTTACGAATTTTCTGACGTATTTTACTTTGAGAAATTCAGTTAGGTCAATAACGCGCTTGGCGGAGGGTCTACAAGAATGAGGATGTATGCTATGCTAACGGTGCCGCGCTCTAGCGGCCGCGGCCACTCAGACAGACCTCAAACGGCAGCTGGAAAAGGGCTTTGTCTTTCAGTTTCCGCGTAACAGGTTTGCGTTTTTTTCGTATATAGGAATTACAGTGCAAAGCTACCAAGTCTGCAGCTTGTGTGTAAGTCATACGTTACGCATTCTGTGAGGCAACTTACTTTCGAACATTGATTTAGTTCGATAAGGCACTTGCGATTGGAGGACGGCGTAGAAGATTGAGGATGTGTGGTGCACTTCCGCACACGTGCGCGAGCGCATGACGTACGTCGCTTGTGGTGGTGCTTGTGTAACATCGTCTGACGTCAGTACTTGTCTAACGTCCGCACCAGCTTCGCTGTACATCCACTTTCACGGGGTGGAATGCAGGCGGTATGTTTGTTTTTTTTCTGTCTACAGTACGACGCCGTTCAATGGCCACTATTGGAATGCACCATGTAACCGCGCAAGCAACAAAGGACAAAGAAGGAAACACACAGGACACATGGCCACTTCGAGTGCCAGTCAGTTCAACATGATGACGTGGAGTGCAAATTGCGCCTCTCAAGAACGAGCTATCGTGAAATATTTCGTAAAATAAAATTGAAAATTACTGAATTTTCCCCGAAGCAAAATGACCCTATCTATACTGAATAACGGCGCACTAGCCTTTTAGCGCCTAAGTAGTCAGTTTTCGGTGAGAAAGCGTTACCATAGTAGCAACATAGTAGCAACATAGTAATCAGAGAAGCGTCGGGAAAGACATGCGACTCGTGAATTCGCTTGTGATTCAGTTGGGAGGCTGTCCGGCCTATAGCATTAAGGAAAACAAGCCCCCTCCCCCCCCCCCCCCCCCGAAAAAAAAAAAGAAGGTATACGCACACAGGAAACATACAAGACCGGAAAAAGGCTGGATTCTGAAACGATATGGTCCCATTAAGCTCAATGCATTCACGTACGGCCTCGTACAGTTCTGCATGCCATACAGCATAGAACAAATCCTGAACATCAATCGAAAATAAAAACCCAACGTCAGCCTGCTCTTTTGAAAACGCAGTCACCTTTGTGGAATTCTTGGTGGCGAAGGGATCACCCAAGTTAAATCTTTTCACACGTTCAAGAAGAAAACGGCTGATTTGCTGTTGCCACGAGTCGCGCTTGCCCACAATACACCTAAAAGGCATGTCCGACTTGTGCGTTTTGACAGAAAAGAACACATCCAGATAGCCCTTCTTACATTTGCTGATTTCGATAGGTAGTCTGGGGAGCTGCATGTCATTGCTCATGGCTATCGCTTTAGCCTTTACTCTGCAGGCTTTCCTGCTAACCTGAATAGGCCTATAGGTTTCGTGTTCTTGCAAAATCTTGATGGTCATAGATTTTTATCAAGGTATATCTCTGACTCCAGCTGCGAATTCCACAAAAGAGTGGCAGCAGTCTTACTAGTCTTCATTACATCCGGAGTCTATTGGTGCCCCCACCTATCCCCCCCAAAGCACGCGTAATATTTATAAAAATTCTGAAAGTGGAAGTTGTGTTGCAAACTACTTAAAAAACTGGGACGCATCTTAACAAAAAGTTAAAATGCTCGTGGCTGATGAAACGTCTCGCTCAGCCACTTAACGAAAGTAGCAGCAATATTAAGAAAGCTTGCTGGGCTGGGATCGTACGGAGTCTGCGTATCCAAGTGTACGCACAGCAATATATAACTTGGCAACGTGAATCTATTAGGATAACTATAATTTAGTTTGCGCGATCTTGAACGTCACAACGTAAACCAAAAGAGGGACGAAAGACAAAGAGTAAACGAATTGTCTGTCTCTTGCTTTTTATTCTTTTATCCATGTCTATCAACGTTTGCGCAATAACCTTCAAGTGTATGCAGAAATGCGATAAAATCCGGCGTATGTGTTGGAGACCGAACGCTACAGTGGTGCACTGATTCGATCACGACAGTAGATGCGTTTCCTCAGCAAACATGATGGAGAAATATGATGTCTTCTTTCTGAAGAAATGGCGCTACCCTGTGTTCGGGAAGGTTTGCACTGCTTGCGAAACGTTCTGGACTCTACGAGAACAAATCACTCTTGGCTGCGAAAAAAGTTGTGGCGCACATTGGTTCTTTAGTTTCAGGTGGTTGTGTTTACAGGGCTTTGGCTGCTTGAGTGATTTGGAGATCACCGTTGGGAGCAACAATTTCCCATTTAGAACGTCCGAAGTCTGCAGATGTTGGCACAATCTTTTTCTATGCTCTGTTCTTCGCTACTGCTGATATCGTTGACTTCAGGAAACAAACATTATAGATTTTGACCGTTCAATGCGACTGACTTGAATGTTGGTTACATAGCAAACGAATCCGCTTGTTCACTGAACGCTTCTATAAAGGGGACCAACGAGTGAAGTCATAGTTTACAAAAGCCAACGTCAACGCAACATTGCAATAAAATCGTGTGAAGGGCTCGAGGAAGCAGACACATATTGAATGACTGTGTTTAATATTCCCAAAGAAACAGGTTTTCTTTTATTTCAGACGTCGCTGTGGGAAGCTATAAATTATATTTTGGACCATCTTCTAGTCGAGGGGTATTAACGCACACCAATAAACAGAAGCATATGATATTGGCTGAGCTGCCAAGGCTGATTAACAAGAAGAAAGCAAATGATATTCGAAATTATGTAACATTGGAAAGACTGAGGAAGCAGTACAAATTGGGGGCAGCGTAGAAACAGTAAGAATGAAACTTGGCATAGGAAAGCACAGGTGGCACGCAGTGAATGATGACCAGGGCACTGTCATAGCCATTTCGACTATATAGTAAATGCAGCAGAGGAATTCTACACGGAACTGTACATGTGCGCAGAGCAACTACGTAACTAGATTGGAGGTAGTGAAGGAAAAAATTCACCGATGATCATGATACCCCTTAATGCGAAATTTGAGCGCAGTTCTGTATGTGTTTTCATTTCACGATATATTGGCTGGCCCGGACAATCTGTCTCGTGCGGCACGTTGTTAACGGAGCGAAGTGTGGCGCCACTCCCCCGCTAATCGGCAGATCGCGAGAGGCAGCGCGTGGGTGACGCGTGGGCGCGATTCACAGCAGCCGCCGCCGACTGACTTCCCAGACTACGCCCGCTGCTGTGGCGCCATCTCGTAGCCATCGCCTCCGAACTACGCTTTTCTTCTCACGCTTCTCGCCATACCCTCCTCAGCTTTCCGCCTCATGGTTCTGCCGCACCCGTTCTCTCCGCTTTCCACCTCGCGTCTTTCATTCCCCGCTGCTCTCGTTCGCTCGGTTACGCCGAGGCACAACGCCGACGTTCGCCGCAGGAACGGGCGCCTAAGAGCTGTGCTTTAAAAAGTACCTGTAGCTAGCGATGAGAGTAGAGCGGCTTTGCAAGACAGGTCCCGTGGAAAAGCGGCAGGAGTAGATGGACTAACATTCGATTGATCAAAGATGGAGGGGATATTATATACGAAAAGCTTGCGACCGTAATGCCTCAAGACTTCAAGTATACGGAAGAGTTGGAAGAATGCCAACGTTATACTGATTCGCAAGATGAGAACCGTTAAAGAAGTGAAAAATTACAAGCCCGTTAGCTTGCTTTCATAACTGTACAGAATATTCCTCAAGGCCATTTCCAATACAATGCTGGCAACACTCGGCTTCCGTAAGCCCAGGGGACATGATGGCTTTAGGAAGGGGTATTCTATAGTGGATCACATCCATGTCATCAATCAGGTAATGGAGAAATCTGCGAAGTACAACTCTCTCTCTATGGCTTTCATATATTATGAAAAGTCGTTTGATTCAGCAGAGATACCAGCAGCCATGGAGGAATTGCTTAGTCAAGGAGTACAGCATACGCGAATATCTTATCAAACATCTTGTAACGACTCTGCAGCTACTTTAATTAGTCTCAAGAAAAAGTGAAAAATACCGATCAAAAAGCGGTCAGGCAAGAAGATGCTCTCTCTAATGCTATTCACTGCATGCTTAAAGTATTCGGGCTATTAGATTGGGAAGGACAAGGAGTGAGGATCAACGACGAACATGCCAGGAACATGCGGTTTGCAGATGACATTGTCCTGCTTAGCAACACTGAAGATGACTTGCAACAAATGATCGGGGACCTTAGTCTGCGACGGTCTAATAGTATAGGATGAAATATCATTGGGTGCACAAGGCAAACGTTATGTTAGATATCCTGGCAAAAGAACGATAACTCGTGATTGACGGTCAGCCACTGGAATCTCTGCAATACTATGTTTATCTTGCCGAGTTACTTACAGCGGACACTGAACCAGACAAGGAAACTTACAGAAGAATAAAAATGCCTTGGAGCGCATATGGCAGGCATTACCTGTAATGAGCGGCAGCTTACCACTATCTGTGAAAAAAAAAGTACACGATCATTGCATTATGCCGGTACTAACATATTGGGCCGAAACTTGGAAATTAACAAAAAAAGAAAGCTTTAGAAGTAGTTAAGGACAGTGCAACGAACGATTGAACGATTTAAATGTTGGGCGCAACTTTAAGAGACAGGAACCCAGTGGTGATGAATGGAGAACGAACGGGGGTAGACATTATTCTAGTTGACATTACGAGGCGGAACTGGAGAACTTCAGGCCAGATAATACGCAGGGAAGGTGACCGGTGGTTTATTAGAGCTAGAGAATGGGTGCCAAGGGAAGGGAAGCGCAGTTGTGGACGGCAGAGGATTAAGTAGCGCGATGAAATGAGAAAATTTGCTGGCATAACTTGGAATCTTGATCTTGGGTTGCAGCGCAAAGGGACACGGACACCGGTCTGGGACTAGTCTAGTCTGTGTCTAGGCTAGTCTGTGTCAAGACTAGTCTGTGCACGTGTCCCTTCGCGCTGCAACCCAAGATCATGTTACCGTACCAACTCGCCCAACTTTCTATCCTTTTGCATTACATAACTTGGAATCAGCTAGCGTAAGCCAGGATGACTGGAGATCGCGGGGAGAGGTCATCGACCTGCATTGGGCATGAATATAGACCGTTTCATCGGGCGAGAAGGATAGGGCACGCGGAAAGCCTTTCCTCCTCTCTGGCTTGGGCGATCCGGCGCGGCGCTGCTTGAAAGTATTGCTGTCGCGTGCTGCGGAACGATTTAGTGATGTTTTAGATCTTACTTTGTGAAATTTACGCCATGTTCCTTCATATAAGGTCGCCAGGGAAGCCTTTCGGTGCATCGGTAACTACTGTAGGCAGAAATATGTCTTGGGGGCGCAAAAATGTGACGCGCATAATCAGCCGCGGTGTACGCGCATAATCAGCCGCGGTGTACCCGCATTATCAGTCGCAGTGCGTGTATGTGTTGTTTACTATTTTGCTTATATCGATTTTAATTCAACAAAGAAAGCCGGCGTCTCTGTATTACCAGCATTCAATGGTAAATCAGCTCACTACCTGATCGATTGGCGTAGGGAGTAAAACATAAAACATAAGAGCGCATGCTCGTGCACGGCCAACCTAAGGCAATCACGAAACATCTGAGCGGCAGGCGCTATCAAATATTTGTGATACACTGGCATCGTTCTCACGCTTTTCAAGTCTGGTATGCTTGAAATTACCATATGTCTACGCTAGCCTTGCTGCATGAGGTCCATGGCGCTGCTCAACACAGCGATCACTGCGGATGGTGAGCCAGCACGATACATATATAAGCTGTGTGCTTCGGCATTGCCTTTTTGGCCTGTATACAGCCATAATATATGAGAGGGTTCACATAAAAAGAATGCGATGGCTATTTACGAGCGCAAAATTTCCGTAATACGTGTGAGTGCGTTGTAGAGAACTGAACGAACACAACCAAAAAAAAAAAAATTCGGTTATCATCCTCTTTCTCTAAAAAGCAAGAGAAAACGGGCTAACGCCGCACTACGTTTATAAACATATAACCGCTGATACCGTATGCTTGGACCATGCGCTATACAGAACAAAGATATCTGTAATCCAGCACCTACTACTGCTTATATAGGACGCTCGCGCAGTTCGTAAACGGTCGCTTTGCTGGACAAGCTTAATTCAGACTGTAAGGTATGCTGCTATCACTTGCCAAAACTATTTTATTCATGGGTGGAAACCTCATCCATCCAACCAAGTAGTCACGCAATGTAATCTGCAGCGAACAGTTTGAACGCTTGTCAAAGTATAACAGCACAGCTCCTATCGTAGCAGAACGGTACCCACGCTGTTACGATCGTCGCGTATGTTTCATGGCTCCTAAACCGCAGCCTAGAAATTGAGGATAATACTGCAATAAGGTCACACTAGTGATTGGAACATTCGGAAATACACAATTGATCTCTGAGGCTGATTGTAGGCTCAAATATGCGCGCACACATCGCACTGCGTGTTCCGTCCCCCACCTCAACGCCAGCAGAAATTCCGGCCATGACGCCTTAAACCACTTCAGCACGCCTCACAGAACCGTTTACCACGTAGAAGACGCACGTCATACTAAACAGACCGCACGACGGTGAAAACAAACGCCAGAACGTACCGTCCAGCGTATACCTGCCATGCAAAAGACCGCTTTCACCCAAGCCAGTATGGCGCTGCTCATAGGCGGCGCCACTGCGTTCACCATATGGCGGCGCCTACAAAAAACGGTGTATAGGTTGATGACGAAGTAATTAAGCACTTTCAGAATGCAGTCAGAAGTCAGAATGCAGCCGCCACCGCCAAAAATTGCAGCTGCGACCTCGTGCTGTGCAGCAGAACGCACTAAGCCACTGCGCTGCAGTTACACGCTGGCGTTCGCACCGCTGGAGGCACAACACGTGACCAAAGACATGACGAATCGGCTTACATGTAAAACTACCTCACTACCTGTACAGATGTGCTGATGAAGGGCTCTGTTGACTACCGAATTACGTAATGAAACAACGAGCCCTACCTAAATATTCTGACTATAAGTAATATATACACGCCATCCGGTGCGCGCCATTCCTTTAACGAAGCCAATAGTTTTCGGGAAGCGTTCGGCTATTCACTCACGTTGACAATCGTGGTACGTGGTTTCCGAATTATTTTTCTTTTGCTTTCTCTCGGTCACATTTTCTGACTAGACTAGCTTACGCGTGGGTGTCATTGATCAACGTTTTCAGCTTGAGAGCAACGAGGTCTTTACATAAACATTTAAAAAAAGGAGCTAAGAAATAAATTGAAACCACAAAAAGCCTGCGTCAACCTAAGGGTTGATCTTCAGGACATTAAATAAAGTTCATCATACCATACCATACCATAAAAATTTGTGGTAGCTGTTTCCACAACATGTAAAAAAAAAATTTTAACACAACGCATTTTGACGCTCAGGAACCACCTACTGCAAAAAAAAAAAAAAAAAAAAAAAAGGGGGTAGGGGATCTTTTTTTCGCGCTAGTCAGGGGTAAAACAGGCTTCGGGGCTTGGCAGCCCTGGTGGCGACCGATTAGCTCGACGAGCGACGACGGTTATTGCGGGAGCCTGCCCGGCAGTGAACCGAAAGAGATTTCCTTTGCCCCATTATTCCTGCTTTACTTTTTTTTCTGCACAGTACAGGGCACAGCATCGTTCTTGCATTGCGCCCCCATCGGTATGCTGCCACCGTGAACGTGATCGAACCGGCAACCTCGAGCTTGGCGGTGCAACAACATGGCCACTGGGTTACCGCGGCGTTTTTTTTTGTAAATTTTATTTGTCATGTTCGAACCCACTCTGTTTTCTTCACGAATCTCCTTCATCTTTTTTTTCTCTTGCTGTTGAGTGCTGCCAACCACAAAGGTACGTGTTTCTTTTTTTCTGTGACAATAAAACGGCTTCGCATAAAATCAGCGTCGTTTCTAGAGACCATCGATGTATACAGTGCCATGCATGTATCTGGATTCAAGTCGGAGCTAGATTTTTTTTTGTTACCATTTATCGTTTAACTAAGCAAATACAAAAAAGGAAGAGAGAGAGAGAGAGAGAGAGCATCAAAGCAAGAATCGATCGATGTTTATAGTGAGGAACGAGGAATCCGAGGAAGATAAGCGAAATGCTACCACAAAAGTCGCACGTAGCCCTTTCTTGTTTACGAGATGAATTTTAATGTCTTCGACTCAATGTGGGCGGGAAAGCTGTTAGTCGTTAGCCAACGGTGAATGGCTTCATTTCTCATAAAGTTCGAAGTAATTCTATGATAGGGTTCTGGGTAAAATCAATTCCCATTCAACATGACTAGCCCGAAAATCCATCTGAGAGAGAGAGAGAGCGAGATAGAGAGAGAAGTCACAAGGGAAAAGAATCCGTCTGAGGTAACAGAAGACAGCGGGCGCACACTTAAAGAAAAGGAGGAAAGAAATGGCTATCGTTTCACAAACATGCGTGCATGCAGGTCAGAGAGAAATAGTCCATTTGATTGTTTGACAAAAAAGAAAACATATAATTACTATACACTAGGAAATAACCTGAGCATTTGCAATACAGGAACAGCATTGATTGGTTATACATGTTTTATGGTACAACAGGCTAAAAAAAAAAAAGGAAGAAACGTAGCGTAGATGCACTAATAAGAGTATAGAGCACAAACTAGGCGAGCGTTCGTAATGACCTAAAGTACAACCTTAATCGAAATAAGAAAAAAAATTGCATTATTTTGAATGGAAGTATATTTGCAAGCTCAACAAGGAGAGTAGATGTATATTTTGCAAGGCAAGGTTATTAAGCAAAGTCGGGAACATAGGTCGATGCATTTTCCGTCAGTAATTAGTTCTTGAGCGCGGGACTTTCCATTGTCCAGCTGTTCTCGTGTCATGAGCGGCAACGTGTGAGTGTAGGCAAGCTGTACTTGAAAACATTGTTTACGGTGTATTTGAGCTCCATGCGGTTCGCCAGTGCCCAACTGGGTTCAAACAAATCTGGAAATACAAATAGGTTAAATGTTTTAAACAGTGGCCCAGATGCAGGGTCGTACGGCATATTATACATCACGCGTACTATTATCTTTCTTTTTTTTTTGCAGCATAGTGACACAGTGTACATTAGTGTAGCGGCCGTCCGTCACTTGGTTGTCACCGCCGTGGGGGTCATTGCCCCTTGCTCCGGAAATCCAGTTTGCCTCGCCGTGGTGGTCATTGCCCCCTGCTCGAACTGAAGCGGCTGTCAGGGGTATCACCACTGCCACTCGGTGAACCTACTTTTACTCTTGAATAAAGCCAGTCGATCTCCGTCCTGTACCTGCCAAATGTGTGTTACTTGACTCCGCTAACCGACCTTTCAACATTAGATTTCGATGTCGGGCCCCAAACAAGACGGCAGTAGTTTAGGTGAGAAAAGCATTGTGAATTAGCAATATCATATTCTATGGATGACATTTAAGGCAGTGTACTGCATTTACGAAAAAGAACAGTTTTCCAGCGAGGAAGTTGTAATGGCTGTTCCACAACAAATGCTTATCCAAAAAAGACGGCTTACGGTTTATTGGGGTAGCAGTTATATTTATTGTTTTACAATTCATATTTTGCAGCCCCCCTAATAGTTTATCTGTTTCGAACGCAATTTTCTTATCTTTAGCTTGAAACAGCACTGCTTTATTGATCTGCGTCAATTATAAAGCCCTTTTCAATACACCGGTCGTGAACTTTACTCAGAACAACGATGGTTGTCGTTGCAAGGTTTGCGTAGAATTATGGCAGCGCTTGAGAGGCATAATCAAACATTGCCTTCCCTAATTCATTCCTAGCAGTGCGAAAAAACATAAAGAAGCGTAATCCCTGGATAACGCGAGATATTGTTCATAAGAAGCGGGAATTACATAGACCGCGTAAAAGAAAGTATCACTCAACGGAAATAGCACGTGCATGAAGGGAACGGAAGGATGCGCTGTTAGAATCTAAGCCCTATTTTCTTCATCACAAGCTCAGTACTTTTCTCAAACATTCACCTAGAAAGTTTTGGCTTTATGTGGCTGATAGGCGGGGCAAAATTATGGGACTAAAATGTCGTAATGAAATTTTGACCCAAAAGGCGAACATTGCAGACAGCCTGAACAGTTCTTTTCAGTATGTTTTCACGCGACGCAAAAGCAATCAGGGAGACGTGGGTACGGCATGCTACTTATCTGAATAGATTGGAGACATTATTATCAGCCAAGAAGGAGTATCTGAACAACTTCTGTCTCTTGATTCAAAAAAGACGAGTGGGCTCGATGAAATACCCACCCTATTTTGAAGCGCTATGCAGAGTGGTTATCACACTACTTGAATATTATTTTCCAAAAATCCCTTATTTCTAACTGGAGCAAAGCTTTAACTATTCCTGTGTTTAAAAGGGGTGATTGATTCTCTGCAAGCAATTACGGACCGGTTTCCCTTACATCCGTTTGCTGCAAAACATTAGACACATCACAGCCAAGCACATTAACGCGTCTTTGGAAAGTAAGAAGTATTTTTATTCTTATCAGCATGCTTTCAGGAGTGGTGTTTTAACTACAACGTATCTTATTGAAACGATTTATGACTTTGCGACTGCTTTGGACATGCAACAACAACTTGATGTCATATGTGTAGATTTTGCTAAAGCTTTCGATAAGGTGCCTCACGATAAATTGATGATTAAACTCTGTCTTGCCGGACTTAGTCAATCTGTGTTGTGTTGGATCGAAGCTTACCTGAAAGATAGGAAACAATACGTGAAAATAGAAGATGTCGTGTCTGGTGCACTAGAAGTATCTTCAGGAGCCCCGCAGGGCTCAGTTCTTGGGCCGTTATCATTTTTGTTATATATTAATGATATTGCAGAGATAGCAAAGCCTCCTGTAATGCTCAAACTGTTTGCATACGGTTGTTTAATTTACGCACAAATAGCTAATGGGGATGATCAGCTAAGAATTCACCAGTGTCTACAGGCGTTGGACTTATGGTGTCAAACTTGGGGAATTGAAATAAACGACTCAAAGTCAACACTTACTCATATTTCGAAAAAGAAAAAGATAATTCCACATGAATATCACATCGGCAATCACGCCTTGTTGACAGTAGATACTTTCAAGTAGCTTGGTGTTACAATTACGCATAACTTAAAGTGACATTCACTCATTGATAATGTATGCTCTAAAGCATCACGGATGCTATACTTTCGAAGGAAAAAAATGTTGGGCGCAACTAGGGACGTAAAACTTATTGAATTTAAGACGTTTATACGACCGTTACTTGAACATGGCAGTGTTATCTGGAATCTTCATCAGAAAATATTGAAAAATGAGTTACAAATTATACAACGCTTTGCGACCTGTTTTATATGTTCAAAGTACACAAAGGATGACTGAGTTACAGTGATGTTAAGATTGTGTGATTTAGAATAGCTACACAACCGCAGGCCTAAAATGGCATTAAGTTTCTTTTTCAATTGATGAAAGGCAATTTTAGTAGTAATAAAAACGACTACTTACTATTGCCTGGGAAACGAAGTCAGAGGGCGAATCATACGCGAGTGTTTCAGCCTCATTTTGCTCGAACGAATTTGTTTCGGTATTCTTTTTTTTACTGATACAATTCAGGCATGGAATGGCCTTCCGAAAGATGTGGTCAATACAAACGATGATCCTGAATTCATGCGTTTACTTGATGTGCATTTATGTCAATAATTCTGATCATTAGCTTGAGCTTCAGCTATAGTCTGGTTGTTTGGTTGCATTACTTATTTTATACATATATGTATGCAAGCTTGTGCGTATGTGCAAACTTCTGTATGCAGAATGTTCTCCCTCCTTGTAATGACCCTCAACAGAGGGTTAACAGTATTTCTAAATATTTCTCAAGAAATAAATATGCGGCATTTGATTTAAATCGCAAAGTAGTGTTGTCAGCATAGATAGCATATTTCGTGTTAGGATCAACTTTAACTAAGTTACTTACGTAGAATGATTAAACAGAAGGGGACGTAAGGTACTTTCTTGCGGGACGCCAAACTTAACTGGCCTGAAATGTGATGTCATGTCAAGTTGCACTAGCCGTCTTGGTTGTTTCAAGTACGATGTAATTAAGTCAATTGCTGTGTCCCTTATACCATAATATGCTTATTATTTTTTTCTTTTATGCGAAAAGAGGGCATTTATACTGTCAAAGGCGTCTTGCTGTAATCTATAAGAACACTCTTCCAGGCAGTTCAGAATTAATTCTTTTTGTTTCTAAGAGGGCAACTTGAGTAAATAATTTTGTGCCGACTTAGGATAGGACATACCTACGGCACATTCTTGCTTGCTACCTGGTGGTGAGCTTCCCATCTGCGCAAGACGTGAAGAGACGCTGACCGCCCTCCCTGTCTTCGTGGGGTGCTGTGAATCAGAAGCTGAAAGAACAAAGACACTTTCCTCTAGCTTACCGACAGAATACACTTCTTCAACCGGCAATGGTCCATTATGTGGACTGCGGCTGAATGCGGCCACCACATACGAATGCGATGTTGGACCGGAGGCAGCGTGATTTTTATCTCCGTCCTTCATCACGCTATCAGCTTCGGCCCTTCCATCGTGTTTCTTCATTGGTACGAAAAAAAAAAAAAAAATGCCTGCGCTGCTTCAAATGCTGCCTCCAGTTCCATGTCGCATTCGCACGTGCCGGCCGCTTTTTCGTTGCAGAATTTATTTATTAGGACGGTACGTCCCTTTTGTCACTTAATGTCCATCGCAGTCACCGACACAGCCTGTTCAATCTATCTCTGTGCGCGGAGCAGCTTTTGCTAATTCGTTCAACTTACATTAGAGGGTAATAAAAGCGCTACGCGTTAGCCGGCAGTCACGTGGTATTTTTTAACGTTTCGCGCACTTTAAAGAAAGGCTAGAAGAAAATGAAACAGGACAGTGACCTTAGCATAGGTAAAATAATCCGATCTTTTTGAACAAGCGCTACAACCTTTGTACCGAAGAATTTTCGCTAGAATTACTATTTAAAATTTTAATTAAGCAATATTTGTTAATTACCAACTTGGCGGATTGGAAAAAAAATATCATGACGTGCACCATATGCCTCAGAACAATACTGCGCCAATTCGGCACACGTAGTGCCTATGTTTTTTTTTTAAATACTTGGCCCAAGTTAACTGAAACACCCTGTACGTTTTACGTTCGCGGCGACACTTCACAAGTTGTTGTCGCAAGGATAGGATAGGAAAAACTTTAATAAAGTGCCGGAAACCGACGGTTTAACGCGTCGTGACGCTGGCCAAGTGTCGACCCGGGGTTACACCCTACTCTGCACTACCCCAGTTGGGCCCATTTGTAGTGGGTCATGAGGCTTGTGCTTTTTGAGCGCACCCCGGGCCTGCTGGACGGCCCATAGTTGTGAGTCCTTGTCTGCAGACTGCAGTGCACTTTGAAGTTCTGGCGGGTAAGTCCTGGAGGTAGCTGCCGTCGGGAACCTGGCACAGTCCCGCATGATGTGCCATTGGTCCGCCGGACCCTCTGCACAAACACCGCACAGCCCACTCGGATAGAGATCTGGGTGAAGCGCGTGCAGCAATGCGGGGACGAGGAGTGACGCGGTCTGTATTTGTCTTAGGATTACGGCCTCCTCCCGATTGAGTGCCGGGTGGGGAGGCGGCATTGTCCGTCGAGCTAAGCGGTAACACTTGGTTACTTCGGCATAACTAGTCAATCTGTCCTAGGTTTCAAACCACCACACGAAACGGTCACTCTCGGGGGCGCGGAAGGTAAGCGCTCGCGCCGCCGAATGGGCCGTCTCGTTGTGGTTCGGTGGGGATGCACACTCGCCGGCGTGCGCCGGGAACCACTTGATACGGACGGGGCTGCCGCGGTCTTGAAGTTGGAGCTTGCCGATGATGGCGGCCGCCGGCGCGCATATTCGCCCCTTGGCAAAGTTGCCACGGCATTCCTCGAGTCGCTGAGCACGGTGCGACACTCGGCCTCGGTGATCGCCAGAGCGATGGCAACCTCCTCGGCGTCTGTGGCGTTCGTGCACCGCACGCTCGCTGCCGTTGTCTTGGTGCCGGTATTTTATTACATTTATGTTTTACGCGCCCTACAGCGACTATACATCTTGAGGGTCATACACATCCATGTTCAATCTATGCTTTGCACTTCATTGTCTCATTGAATACTCATAATCACTTGCATAGCGCTCTTTGGCCAGACATGGCCCCTTGCGCCATTAAACACAACATATAATCACAGTACACGCCTCCAGGCCCTTACGTATTGCGTACAAGGGCCCTGGTGAAGTAGTAGTGCTGCATAAAAAATATTATAAATTGAATGTTTTAAGTTTATACGTCCTTTACATACATAACTCACCTCACTCTAGTCATTGCCATAGCTTTATTGCAATTATATGTTTTACGTATCTATACAGCGATAAATTTTAGGCCGCTTTACATCTCTATTCACCATTCCATCGATCGCTCAATACATTTCATGGCGCTCTTTGACCATACCTGACCCTCGCGCCATTAAAAACTATAAATAATAATAATAATAATAATAATAATAATAATAATAATAATAATAATAATAATAATAATAATAATAATAATAATAATAATAATAATCAACATCATCATGCGTGAGTAAATAAATTTTCAGTCGACATAATTTCCGTTAATGAGGCTTAATTCTGCGTGAAAATGCTCTAGCCGAATAGGTGTAATCAGCCGAGTGGTATGCGTCGGCCACTAGGTTTTATAAATTGCCGCAATTAAAAGTTAGAAAGATTGGCATGTGGTTACTGACCCTACATGGATAAAAAAAGACGCACCAGACTTTATGCTGAATAGGGCGAAGTTGGTTATGAAAAAAGAAAAGCAAGGCACGTTTGCGTAGCGCACGTAACCCTAGAGGGCGCAGCCATAGCAAGTTTCGAACCACCCATCGAATTGCAACAGTATCGCAAGGTCGCGTTTGCCTTTACTTGTGCTAGAATATCTGCCCTCTACTAGATTATACTGATATGCAGATATGTACACAATACATTTTATTAGGAACGATAGCAAACATTAAGCATTACTAGTCGGTGAGTGGTAGAATGCGGAAAATACAGTATGCACATAAAGAGTAGTGATGACTTCCTAAACTTTGTAATCATTAGTGGCAATAACTTCGTTATTGCCACTAATGCACACACACACACACACACACACACACACACACACACACACACACACACACACACACACACGCACACACGCACACACGCACACACGCACGCACACACACGCACACACACGCACACACACGCACACACGCACACACGCACGCACACACACGCACACACACGCACACACGCACACGCGCGCGCACGCGCACGCACGCACGAATGCATTCTTAATGCTCAGGGCTGACAAATGAAAAAAAAAAAGAATGCCTGGGATCAACCCAATCGGTGCATGTCACGATCAGGCAGACGCCGCATTCATCATTGAACATAATTATTTCACCAGCCGCTCGAAGTCAGTGACGGATGAATCCCTCGCGCACGTTCGCCTTCATATTTGCGCACGAAAACTAGCCCCCGGTGCGGTGACGCACAACACGGTAATGATTTTCCCCGCTCCAGGATTTGGTTATGCGAAGGGACGGCCATGTTTTGCGCTGTCATGTTGAATCTCACGTGCAGATCAGATTGGACAGCGCGCCGGGCCTTTCTTCTTGCAAGCCACGACCCCAGCGATTCCGGACGTCGCTTTTAGTTCACAGCTTTTGCACCAGCTGGCGTACGGAATTTTAAGATTCAAAATTCGCGCGATGGCACACGCAGTGTACTGAACGAAAACAGAATACATGTAATACGTAATATGTAATAATAATAAAAGGAAACAAAGGACCGCGACAGAAGCTCTCACCGCCGAGCGCGAATCGGGAATGGCTTATCTGATAACCACCGTTCGCATAAGACGAGCGGCCGGCTGATCGACTGTGAATCAGCAGTTTTGTTGCAATTGATAGGCGTACCCTATGGGTGTACGAAGAGGCTCAGTCGTGCTTCGAGATCGCTCTGCTCCAAGAACCCGCGAACGCACTTTGACAGGCGCCTTCAGCCGGGGCCACCCTGAGGCATCCATCGCCCGTATTACCACGGCGAGCCTCGTGTCTCTAGCTGCTTTGGCTCGGCGCTTTCTCGGAAGAGTTTCATCGGTGGCAGCAGGCGTGGTACCAACCAGGTCAGTTACTCCTCTGTGGCAATTACCCTGATCGCGGACATGCACACAGGCTTGCAGGAAAGCGCGGACCATCTCAATAACTCCAGGAGAGGTCAGGTTCTTCTAAATTGTCACCTTTACAACACAAACAACCTAAAAATGTTAAACCCTCACCGGCTCCCTCCCACGGCCATTCAACGCGCCGCCTGGAACAAAGCTATCAGAAACCTGCGCAAGACCAACTTTTTCCGACTGGGCGCCTTTAATTCATGTCACGCATACTGCGGTTACCCAGTATTCACATGCCGGCTCGTACCTCATAGAACTGGCCGACACGCACCATCTACCGCTCCTTAAAAAGAAAAGGGAAGAATTACCCCTTCTGTACCAGTAAATTACCCTTGCGCGATACTGAATACACCCCTCTTACCACGAGAAGACGCTTGGTAAGCCAGACAAAAAAAAAAAAAGAAAAAAAAGAAAACGACAAACAAAAGACGGATGACGTCGCCGCCTTGAAGTTCCCGCAAAGCCGCAAGGGTTTACCGTGACGTCATAGATTTTGACAACTTCCGCTAGGGCCTGGCTAGTTGTTTGGCGGTAAAGATAGATTGCATTGCGCTCTAAAGGAGCCAAAGGTTGAATAAGGCCAACGCAGGACAGACATGAAAAGCTACTTTGAAACTACATTGACGTCATTTAAAATATTAACGTGGAAATAACGACCACAGTTTTCATAGAATACCATATCGGCCTAAATTGATTGATTGTTTTGCTTTAGCGTTCTATTGAGCAAGCTCAAACTGATCGGCATCTCATCTCACTCTGCGGCGCTCAGCACAGATTAGTGAAGAAACGGGAGCAAAAACAAGCTTGATAAACAACTTCGCCCCTGTATAGATGCAATCACCGCAGCAATTTTTAAGAACTGGTTCAAGCGCACAGAAAAAAGGCCGAGAACACGCGCGCACACGCACACACGCACGCACACGTCAACAGTTCTACACGAGCGAGGATGGCCCACCCTGGAAATCAAATTCTTCCCTTGTCAGCGCATAGACGCGTGCTTACCCACAATTCCCACATATTTTCTATCTCTTCTGCTTCTATGATCCCTCTTGTAAGCTGATTCCTGTTTCGGCCAACAATTCATTTGTTAAACAAGGGAACGCGACCCCAACTTTTACAATGCATCGCCAGAAAGCCACCGGCCACGTTTTTGGCATTGTAACTATGCTCTCGTAGCGGCCAGTTTGCTCAGCATAGCTGCGACCACATGACAACGAATTTTCAACACATGACGACACGTTTTCGAGCTTCTTTGTCAGTCTCGAAGTTTCTGCCCCATATGTTAGCACCGGTAGAATGCACTGATTGTACACCTTTACTTTTAGTCATAATGGTAAGCTTCCACTCAGGATCTCATAATGTCTGCCTTATGCGCCCCAACCCATTTTTATTCTTCTGTAAATTTCCTTCTCATGATCAGGGTCCCATGTGAGCAATTGACCTAGGTAAACGTATTCCTTCGCCGACTCTAGAGGCTCACCGGAGATCCTGAACTATTGTTCCTTTACGCGGCTATTGACCATTATCTTTGTTTTCTGCATATTAATCTTCAACCCCACTCTTACACTTTCTCTGTTAAGGTCCTCAATCATTTGTTGTAACTTGTCCCCGGTGTTGCTGAACAGGACAGTGTCATCCGCAAAGCGGAGGTTGCTTAGTTATTCGGCGTTGATCCTTACTCCTAAGCCATCACAATTTAATAGCTTGAATACTTCTTCCAAGCATGCAGTAAATAGCTTTGGAGAGATTGTGTCTCCTTGTCTGACCCTTTCCTTTATAGGTATCTCTCTACTTTCTTTGTGGAGAATTAAGGTAGCTGTGGAATCTTTGTAGATATTTTCCAAAATATTTACGTAACCCTGCTATACTCCTTGATTATCTAATACCTCTGTGACTGCTGCTATCTCTACTGAATCATATGCCTCTTCGTAATTTATGCCATATAAAGAGGCTGATTGTACTTTGCAGATTTCTCGATTAGCTGATTGATTACATGGATGTGATCCATCGTAGAGTATCCCTTCCTTAAGCGAGCCTGTTTTCTTGGTTGACTGAAGTCAAGTGTTGCCCTTATTTTATTAGAAATTATCTTGGTGACTATTTTATACAATAGTGGAAGTAGCCTAATGGGCCCATAATTTTTCGATTCTTTAATGTCTCCCTTTTTGGGGATTCGTATAATGTTGGCATTATTCCAGTTCTCTGGGACCCTTGAAGTCGTGAGGCAATTCGTATAAAGGGCCGCAAGCGTTTCAAGCATGATGTCTCCTCCATCTTTGATTGAATCGACTGTTATTCCATCTTTTCCTGCCGCTTTTCCTCGTTTCATGTCTTCTGAGACCCTTGTAACTTAATCGCAAGTTATCGAAGGAGCCTCTTTAACTTGCGCATTACTACTTCCAATGGAAGTATCCTGGCTGCTCTGGGTATTGTACAGGTCAGTATAGAATTCTTTCGCTGCTTTTATTATATCTTCCAAAATGCTGATGGTTGTAGCGCTTACCTTTCTGCTAATGTGCAAGTCCAGAGGAGCGCTAGATAGAAGGGCAGAGAGGAGGGGGAGCACAAGGTCGTGGGATCGAATCCCGGCCACGGCGGCCGCATTTCGATGGGGGTGAAATGCGAAAACACCCGTGTACTTACATGCACGTTAAAGAACCCCAGGTGGTCGAAATTTCCAGAGTCCTCCACTACGGCGTGCCTCATTATCAGAAAGTGGTTTTGGTACGTAAAACCCCATAATTAAAAGAAAAGAGGAGGGGGAGAGGAGGTACAGAATGGGCAGAACCGATGCAGTCGTGAAACGAGTAACTGCCTTGCCACTCTTCGTCGCAGTTGCCATACAAAGAGGGGGGGGGGGGATAGGGGGAAGATGACGTAAGAAGGCAAGGAAACGCTACTCTATAGACACGACTGCTGTTGCGGGCAAACGGTATAAATTTAAGTTCAAGGTACGGCACAGTACGTTCCTGCTATTTCTGAAAAGTAAACACCATGCAAATTTGTCAAGCGGACCACTTACGCAGGGCGTGCATGAAGCAGAGCCGCATTAAAGCGCACAATAGGATCTAGGCGACACTACGGAAGCGGTCACACTTAGAATCAACAATTCTGTGCCCACCGCGGTAGCTTTGCGGCTATGGCATTGCTCGAGGTCGCGGGTTTCATCCGGACCGTGGGAGCCGCATTTCGACGGGGGTGAAAAAAAAAATGCTCGTACACTTGGATTTAGGGACACGTTACGGAACACCACGGTGCCAAAATTAATATGGAGTCCATCACCATGACGTGCCTCATAATCCGATTGTGGTTTTGGCACGCAGAGCCCCATAATTCAATAAAAGTTTAACACTTGTGCCCCGATGCGATGTACAATGCGAGGCAATGGCAACGCTCAACCCTCTCAGAGGTTATGAAGTATGGCGCAAAACAACGCCTCAAACAAACGCCTCCTCTTGTGCGTTCTGTGTACTACGCAGACAAACAGCAGTGGGACACGCAAGGCAACGTTTAACATAACTTACCACTCTCGTGTTGGGCTAAAAGTTGATGAAATTAAGCATGCGCCGTCAACATCACCGCTGATTATCGTCAATCAACGCGAACAGCACAGAAAGCTTCGCTTACATCGATTCCCACACTGCGCGATATCCGCGCATTTTTTTAAAATGCGCGAGCATTTCTATGCTTACCCAACAAGAAAAAGCGTCCGTCCGACCGTCCCGTAAGACGATCGCTTTCAATATACCGCTTGCAGCAGCGAGCGATTTCACATTGATGCTGCTTCTCGTTTCATAGGCGTATCTACCGGGGGGTAGATACGCCTATTTACAAAACAGATTTGAATGTGTTGAAAGGCTCCGGATACTGCGGCGTGACTAAGTTTATGTTTGCTTAACGTTCGAAAGCGTACCCTTAAATTTATTTTAACTAACGGGAATAAAATTTATATGCAGATCTTGAACACAGCAGGTGAATGAGACAGACCGACGTCATAGAAAGGCGTAGGTATGAGAGCTCCTTCACGGAAATCTGAAGAAAACGGATCGAAAATCGGCCTTCAGACCAATTAATACTTCATGGTGGCTTTCAGATAGATCAGGAGCGGATGCGTAGTATTTCACCTGAATATTAAAATTCATTGTAAATATGCGAAGCTCATCGTTTCGTGCCGATATTTGAATCCCTTTGTGCATCGATATCTTTTTACCGATTGTATCTTGTGATAAACGGTGCCATATGCCCCCCTCACCCTATGCCTCTTCGCAGGCCTCTGAGGTCTTTCTAAATAAAATAAATAAAATAAAAATAAAGTTCAGGTAATTGTCATCGCCTACCTAACAAAATGCGGTAAAGAATTTAGTTCTATCACAAACGTGGATAATACAAAAATTGAGGGATATTTGACTAAGTGCTTTTAACATCAGGGAAACGTGGATATTTTTCTTCTTTTGAATGTGCTGTTTTGCTTTTTCACAATCTGAAATTAAACGCAGAATTTCGGCTGTCATCATCCGTCATGTAAATATATTGCTGAGATACCAACAAGGGTCTAGAAAAGGTTATTCTACATCTAATATGCTTATAGAAACCGTTCATGTTGTCGTAGTAGATAATGATAACGGTAACCAAACTGAAGGAATTCTTAGATTTCCGCAAAGCATTTCACAATGACTCTCGCAAAGAGTTACGTTATCAATAAAATGAAGTCCTCAAAAATACACAGTTAGCAGCCCGGCTGAAGCCTACGTGAGCCACAGGCAGCAATATGTTGTTTATAAAAACCACTCTTCAGGACGACTTTCAGTAAACTATGGTGTCTCACAGGGATCAGTTCCTGGCCCTTTTTATTTCTTATATTCATTAATGACATATATATTTTGGTGAAAATTTACCTGTACTCTGGTGATTGTGTTATTTATGCAGATATCAAAAATGCTCCTCACCAACACGCGCTGAATCAAGACTTCCAGAAGATTATTGAATGGTGTCAATTCTGGCAATTCTGCAGGGACAGGACAAATAGAGACGGAGGTGTGGCATTACTAATCAAGAACACATTGTAATATGAATCCTTCCCCCTTATCAGTGATCACGAAAGGATATGGTGTAAAATAGTTATGACTGATATGACATTCGTAATCGGTGTCACTTATAGACTTTCAGCAAGCCCTGTCGAATACCTCCGAAAGTTTGAGGAACAGCGAAGCGTTCGAACGAACAATAGAAGCAGAATTGTACTTGTAGGAGACTTTAATTCACCCGTTGTAGATTGGGACATCCGAGTTCCCGGGCCTATGGAAAGGTCTCACGCTGACTTGATGTTAGACATTATGACGAAGTATAGTCTACTTCAGATGGTCAAGAAACCTACTCGAACTCAAGGGAACTGTAATTCGCTGTTGGGTTTAATATTTTTGTCTGGAAGAGCTTTCGATTATAGGATAGATATTCACGAGGGAATTTCGGACTATAGTAGTGTACTTTCTACTATTAATGTTAACAAGAAGTACGCCTCAACAAAGAAGGAGGTAAACGTTTACAATTTCAACGCTGCTGATGACACTTCACTTATTGACTACTTAGAATATACCTTTAATACAATGCCATAAGATGATAGCGTTGAGAACCTGTGGCAATATTTCGTCTCAACTGTGAGGCATTGTTTGAAGAAATTTGTACCACTGAAAGAAAGCGGCCTCGAAAAGAGAGTCCATAGATTACTCGAGATATCATTCATTTAAAACGACGTCTCCAACGTGCTCTTAAAAAGAAACCCAAAGCTGACGGCGTAGTTGCTACTACCAGTGCGCAAGTGTGAAAAAACTGAAGGAGGTCAAAACGCATTTCCTTTCTACAGCACTGGCAGAGTATATGAAGAACGCTCCTCAAAAGTTTTGGAGGTATCCCTCTGGCTATAATCCAAAAATAAACGGAGTACTAATAAACGGTGCTTTATTCTGTGTACCGAAATCAATCGCAGAAGCATTTAATAGTTTTTTTGTGTCTGTATTTAGTTCAAAACAAGGCGAACCCTCAATGAAAGCGTGAGGCAGGCAGCAATGTGGTGGCATTGTCATATTGCGAGAAGGTACAATTTTATTACTTTTAAAGCTGGATTCCAAGAAATTGCCTGGTCCTGATAAGATACCTAACGAGTTTTTGAGACGTTACTGTGAATGGGCTTCCTATTTTTCAAAGAAGATATTCATAGCATCGTTACGTGATAGCACTGTACCGAGTGACTGGCTGTTAGCGAGAGTTGTGCCCGTTTTTAAATCTGGCGATAAATTGGACATTTCCAATTATCGTCCTATATCTATCACATGTTCTTCAGGCAAAGGATTAGAGCATATAATATATAAATATGTTGTAGAATACAGTGAAAGGAATCAGTTTTTTTAAATGACAAGCGGTATGGCTTCCGTAGCCGTCTCTCGACAACAACACAACTTTTTGAAGTTACTCGTGCTTTAGCTTCAGCCGTAAACTCGAGCGAACAAACTGATGTCATCATGATAGATCTGTCCAAGGCATTCGACAGAGTATGTCATGTCCAACTTTTACACAAACTGCATGAGTTTGGTATCGATGAACAAATTATCAGTTGGATCCAGGCTTATTTATCCAACAGAGAACATCTCGTAGCAATAAATGAAGAATGCTCTTCGACTTCATCATTATCATCCGGGATTCCACAAGGGTCCGTTCAGGGTCCTATATTTTTTTATTACATATCAATGATATCGCGAAGAACATACAACCTCTGATCGAAGTGCGATTGTTTAAGGATGATATTGTGTTATTTTGACACATAAAATGCCAGCAAAACCAGGTCATGTTAAATGACTCTTTGAAAATTGTATATGACTGGTGTGTAAAGCGGAACATGCAAATCAATTATGAAAAGTCGACTTATACGATTGTGTCAAACAAGAAGACGCCATTTGTGTTCTGGTACATAATTAACAACACATAAATAAAGCGTTCCCGTAAATTGAAATATTTAGGTACTACGATTTCTCATGAGATTGACTGGAGTGATCATGTACAAAATATATGTGAAACAGCCCAACAAAAACTCGGATTCCTAAGCCGAAAGCTAAAACATGCACCGTCGGATGTGAAACTAAAAGCACATAAATCAATAGTAAAGCCAACTCTGCAATATGCAAGTATAATTTCGGATCCAAATCAGAAATATCTCGTTGACAAACTTGAACGTGTTCAGAGATTGGCAGTGAGGTTTGTATTTTACTGTTACCGAATAACGCAGTCAGTAACAGAACTTCCTGCACGTGCAGAACTACCAACCTTAGCTGTTAGCAGAAAAATTGCTAGGCTTAAGTATCTTTACCAGCTCTATCACAATAGATTCGATTTGGATTCTACCTTGTACTTGCAGCCGCCCAGTAGACGATCATCAAGTACAAACAATCCCTTTGCAGTTATGTCCTACGTGCGAAGAGTTGACGTCTATAAACATTCGTTTCTGCCTAAAACAATTATAGAATGAAATAACCTTGACCGACGCGTATTTGATAACGCTTGTTCACTAGAAACTTCTGAAAAAAAATTGGAACTGTGCTGTCTTGACTGAATGTACCCTTCCCACCCTGTAACAAGTCGGAAGGTTTGACAATTTTTGAAATAAAGAAATAAATATGGAAATAAATTTCACATACACAGTTTATATGAGTATAACTCTGAAACGAAAGCCTGTAGAGTTAAGCTATTGTGCAAAGAGTCTGCGTTTTGCTGAAACAACTCATTTTAAATACTTCTTACACTGGGTCAACAACACCCTTCATTGGTCGAAGCACATGGACCACGTTACAGCTAACACAAAACGGAAACTGTTCTTTCAACGAATAGCATTAAAATGATCAACTTCTGCTGTTCGGTTGCTCGCCTATGAAACTGTTATCTTACAACTAGTACACTGCGCTTCTATAATTTGCTGCCCTTTTACCAAACGGACATTGACAAAATAGAGAAAATATAAAAATACATATAGCAGTTTTGTACGCTCTTGAACAATAGCTTTTTCGGCCACGGCTAACTTACGTACCTTGTCCCAGAGGAATTGCTGTTTCCACCTTAAATTTTTAAATTAATGGGCACTAAAACACTGACACAACAAAACTATTCAGTTTAACTGATTATGAAGTTCTCCAATCAAGTGTTGACTTTTTTGTTTCTAAACTAGCGTCGCGAATCATGTTATTTTTTGCTTTTGTATGCTATGATTTGTGTATGTACTTCACACCTGCCATACAGTTCTGTTGTAAGATGGCCACGTTCGAGAGATGGTCTACGATTATCGTATTGACGCCATTAATTTTTACATTTTTTCTTTCGCGTCTGATTTAGGGCAGAACTTACCCCAACAGAATGCAACTATGATGCCATCGAGCGAGTTTTCACAGCTTTGCTTTTTGAACTCACTAGATCATTCTGACCTACCGGCAGCAGCAGTACCCCTAAAATGGCAGGCGAAATTTTGGCCGCATTTATATGGATATTTCACAAATAAACATGCTGTACATTTTTATTCTTGTGCGATGTGAATAATTTTCTTTCATGCGAATATATAGATAAGCATCATAACAGAACAAAGTCAGGTAATTTTTTTGTGTTTGTATCTTGACTAATGAAACAAGGTTTAGTATTTTTCACAATTTTAGTAGTTGTTGGCTTTGATGGTAGCGTTTTTACTTTTTAGTGTTGTCAGCTCTGAAATTTGTTACAAAATTTAAAAGTGTTTAATCAGTTTTGTTATAATAAATAAATAAATATAGAAACCCTCTGCACTCTACCGGTAAATTTATTGTTTAATACTCACTTGTACAGACATTAGGTAAACATGAAAGGTTTATGTAAATTCCTGATTTACTTCGCGTTATCTTCTATTGTAGAATATTAAAACGCCCACGTTATATACAATTCGCTTGACAATTTTAGTGGGAATTTCAGCGACAATTTTTTATCTCCCTTAAGCGAAATGCTTCAAAGAATTTTTGCAACACTGGATTGTTATGATTCAATATGGGTGATTGTTAACCAGCTCTGTCAGCGAAAATGGTAGCTCTGCATTTTCAGCCTCTTTTAATGCAATAATAATCACATATATATATATATATATATATATATATATATATAGGAGACATGAAGGGAAAGGCTGAAACGACGAGGCTTGCCTCCCACTCAAAAAATAGTTGGTTACGCCACTGTCGTGTTTCCATGCCAACGAAGCGTCGAGAACAAAGTGCTCATGAAGCTCTCAGCACACGCCGCACTCTGCTTCTTTCGTAGATCGCTTTCAAGATACGGACCGGCGTGTCTTTCTTCAAAGCTAAGGAAGTGGAAACAAAAAAACAGCGCGCGAAGCTATGAGCAGTCGGCACTCTCTGTCTGCATCGCAAATCGCTTCCAAGATACGGTCCGTGCCATACGCAGCTGCCGCAGAAGTACGTCTGGTCAAGGTTCGTAATGGTTCGACGCTGAGTGATAAGGCACTAAAGAGCGGTGATGGTTCATAATGATCGAAATGTCAGCAGGGCACCTGGCGCTGCCACCCTCAGTACTTTGTTCGCGTCATCAATGCACCTAGCGCCACCGTCTGTACCAGTTAGTGTAGCCGCAGCGCTGTCGTTTGTACTGGCCGAATCAAGTTTCGTAGCATTGATAATGACACCGAGCTGCGCGTAGATGAGCAAGTGATACAATGCTTACGCATGCTTAGACAACTTTCAGAAGAGTATGTGCATGATTTTTTTCATCCACTTTCCTTTATTTTGTAAAGGCGTCTGTTAGTCACCGGCGTTTGGGACCGACGTCAGAGAAGGGCATGGGGCTCTCGCTTGATTGTTGTGTTCATATAGGAGGTTGTGGCCAAGTACTGCACCAGGGTGGCCAATCATGCTCTGGTGAGGGAGTGCGTTACCGGTTCTGGTCACCGGGATCAAGCCACACTCCAGGCCTGTTTATGCAATTTTATCAACACGCGGATTTTTTAAAAATCCCGTGGAAAAATGCGCGGCACCGGGATTCGAACCACGGACCTCTTGCACACGAGGCGGGTGTTCTACCTCTACGCCACCGCTGCATCTCAGATGGCAAGAATCAGATGCATGCGTTAAGAGACAAAGCCGGCAATATCATTACTAATATGGATGAGATAGTTCAAGTGGCTGAGGAGTTCTATAGAGATTTATACAGTACCAGTGGCACACGCGACGATAATGGAAGAGAGAATAGTCTACAGCAACTTCAAATTCCACAAGTAACACCGGAAGAAATAAAGAAAGCCTTGGGAGCTATGCAAAGGGGGGCAGGCAGCTGGAGAGGATCAGGTAACAGCAGATTTTTTGAAGGATGGTGGGCAGATTGTTCTAGAAAAACTGGGCACCCTGTATACGCAATGCCTCATGATCTCGAGCATACCGGAATCTTGGAAGAACGCTAATATAATCCTAAGCCATAAGAAAGGGGACGCCAAAGACTTGAAAAATTATAGACTGATCAGCTTACTGTCCGTTGCCTATAAGGTATTTACTAAGGTAATTGCAAATAGAATCAGGAACTCCTCAGACTTCTGTCAACGAAAGGACCAGGCAGGATTCCGCAAAGGCTACTCAACAATAGACCATATTCACACTAATAATCAGGTGATAGACAAATGGGCGGAATATAACCAACCCTTATATATAGCTTTCATTGATTACGAGAAAGCGTTTGATTCAGTCGAAACCTCAGCAGTCATGCAGCCATTACGGAATCAGGGTGTAGACGAGCCGTATGCAAAATACTGAAAGATATCTATAGCGGCTCCACAGCCACCGTAGCCCTCCATAAAGAAAGCAACAAAATCCCAATAAAGAAAGGCGTCAGGCAGGGAGATACGATCTCTCCAATGCTATTCACAGCGTGTTTACAAGAGGTATTCAGAGACCTGGATTGGGAAGAATTGGGGATAAAAGTTAATGGAGAATACCTTAGTAACTTGCGATTCGCTGATGATATTGCCTTGCCTAGTAACTCATGGGACCAATTGTAATGCATGCTCACTGCTCTGGAGAGGCAAAGCAGAAGAGTGGGTCTAAAAATTAATCTGCAGAAAACTAAAGTAATGTTTAACAGTCTCGGAAGAGAACAGCAATTTACAATAGGTAGCGAGGCACTGGAAGTGGTAAGGAATTACATCTACTTAGGGCAGGTAGTGATGGCGGATCCGGATCATGAGACGGAAATAATCAGAAGAATACGAATGCGCTGGGGTGCGTTTGGCAGACATTCTCAGATCATGAACAGCAGGTTGCCATTATCCCCCAAGAGAAAAGTGTGTAATAGCTGTGACTTACCAGTACTCACCTACGGGGCAGAAACCTGGAGGCTTACGAAAAGGGTTCTACTTTAATTGAGGACGACGCAACAAGCTATGGAAAGAAGAATGATGAGTGTAACGTTAAGGGATAAGAAAAGAGCAGATTGGGTGAGGAAACAAACGCGAGTTAATGACATCTTAGTTGAAATCAAGAAAAAGAAATGGGCATGGGCAGGACACGTAATGAGGAGGGAAGATAACCGATGGTCATTAAGGGTTACGGACTGGATTCCAAGGGAAGGGAAGCGTAGCAGGGGGCGGCAGAAAGTTAGGTGGGCGGATGAGATTAAGAACTGGAGAAGGGCAGCGGATTGGGCGAGTTGGTGTTCCATGGTAACAATAAAATTCAAAGAGCGCTAGACGACAGGACCAGAAAGAGGAGGAGACAAACACGGCGCTGAACTTACAACTGATTTATTTCAAGTAAGAAGTCAACTTATACGTACAAACTGGGCACGCATGCGCCGGTCATAAATCGATGATCAGATACAAACTCCGGACAGCCAACATACGCACGCGATGTACCTGCCTTGCAATCTACCTTTTATGCATCAATGTCATTTCCTATGCTGACAAGATGTTTCAAGATGCTGACAAAGATGTTTTGCTAACGCAACTATTAGATTTTCTGATGATATGGAATGCTTCAGTGACTTCTCTAGTAGTCTTATCACTATGTGAAAATAACAATTGTGTATCGTCAAAGAAAGGTACGCATTTACAAATACTGCAATGCTTTGCCAGGTTAGTGTCTTTTTTGTCCAATGAATTGACATGCTCCATTAGTCTAGTATTGATGCAACGGCCTGTCTGGCCTATGTAAGTTTGACCACAAGATAAAAGAATTTGGTAGACAGCGCCCTTCTTGCAATTGATGTACTTATTAACATGATCTAGCTTGCATGCAGCATTCCGTTTAAAGCCTTCCTGCTTCCTCTGAACCTAATCTGGTCCTAATTTACCCAGCTTCATCGGAGCAGAAAAAACGACCCTCCCGCCATACTTGGCCCCTACCCTCTTAAAACAATGTGACAACGCGTGCTCATAAGGCATGACAACCACTTTTTTCCCCGCATCATTTTCTTTGGGTTGTTCCGAACATTTCAGCGCTTTTATAATCTTATTAGCACCAGTCACAATTACAGAATCTGGAAAACCGGCCTCTCTGCATCTCTGGGCTTGGACCATCAGGCTACTGGACATTTAATGAGTACACGATTTTTTGACAGCCATACCAATACATCCTGTTACAATTCCAAATTTAACAAGCTTAGAGTGACAAGACGCGTAGTTTACAAGAGGTTTTTCACTCCTGGGAGCGTATCGCCAGCATACATGGTTAGACAAAAAGGTCAAATTCAGATCTAAGAACTGCAGGACGTTCCTCTATGGGATCTCATGTGTGAAGCTCAGGCCAGACCCATGCTTAGAAAAAACATCAAGTAAGTCAGGCACACAATCAGCACCCTTAGACCTAACTAAAATTAGGAAATCACCCACGTTTCAAAAAATTCGAATACACCTTCCATTTAAGTCCTTCTCTACTTTCCTATCAACGTAACTTAGAAAAATGTTACTAAGTATTGGGGCAATTTTGGCACCAATACACACCCCCGACTTTTGCTTGAAAACTTTATCTTCCCACATTACATAGGTATTCTCTAAATAAAAGATAAAAGTTCCATGAAAGACCCACTCGAAATGCCACAATTATTTTGGAATGCGCACTCATCGTTTTGGTCTGAGATGCAATTCTGAACACATTGCAGGAGTTGATTATGGGATTAAGAAGTTTGCAGGGACGACATGGCCACAATTAGTACATGACCGGGGTTGTTGGAGAAGTATGGGAGAGGCCTTTGCCCTGCAGTGGGCGCAACCAGGCTGACGACGACGACGACGACGACGACGATGATGGTGATGATGTGGGCTCTCAGCCTGAGCGGCGTCCCCTGAGAACAGTGCTGGAGAGCCTGACTTACTAGAAAGCGCTGGAGAGGGTTGCCCCTTATAGCGTTCCTCATATTCGCTACAATTACCCCCGGGAACGAAAAGGGAGCCGTCCGGTGACCTAGTAGCTCCTCATTATGAGTGGATCATAGTACGGCTTGAGGCGCTCGACGTTGACAATGTCTCGTCCACGACGGTGCATGCCCGAACACGGTTCAATGTGTTCGATCGTGTAGTTAACGGGGGATACGCACTCGACGATAAGGTTTGGCCCTTTATAGTTGGCCAGTAGTTTTGAAGAGAGCCCCGGGTGCAGCGGAAGGAACCGAAAGCCACACAAGCGCTCCGGGAAGAAGGTGGGTGCAGAAGTGGTGTCACCCCGAGTGCTCCTCTGGCACTCTTGGTCATTGGAGGTAAAGGCCCGTGCGAGATCGCGGCACTTTTCAGCATGTCTTGCCGTGGCAGAAATTGGCGCACATTCGGATGCTTCCGGCCGGTATGGTAGAATTGTGTCGATGGTGTATGACGGGTGCCTACCGTACAGTAAGAAAAAGGGTGAAAAGCCGGTGGCGCCCTGAGTACTGGTGTTGTACGCAGAGGCTACGAAGGGCAGAATGACGCCCCAATTTGTGTGGTCGGAGGCTACGTACATTGCAAATATGTTGCCCAGCGCACGGTTGAAGCGTTCTTTAAGGCTATTGGTTTGAGTATGGTATGCCGTATGTGTGCGATGAACAACGTGAAACTCTTTAAGAATGGCTTCAACTACTTCGGACAGGAAGACACGTCCGCGATCACTGAGCAGTTCCTCAGGTGGTCCATCACGCACGATGCATCGATGATGCAGGAAGGAGGCAACATCACGCGTTGTAGCTGCCGGGAGGGAGGCAGTTTCGGCGTATCGGGTGAGGTCGTCATGCGCCACAGTGGCCCCGCGGTTTCCAGCCGATGTCAGGGGAAGGGGCCCACACAGATCGATGCCGACGTGTTCAAACAGCTGGGTAGGGCAAGGTAAAGGTTGCACACCGGCTGGCGATATGAGGCGTGGAGATTTCCAGCGCTCGCTGACAACCGGCACAAGAGCAAACAAACTTCTGAATGTAGCTGTACATCCCCCGTCAGTAGTATTGATGTCGAAGGCGCTGAAAAGTTTTGGAAACTTCTGAGTTTGCACACTTTGGATTGGTTTGGAAAGCTGCGAATATCTCGGAACGCAGACTGTGAGGTATTACTAACGACCACTGGCGCCCGCCGGGTTATAATTGTGTCGATGAAGCAGGTTGTCGCGAATGGCGAAATGGCGAGCTTGACGACGCAACGTGCGGCTGGTTTGTTGTGCTGATGAACCAGAAAGCAAGTCTATAAGGGAGGCAACCCAATGGTCCTTGCGTTGCTCAGAAGCGATGGTGCTAAGGTCGAGCGAAGAAGTGGTTAACTGCGATAGCGAGCAGCAGGCATTGTAGTAAGGTAAGGGAGAGCGCGAGATGGCGTCGGCCTCAGAATGCTGGCGTCCGCTGCTGTACCGCACGCGGGTATCGCAGTCCTGCAGGCGAAGTGACCATCGGGCAACAGCCGATCTTTCAAGGATGGCAGCAAACATAGTGCATGGTGGTCCGTGACTACATCAAATGGACTACCATACAAATAAGGCCGGAACTTAGTAAGAGCTCTAATGATGATCAAGCATTCTTTTTCCACCACTGGGTAATTGGTTGCAGCTTTCGTAAGCGTAGGACTTGCATAAGCCATGACATACTCAGGAAATCCTTGTTTGCGCTGGGCAAGCACAGCACCGATGCCAACACCGCTGGCATCTATGTGTACCTCGGTAGGGGCTGTAGGGTCGTAGTGGCGCAAAATTGGCGGAGTCGTTAGCAAACGGCGGAGCTTTGCGAAGGCCTCGTCACACTCGGACGACCACGAAGTGAGGGGCCCGTTGCTTCTTAGTAGCTTCGTCAGGGGCGATATGATGGCGGCAAAATTGAGAATGAAACGTCTGAAGTAGCAACACAGACCAATGAAACTACGCAATTCTTTGACGGATGTTGGCTTAGGGAATCCGGCGACGGCCCGAAGTTTGGCTTGATCGGGGAGAATTACGTCCTTGGAAACCACGTAACCTAGAATTGTCAGCTGCTGAGCAGCAAATCGGCACTTCTTGCGGCTTAGTTGTAGCCCTGCGTTTGTTAAACACTTAAAACAGACCGGAGCCGTTGAAGGTGCGTGGTGAAGTCAGGAGCAAAAACAACAATGTCGTCAAGATAGCACGCGTACGTGTGCCACTTCAAGCCGCACAGAACAGTGTCCATCATGTGCTCAAACGTTGCGGGCGCATTACAAAGTCCAAAAGGCAATACGTTAAATTCGTATAAGCCGACGGGTTTGACAAGAGCCGTCTTCGGCCAATCGGCGTCTGCCAAGGGTACTTGCCAATACCCTGAGTGAAAATCTACAGATGAAAAGAATTCTACACCTTGTAGACTGTCAATCGCGTCGTCTATACGCGGGAAAGGGTGGACGTCCTTGCGAGTGATATTGTTCAGGCAGCAGTAGTTTACGCAAAATCGCACAGAACCATCTTTTTCTTACCTAGGACGACATGGGATGCCCATGGACTGTTGGAAGGTTGTATTACCTCGTGGCGAAGCATGTCGTCGATTTGTTCGTTCATTACACGACGTTATGCAGGAGATACACAATATGGACGCTGCTACAATGGTTGTCGCGGGCCAGTATTGATGTGATATGTAAGAGTTGGCGTGCGGCCCAGTGAATTAAGATTGCGCTACATCGAAAGAACGAAATTCTTCTAGAAGGCAGAAAGTTGGGACCGCTGGACCGGTGTAAAGGCATCGGCAATAGAAGAACCGAACGCAGCACAATGCGATCAATCACACGTAGAAACAGCACTGGGTGCGCTGGAACTAGCACAGTAATTGTCGTTGGGCACGTCAATAACTTGCATGTCTTCGATCGATGCTACACTGGCAAGACATTCTCCTCGGATCAGCAACATAGGGTATGGAAACGAGTTGCAAACGAAAATGATGCTGTAGCCCTGTGTCATGTCCACTGTTGCAAAAGGCAGCATCAAACCTTTCCGAATGAGAATGTGTTCAGATGGACAAAGTATTGCAACAACGTCTGAGGTTACGCTGCAGGACATGGTCAAGACAGTTGAGACTTTCGGAGGAATATGGGCGTCAGTTTGGACAAGTAGTTTCTTCGAAAGCGAAGAATTGTTGGCGAGTGGCAAATCTAACAACGGACAGAGTTCTATTTTGGCCCGTGCGCAATTAATAGCGGCAGTGTGGCGCGAGAGAAAATCCCAGCCGATGATAACGTCATGAGAGCACGAGGAAAGGATGATGAATTCTATGGCGTGTAGAACGTCGGCAATGACAGCACGAGCAGTGCAAGCCGCCAAAGGTTGAACATGCTGTGCAGTGGCAGTCCAGAAAGGAGCGTCGTGACTTTCCGAAGTAAGCGGCAAAGCTTAGCGTTCATAACACATACGGCGGCTCCAGTGTGCATGATTGTATATGCACCAACACCGTCAACAAATACGTCGATTACGTTCGATGGACTGCGGCGACGCGTTTTTCATTTCGACGTTGTTGCAGCCCTTACCTCTTGGACTGCTACGGTTAGTTTTTCTCGTCCAGAGTTACGGGACGAGGTCGCATCGGCGACAGTGAATGACGTCGTGGAGAAGGTGAAAGGCGGGTAGTTGTGACCGGGCGCACTGTCGGCGAAATCGTCGAAGGGGGGCCCTAATAGGGACGGTTTGACTGGCTTGTCACGGGTGGTGCGGTGCTAGGCAGCTACATACGATTACAAAAACGTGCGACGAAACCAGCGTAGCCACACGCAAATAATATTGGCCGGTTGTCGGGTGTACGCCACCGGCTCCCTGGGGCAGCGCGCATGCTTGTCACAGGATACGTTGTACGGGGAGGCTGCTGACATGACTGCACGGCGGCCGGATGTCGGGGTCTATGCACGAATTCCGCAGAACGGAAAGGCATACATGAAGAGAGTGGCTGGGTTCTCACGATGGGGGGTCTTCAGCGTAGCTGAGACGATAGCGCTTCTCGAAAGCGCATCTAATTACCGTGAATTCGCTATCCAGGCACCACTGCCTCGCACGGGCCCTTTTTTTCCCCAAGCGAACTCACTCTATCCCTTCAAAAAAATTTGCAGTACCATTATCGACTGGGCAGGAGGACATTCCCACCCCCTCACCCTAAATTGAACAAACCTCAGGCTAGCACACTCAGACTTCTGCAAACCCGTTCGTATCCCACTCCTCGGTCTATTAACAGGACAGATCCTGCCCACTCATAGTCGTGTCCCAAATGTGGTCATGACTCATGCTCTTTTGAACACATGCTCTGGCTGTGCCCAGCCCTTAACGCCTCTCCACCCATGACGAAAGAACAACGGCAGGAATATCTCAAGAGCAGCAATCTCCACATGCAACTCCAGGCTGTCCAGAGGGCCCACGACATTGCGGCGGAACTTCATCTTCCGGTCCCATCGTGGGTGGCGCCACCTACTTGATCTTCGGGAGCCTTCGGTTTTAGCTCCCCAAGATCTCAGTCCCTCAGGACTCAAATAAAGTTCTTGTCATGTCATGTCAGTACAGCAGCTTCGCGTCAGCATGTTTCTCATTACGGTGGTGTACTCTTTACAGGAGTACAGAACGATGAGGTTAATTTTCGACTATTTGTCACTAATTAGGCCCATACAGTTATTTTAGCTACAGTGTGCTCAATTTTCACAAATTCGCTATCCAGGAACGAATGCCTCACACGAGCCTTCCTTTTTCCAAGCAAACTCACTCTATTTCTCAAGAGTGCCGTACAGCCGCTTCGCCTCAGCATGCTTTTCATTACGGTGGTGCACATACCGTTAATGTTAGCTACTGTGCTCCTAATTGTAGTGAATTCAATATGCAAAGATCATGGCCTCGCGCGAGCCCCCCGTTTTCCAAGCGAACTCACTCTATTTCTCAAAAGAGTGCAGCACAGGGGCTTCGCCTCGTTATGTTTATTACTGCGATGGTGCCCCCTTTACAGGAGTACAGAACGATGTCGTTAATTTTGGAATATTTGTCAATAATTCTGCGCATAAGGTTCACTTGAGCTATTGTGTGCCTTATTCTCGCGCATTAGCTATCCAAACACCGTTGTGTCGCAGTAGCCTGCTTTTACCAAGCGAATTCGATCTGTATCTCAAAAGTGTGCGGTACAGCGGCTTCTACTCAGCATGTTTATTATTACTGTGGTGCAACCTTTACAATAGTATAGCGGAATGTGGGTGATATTGGACTAGTTGCCACTAATTATGCACATACCGTTATTTCAGCAACTGTGTACCTCATTTTCGCGAATTCGCTATACACGCACCATTGCCTCGCGCGAGCTCTCCTTTTTCCAAGCGAACTCACTCTATTTTTCAAAAAGAGTGCAGTACAGCGCTTCGCCTCAGCATGTTTATTACTATAATGATGCACCCTTTACAGCAGCAGAGAGCGATGTGGTTAATTGATGGCTATTTGTTGCTAATGATGTCCATACCGTCAATTTTAGCTACTGTGCGCCTAATTCTCGCGATTCGCTATCCACGCACCATTGCCTCGCGCGAGCCCTGCACATTGCAAGCGAATATCTATCTTTCTCAAATAGTGCTGTACAGCCGCTTCGCCTATGCATGCTTCTTAATACGGTAGTGCACCTTTTATAGGGGTACAGCGCCATGCAGTTATTTACCACTACTTGTCACTAATTTTGCCCGTACCGTTAGTTTTAGCTACTGTGCGCCTAATTCTCGCGAATACGCCATCCAGGCACCATTGCATTGCGCTAGCCCTGACATTTCCAAGAGAACTCACTGTATTTTTCAAAAGTGAGCACTACAGCGGCTTTGCCTCAGCATGTTTATCACTACATTGGTGCACCCTTTGCAGGAATGCTGAGCGATGTGGTTAATTTTGGACAATTTGTCAATTATTATGCCCATAGGGTTAATTTTTGCTACTGTGTGCATAATTCTCGCGCATTCGCTATACAAGCACCATTGTCCAGCAGGAGCCCTGCTTTTACCAAGCGAACTCACACTGTATTTCAAATGCGTGCAGTACAGCGGCGCCGCCTCGTTGTGTTCATCACTACGATGGCGTACGCTTTACAGGACTACAGAGCGATGTGGTTAATTTTGGACTGTTTTCAATAATTCTGTTCATGACGTTCACTTTAGCTACTGTGTGCCTCATTCTCGTGAATACACTATCGAGGCACCATTGCAATGCGTGAGCCCTCGTTCTTCCAAGCCCACTCGCTCTATTTCTCAAAAGTATGCAGTACACTGGCTTCGACTCAGCATGTTTATCTCAACAATGGTGCACCCTTTACAGGAGTACAGTGCAATGTGGTTAATGTTGGACAATTTGTATCTTATTATGCACATATCGTTATATTTAGCTACTGAACGCCTAATTCTAGGGAAATTCATTGCCCAAGCACCATTGCCTTGCGCGAACTCTCCTTTTTCCTAGCGAATCTTTCTCAAAATCATACATTATAGCAGCTTCATCTGAGCATTTTTATACCTACGGTTGTGCACCCTTTACAGGAGTACAATGCAATGTGCCTAAGTTGGGACTATTTGTCAATAATTATGCCCATATAGTTATTTTAGCTACGGTGCGCTCAATTCTCGCAAATTCGCTATCCAGGAACCATTGCCTCCCACGAGCCTTATTTTTTCCGAGCAAATTCCCTCTATTTCTCAAGAGAGCGCTGTAGAGCCGCTTCGCCTCATCATGCTTTTCATTACGGTGGTGCACCCATTATCTGAGTACAGCGCGATGTGGTTTATTTTGAACCATTTGTCCCTAATTATCCACATAACGTTAATTTCGGCTACTGTGCACCCAATTGTCGCGAATTCGCTATGCAGGCACCATTGCTTGACGCAAGCCCTCATTTTTTCAGGTGAACTCACTGTGTTACTCAAGAGAGCGCAGTATTGCGGCTTCGACACTCTGTGTTTATCGCTACGATGGTGCACCCTTTACAGCAGTACAGAGCGATGTGGTTAATTTTGGACTATATAACTATTTATGCCCATACTGGCGTTTCAGCTAATGTGTGCATAATTCTAGCATATTCGATATGCAGGCACCACTGCCTCACGCGAGTCCTCCTTTTTGTATACGAATCTCTCTATTTCTAAAAAAAAGTGTACTGTACTGCGGCTTCAACTCATCCCGTTTATCCTACGTTGGTGTACCCTTTAAAGTAATGCTTAGCGATGTGGTTAATCTTGGGATATTTGCCCAATATTATGCCCATACCGTTAATTTTAGCTACTGTGCTCCTAATTGTGGCGAATTCAATATCCAAAGATTAAGGTCTTGCGCGAGCCCCCCGTTTTCCAAGCAAACTCACTCTATTTCTCAAAAGAGTGCAGCACAGGGGCTTCGCCTCATTATGTTTATTACTGCGATGGTGCACCCTTTACAGGAGTACAGAACAATGTCGTTAATTTTGGGCTATTTGTCAATAATTCTGCGCATAAGGTTGACTTTGGCTACTGTGTGCCTAATTCTCGCGCATTTGCTATCCAAACACCATTGTCTCGCAGGAGCCCTGCTTTTACCAAGCGAACTCACTCCGTGTCTCAAAAGTGTGTGGTACAGCGGCTTCGCCTCAGCATGTTTGTTATTACCGTGGTGCACCCTTTACAGGAGTATAGGGGAATGTGGGTAATGTTGGACTAGTTGCCACTAATTATGCATTTACCGTTATTTAAGCTACTGTGTACCTCATTTACGGGAATTCGCTATACACGCACGATTACCTCGCACGAGCTCTTCTTTTTCCAAGCGAACTCAAACTATTTCTCAAAAGAGGGCGGTACAGCGCTTCACCTCAGCATGTTTATTACTAGAATGATGCACCCTTTACAGCGGTAGAGCGCGATGCGGTTAATTGATGGCTATTTGCCGCTAATTATGCCCATACCGTTAATTTGAGCTACTGTGCGCATAATTCTCGCGATTCGCTATCCACGCCTCATTGACTTGCGCGAGCCCTGCTTATTCCAAGCAAACTCACTCTATTTCTCAAAAGAATGCCGTACAGCGGCTTCGCCTCAGTATATTTATAACTACGGTGCTGCACCCTTTACATTAGTACAGAGTGATGTGTTTATTTTGGACTATTTGTCACTAGTTATGCCCATACCATTAATTTCGCCTACTGTGCGCCTCATTGCCACGAATTCGCTATGCAGACACCATTGATTCACGCAAGCAAGCCCTCAATTTCCCAAGCGAACTCACCCTATTATTCAAAAGAGTGCAGTACAGCAGCTTCGACACAGTGTGTTTTTCGCTACGATGGTGCACCTTTTACAGAAGTACAGAGTGATGTGGTTAATTTTGGACTATTTCAGTATTTATGCCGATACCGATATTTCAGCTACTGTGTGCATAATTCTAGCGTATTCTATATGCAGGCGCCATTGCCTCACGCGAGTCTTTTTTGCTTGCGAATCTCTCTATTTCTAAAACGTGTGCAGTACAGCGGATTCGACTCAGCATGCTTATCACTACGGTGGTGCACTTCTTATAGGGATACCGTGTAATGTGGTTAATTTCAGACTATTTGTCACTAATTATGCCCATAGCGTTATTTCAGCAACTGTGCGCCTAATTCTCGCAATTCTCTATCCAGGCAGGATTGCCTTGCCCGAACCCTCCTTATTCAAAGCGAATCTCTCCCATTCTGAAGATATTGCTGTACAGCGGCTTCACCTCATCATGATAGTCATTAAGGTGTGCACCCTTTACAGGGGCACAGCGCCATGTGGTTAATTTCCGACTATTTGTGATAGATTATGTCCATACCGTTAATTTAAGCTACTGTGCGCCTAATTGTCGCCAATTCAATATCCAAAGACCATTGGCTCGCGCGAGCCCCCCGTTTTCCAAGCAAACTCACTCTATTTCTCAAAAGGGTGCAGCACAGCGGCTTCGCCTCCTCATGTTTATCACTACGATGGTGTACCATTTACAGGAGTATGGAGCGATGTGGTTAATATTGGACTATTTGTCAATAATTCTGCACAAAACGTTCATTTTAAGTACTGTGTGCCTAATTCTCGTGAATACACTATCCAGGCACCATTGCTTTGCATGAGCTCTCCTTTGTTCAAGTGAACTCAGTCTGTTTCTCAAAAGTAAGCCGTACAGCAACCTACGAGGCAATCTGTAAACCTGATGTCTTCGGCCTTGCCACATAAGTCCTCGACGTTGGCCCCTTTCATCAATTAGTGGGCTCTCCGTGACGGTGAGCTTGTCAGAGTCAGGTTCAGGTAGAGCGGTCTTCGTGGTAGTGACCACTTCCAAGGAGGGTGGCGGTTGTCACCTCGAAGCAAGCTGCTTTGTTTGCGCGTAACAGTGTATTCGGGCCCCTTCATCACCTGGGCAGGTGCTGATCAGGGGGCTCCCTCATGGGCAGCCTCCAAAGAATGCTCATCGACGTTTTGAGACGTAACAGGAGTGAACACACGGAAGGATTAAGGCGTTAGTGGCTCGACGGAGAAGTGATTTTTTGTCTAGAATGATAAAGGGTTATCTGATGGTGAAATAGGTGGAATTTTATGTGTAGAAATAACGCGCATGTTTTTTTTCCGGCTGAATCATTCTACTGGTTCTGACCATGTCCCAGGGCCCATTGTACATATACGACGAATGGGTACGACATGTGAAGATCATGTATGTCCTGGCAAATGTATGGGGTTCTTGCAAGCGTCCATGAGCTGCTGTACGGCTCTGATCGAGTCTGTATAGATGTCAACAACACTAACACACTTCAGTGGTTTGATGGTTTTGATTGCCTTACGCGCGGAGTATAGCTCATGTAGCAAGGCGTCTAATATTTCCTCTTGTGCATCATCGGGCATATCTGAATTTCAGGGTGCTTCAGACTTGGACAGATGAAAGGAAATGGGCCTCTTCGTGAGCCAGCGGCCGCCTCTGTGTACACCATGTAGTGGCCTCGATGAACCGTCGTCTTTAAGACGAATGTTTGTTGCTTCATTAATTGTGAAAGCAGAGCAGCACCACGGTGGCAGATCATCCAATGTTGTAGCCAGACGGGGGTGTGGGGAGGTCTCCGTAAAACTGGGAGTAAAGGAATAACGCTGACAAAATGTACTCTATTTCAGTATACTTGCTTGTTCACGCTGATTGACAAGCTCAGAGATGGTAATGTTCGGGACCCGCTCTTGCAGTGTAGAAATTAGAGGGAGACGTGATAGCTCGTTTTCTAGCGCTCGCCTAAAGCTAGAAGACGAACGTCCTGCGAAGTTGTTTAGAATTAATCACTTGTGCAAGTCTGTTGAGGGAGAGAGAGAGTAATATAGGAAGGCAGGGATGTTAACCAGTCAATAGTCTGGTTGGCTACCCTACGCAGGGGGAAGGGAGAAGGGGAAGCGAGAGAAGGGAGAGAGAAGGCGTAGATACGTATACGGACAGCACTTGAGTTAAAGACGCTCGCGCAAACCAGAAGTTCTGAGAAAGCATAAAAGTGCCTTCACTGCCTTCTGAGCCGATGATCGGTCGGGACGGTGCTCTAGTACTGTCTGTTCACTCAGAGGACGATCATCTAATTTTCTCAAAGTGTTGGACAAAGATTGTCTTTGTGCTTGAAATTGAGGACAATGGCACAATAAGTGTTCAATGTTCTCCTCGCATCCACACACATCACATGCAGGACAATCAGCCATTCCAATAAGTGCTGAGTAGGCATTCGTGAAGGCCACTCCAAGCCATAACCGACACAGAAGAGACGCTTCACGTCGGTGTAGACCGGCTGGAGGTCTGAGTTGAAGTGACGGGTTTAGTCTGTGCAGTCTTGTGCGCCTGGAATGTGCGGTGTTCCACTCTGCTAAGGAGATCGTGCGTGCTAAAATGCCAAGTTGTCTCGCGGCGTCGGTCTTTGAGAGAGGAATGGGGACGCAGCGGTCTTCTTGGTTTGATGTACGAGCTGCCTCATCGGCGTCATCATTTCCTATGATACCGAAATGACCTGGTATCCACTTGAAAGAGATATCGTGGCCTTTTTCTCTTAAGTGATGGACAAGTTCCACGATTTCGCACGTGAGCTGATCGTGTGCTGCATGTCGGAGAAATGACTGCACACATTGCAAGGCCGGCCTTGAATCGCAGAAGTCTGCCCATTTTCTAGGACTTTCAGCATTTATCACATGAAGCGCGTCGCGGAGAGCCGCGACCTTTGCAGCTGTAGACGTAGTGACATGGGACGTCTTGAAACGCTGGGTTATTCTCATTGTTGGTGTAACTACAGCGCCACCGGAACTGGTTGATGTAGTTGATCCATCAGTGTAGACGTGTGTGCAATCGCTGTATTTCTCGTACAAGAGAAGTAAAGTTAGTTGCTTGAGCACTGACGATGGCAAGTCCGACTTTTTCTGAAGTCCTGGGAGTGTAAGGCTTACTTGAGTACGGCGCATACACCATGGAGGAATGGAAGGCCTTGCCGCAGGTGTGTAACCTGACCTGAGAGAGGTACGGTGCGCGAAGATACTCGAACTGAATGTCGTGTGGGGCCTATCTACTGCGAGACTTGCGAGGTGGTGGGTAGGGGTCCGGGCGAAGTGTCTTATGTGCACACGCATTGTTTCAATGCTAATGTGTGTTCTAATAGTGGAATCTTGAGCGACTGCAATAACTTCAGTCGTTGACGCACTCCTCGGTAGACCAAGGCATATCTTGAAGGCTTGGGCTTGGATGCTTTGGATTATATTCAGGTTAGTTGTGCAGGCGTTGGACATGACCGGTAGGCTGTACCGCAGGAATCCAATAAAGAGGATCCTGTACAGTTGCAGCATGGATTGTATTGGCACTCTCCAGGTCTTTCCTGCAAGAAATTTGAATATATGGCAAATTCCTGTCAGGCGTTTTCTCACATAATTCACATGAGGGGTCCAGGAGAGATTTTTCGTCAATGACCACCCCCAAAAAATCTGTGACTCGTGCTGTACGAGATCAGTTGTCTGTCGACGGATATCACGTATGGAGACATTAATTTCCTGGTAAACGCCACCACTACACACCTTTCGTATGGTATATGAAGTCTTTGTTCTCGAAGGTACGATGATGTTAAAGCGGGTGCCTTCTGAAGCCGCGCGCGAAGTTTCAGTCCCGTCACACCCGACGTCCAAGTGCAAATGTCGTCGGCATAGATGGAGAGCCTAACGGTGCATGGCAGGATGTCGGCAAGGCCAAGGAGTGTTAGACTGAAGAGCTTTGGGCTCAGTACTCCACCCTGAGGCACCCCACGGTTACTGTAATGCGGGGAGGTCGGACCATCCTCGGTAAGTATGAAAAAGGATCTCTTATGTAGATAGCTACTTATCCAAAAATAGACTTTGCCGCCAAGTCCTACTGCCTCTAAGGCCTTGAAAATTGCTTCGTGCGTTACGTTGTCGTACGCTCCTTTAACATCCAGAAAAAGAGCAGCAGATAATCTTTTGCAGGACTTCTGGTGCTCGACGTACGTCACCAAGTCGATAACGTTGTCTATGGAAAAACGGCCACGCCTGAAACCGGCCACTGCATCTGGATATACCTGGTAACGTTCGAGGTACCATTCTAGCTGGGCTAGAACCATCCTCTCCATTAGTTTTCCGATGCAACTGGCAAGCGCAATTGGTCGGTATGACGCAATGTCTACAGGTGACTTGCAAGGCTTGAGCAGTGGAATTAGGCGACTGGTCTTCCATTCCTGGGGAACCGTACCTGTCTGCCAGGAGCTGTTGATCAGGAGCACTTTCCGAGCCTCTTCGCCAAGATTACATAGGGCACGGTAGGTTATACCGTCGGGTCCTGGTGAAGATGAACGCTTGCACAAGGCCAGTGCAGCTTCGAGTTCCTCCATGGAGAAAGGACGGTCCATGCGGGGGTCGCGTGAAATCGGTGAGTGGTGGAGCGTCGATGTTCCAGCGGAATTAGTTTCGCCAGCAATCCTCCTGCAGAAAGCTTCCGTGACGTCAATCTCGCTGCATTGTTGGTGAAGGGCCAAAGTCTTAAAAGGGTAGCGCTGCTGAGTGGTTCTACGGAGACGACGAACAGTTCTCCATATGTGAGACAAAGGTTTTCGTGGATCTAATGACTCGCAGAATGACTTCCATCTTTGCGATGCGAGTGTGTCATTGCGACGCTGAATTTTCTTTTGAGTTCTTCTGGCCAACCTCAAGTCATGTACAGACTTCGTGCGCCTGTAACTCCGCTCTGCACGGCGACGAATTGCACGAAGCTTCTCTAGCTCAATGTCGTAATCGCTGCGTGTATACGTTCTTGGAAGCGAATGATTGGCAGCCTCCAGGGCACTCTTTATGATGTCCTCTAGACTGGAGAAGTCATTGCGACAGCCGTCTTCGACAATTGATTTGAACATCGGCCAGTCGATATATTGTGTGGCGCCGGCTAACGGAGTCCGTCAACCCTTCAATCCTAAGATAAGTGGGTAGGTGGTCACTTCCCCGCGTTTCAATATCCGGAAACCACCTGACCTTTCTAGTGAAGGAGCGTGAAACAAAGGTGAGGTCCAGGCAGCTACAGTAGGTAGTTCCACGCAGAAAGGTGGGGCTTCCATCATTTAACAAGTACAGTTCTTGTTCAGAGGCAAATGACATTAATCTTCTGCCTCTGGAGTTTATCTTAGAACTTCCCAAGAGATGGTGGTGGGCATTAAAATCTCCAGTAATCACCAAAGACTGCGGAGTCACTGTCGTGATTCGCCGTAACCGCTTGCAGTCCAGCCGACTTGAGGGCGATATGTAGGCTCCAACTCATGTGAAAGTAAGCTTGCCTTTCTTAAATGTCAGTCATACGCATTGGTTTTCTTGGTCAGGCGACACTGGATGATGCACATACGTAAGATCACGTCGCATGAATACGATGATCTTGCTGCATTCTCCGTGGGTGGCGGACGTGAAACACTCATACCCAAACAGTCTGATGTTATCTGATAGGGGCTCGCAGATGACGATGACTGGGAACTTATTTGTGAACACAAACTGTCGAAAGTCCGACATGTGTGACTTGAGTCCTCTGGCGTTCCACTGAAATGTAGACGCGTTCCGGACTTCGTCACGAAACGACGGCTTCTGGAGAGCCATGATTTTAACCAAGAGCTGCAAGTACTGGACTCAAAGTGTCCAGCACCTGTAGGGCGCTTTGCGCAGACGAAGATTTCATGTTGGTAAGTATAACCCGAATGGAATTCATGAGTGACCGCAGAATGTTGATGACCTGGAGGTCATCAGCCCGCGTAGCTTAAAAAGTTGCCGAAGCCGTCGAAGTCGGTGCGGTGTGAGGTAACTTAGCAGGGAGTTGTGCCCTCGGTAGCTCAAGCCATTCTTCAGGACGGGCGAGCCTCTCCGCTTTGTTTGGTTTCCTTGTATCTGTCTTGGTGGCGCTGTGCGGTGATGTGGCAGTCCTTATGACGGTAGTTGGCGTGTTCCTATCTGCAGTTGCGGAATTTCGTGAACGTTTTTGGTGTCGATGCCGACGTCGCCGAACAGCGGCAGCAGCCTCTCGGTGCGTTGAATTGTCCCGTGCCATTCGTTTTAGGACCGCGAATTCCTTCCGCACCCGCGGGCAATCCTTTGATGAGGCCTTGTGAGGACCACTGCAGTTAGGGCACTTTAGAACATGTGTGCTGCAGGCGTCTTCTGAATGGGACTCAGAGCACCGCGGACAGACGACTTTGTTCGCGCAGACACCCTTTACGTGGCCAATCTTGCAACACTTGAAGCACTGGAGGGGCTTCGGTACGAATGGTCGTACCGGATGGCGGACTTGTCCTACTTTGACGTGGGAAGGAAGGCTGTCTTCTTCAAAGAAAATCTTCCCAAAACGTGTGTTTCCTAGTCTGAAAATCCTTGTAATGAAAGTTCCTTCTGTCGTTGGCTTTATTAGTATTGGCAAGTCGTCATTAGAGATGGCAACGTCGACGTCATAAATGACTCCCGCAGTACCATCGCCGCCTGTAGGGATCATTGATCGCACCTTTACATTGTCGATCTCAGTTATATTACGTAGGTCTTGTAGGGCGTTGCGATGTAAGACATCAACTGCCAGGACATTTTTCCGCGAGTTTATTCACACGTCTTTAATCTCATTTGGTGCGATTCTCTCGAGTAATGAAGAGAGGACCTGCCTGTTGAGGAGCCGCCAATTGGTCGCCGGGTCCACGGGCATAAAGAGCACAGTGTGCGGCCAGCGCAGCGGTGCACTCTTCACGGTAGAAACACTTGACGACGAAGATGCCTGCAGTAGTCTTCTTTTCGCTGATCTACTCATCATGGCCTGGAAGTCATCGTCCGACGAGTCGTAGCTGTCTGAACATATCTCAGTGGCCTCACTGTCTGTATCGCTTGACGCACTTCCACGTTTCCTGGGCGCTAGCCGACTTGACGGCTGCACATCAGGAAAGTCCTCGGAGATCTCTTAATCCATTGCTGCAAGCAGGGAGCGGCAGCTCCCAGAAATGCAGGGAAACAAAGTGAAAAAGCGGAGACAGAAGAACAAGCGTTCTATCAAAGAATCACTTCGTCTTCCTTTTGTAACCATATCTGTAGTCACCTTTACAAAATACATATGCCAGAAATCCCAAGAAAGGCATCAGTTTCGAGGTATCTCTTCCCCATGAAAAGTATTTGTTTGTCAGATTTGAAAGCGCATTCCCATTTAGAGCTTTTTGGCAATTATGGGTTTATGCAGTGCACTAAACAGATTAGCAGTTTCTGCCAAAGGGCACCAAATTGAAAGCGATAGCAAGGTTTAGCATTGCACATTGACTACTCTGACTGCTTTCGAACTATACGTCGGTTTGATATGTCGGAGCCGCGCAGGGCGCTACTCTTGCTGGACGGAAGGAACAGCGCGCTAGTAGCTACAAGGGGCGTCACAACGCTGTCGTGATGAAGAACGCCGCCAGCTGCGCTGCAGGCGTCATATCTGGATGGTGCACGAAATTAGACCAACGGGGAAGCCGGTGGTCACAAAATGCATGCCTCGGGCCACCACCTTGCCGACGCAGACAGGCACTCATTTTTGTGACACAAGAATGCTGCGTATATGCGACAAAGAAGCAGATATGTACTCAGACAAAGGAGGGGCAGGAAAGAACTTTATTGTGTGTCCTGCGAGTTGGTGGGGAGGGCCAAAGGCCCCGCCTGGGTTCGTGGGTCCTGGCGGCATCCTCGGCCCGCTGGACGGCCCATAGCTGATCCTCAAAGGCGGGGCTGAGCAGCGCGGCTTCCCAGCGCGTGCGAAGGCTGCTGCTAGAGGCCGCGTTTTCTTTATTCTTCCACGTTTCCACGTGGAAAAATTCCCGCAGAAAATTCTGCGAAAATTTTTATTCGCAGAAAAAAAAGTTGCAGTTTCGCACGAAACGCGAAGCACCGATTGCGATTGTAAATTAGTGAGTAGCCATGCGAGGTAAGTATACCAGTCTTATGAGAAGTATAAACTTGTAAACATTAGCTTACTAACTAAATTAACAATGATAGAATATGTAAGCGTGACTGAACAAGGACGTAGGAAGAAACAGACACACAGAAACAGTGCTGTTTTTTGTGAGTCTGCTTCTTTCTACGTCCTTGTTCAGTCTGCTCACACATTCTATCATGGATTCAAACCAACTAGCCCGCCAACATGTTTTAACTAAATTAGCAAGCACGGTGTCACGCGCGGACGAGGTAAACAGGAACACACCTCGCTCGATGAGCGCGGAAACTCGCTGTCAAAATGCTGTAGTAAGGAATCGCGGGAGCAGCAAGCGAATTGACCATTTCTCGCTTCAACGCGAACGAAACGTCGAAAGCACAGAGCATACGAAGCTACCGGTATTACGCTGTTAGAAACTGCCTGCAGAGGTGCTGACATGCATAGTTTTCCCAGCCAGCTGCAGCAGCGGGGTTGGCCTTTTCTAGGAAGCGACCGTCAGTCTCCAGCCGAACGGCGCCATTAGGTCTACTGTGGAGACTTGCTTCGAAAGGACGACAAGGCGTCATTCCGCAGTCTCTTGGCGTTACGATGTCTGCTGCGGCGACTGACTTTGTGAGGAGGACAATACCCCGAGTCAGCAACTCTTCGTCGCCGGAATGCCGAGACGAGGTCGGCGAACCAGGCTTTGTTAGTGAACTCGCCATCACCGACCTGGTCTGTCGGGAGCGGGGGAGCTCCTGGAGGAATGTATTTGGCGACACCGTCTCACGCGCCTTTCAATGACGCAAGACAATGGAGAACCACGGCGGTCACTCTGCGGGGGTCAGCTCGGGGATTAAGAGGCGCTTCCTTAGGGCAAGACCCAGTTTTGCGAAGACCGTCTCGCCTCGGTGGGGGCAATAAAACGTGTGCGGAAGCGTGTGTGTAAGCCCTCACCCTCAAAGGCGGCTCGGCTACGATGACTCTGGTCGAACGTTTTCCCTCACCTAGGGATCTAGGGAGGACAGAGTGTATTTGAGGAGCTGTTGCGCGGCTCCTCGGTGTGCTTTCTCTCGCAGTCAGGCTAGACTGATGAACTGCAACGTCCTTATGTAGATACTGTAAACAAACCCATATTCCTCGTTCTCCATGAGAACAAGTATCTCACTTCAACAACGTCCTCAGCGTGGATGGGTTGGACGACGGCATGGGCCAGCTACCATCTATTTCCAAACTCCAAACCTTACAACGCGCACTCTGCAAACACCGCAGATCGCTTTGAAGGTGAGGCCTGCGCGGGCGCACACTTGAGCCACGTCGCAGATCGCTTTCAAGACACGGCGCCCGCACGGCCGCACATTACAGTCCGCCCCACATTCAGCGTTTCCCCGGCATTTTGTCACCCGTCGTCGCGTAGGGTGGCGCGCTCAAGAGACATCAGGTCTCGCCTCCGTCGCCGGAAGCGCCTCAATGAGCGCAGACCAATCAGCTCTGACCTGCGTGCCGCTCGTGTAGCTGGATGCCCTCTCCGGGGGCGTTCATGCGATGACGCCGAGAGACGCAACGCCAGGAAAGGCCGGTAAGAACGCTGAATGCGGGGAGGCCTTAAAGAGCCCTTCACCAGGCCCCATAGAAAATTTTGGTTATACGCTGTAAGTTCCTACTTGTCCTCTAGGGAGCGTTCTACCGCAAAAATTTTTCAAATTGGCTCATGAATAACCAAGATAGAAATATTTTAGTGCAGTGAACCCATGACTTCAGGAGGCGAGCTTCACCGCAAACACAGACGCTCTCTCCCCTTGCCGCGTCTAGCTTCTGCAAGCAAATTTCCTTCGCTGCGTTCTCCTATACCGGATCTCGAGGATCGTGTTCAGCATACGTCATGGGTCACGCCTTCATTTTTTTCTCCCCGCCTTTTTGCGGCGCGGTGCACTTCCGCTGACGGCGTCGCACGTGAGCTGTTGTGATTGTCTCGTTCCGCGCAGCGCACGATATTGCGCGCTGTGCACGAGGACACCTGACTAGCGGTATAAGTCAGTGCTACACGAATACTGAGGCAGACACAAGTGGATCACAGAGCATGATCCCGCGCTCGAAAACGTTAGAAAATGACAGTTTCGATGTCTGCGCGCGGGTTTGCACGGCGTGGGAACAAGCAGATGAAACGGAAGTACATCTCTCTTGCTGCGGTGCGTAGTAAAACAAGAACACGCAGACATTCGGTTTGTGTGTTTTATTATTGCTGTAAGCTTTAATTCGTTTGTTCAAGCAACAAATTACACAAATAACAGATATTGCCTTGAATAATTCTCGAAGTCACGTGTTACCACGAGTGACGTCACAGCACAAACACGCGTACGTAGGCGCACTAGCACGTGTACGTCCTCTTCCGGCTTGGTGCGCGGTGGCCACGAGCAGAAGGGAAAACAGCATTCCGTTTGAAATTTAAGACCTTTCCGCGGCGCGTAGCGATGTAATACTATGAAGACGCGATCGTTACCGCGCATTGCATGCTCTGCGCTTGTCAGCTCAAAATGGCCAGACCTGGTGACAGGCCCTTTGAGGAGCAGCCGCCGTGGAACGCCCTCCCTCCCTCGCCTTATCCTCGTGCCTCCCGCGCGACAGGAGAGGGCTCACTTCCGGAGCCCGCCTTCCTCGCTCGCGCACGCGAGATTAAACCGCGTTCTCCGGCCCACCTTCGCACCCTTTGACTCACACATACAGCATGTAGCGCGCGGCGACGGTCTTATCATCCTTGGACTTTATACGGAACCTCACGGCGACGGCGACTGCAGAAATGCGTCTGGAGTGTGCATATAATTGCTTTCACAATAAAAACAATTCATAACGCACAAACTGTCCAGATACCCACTTCCGGACATGTTAAAGTATAGCTGAAGACTATGCAACTATCGAGTACTTTAGAAGCCACTCGTTGTAGCACTCGGCACGCGAAACCTCTTGCACAGCCCTACTTGTTGCACAAGGTACACTTGCGGTTTCTGCCAAATATTTCTTGTGTACCTGCTACAAAAACCAATACTGAGAGCAGCAATACAGAATTTCGACTTTGGGTTGTGACTTTTACTGTTACTTCAATAAATTGCTAGGCATAGTAGTTCTTTTGTTACACTACAAAATGACTTTGCAAAGTACCTTGACAGCACTTTCACATTGAAAGCGCGTACAAAGGGCGCCGTGGGCTGAGGTATTACTCAAGATCTCAAACCGAACAGTGAGTCCGAGTGAGCCTGACTCAGTAGAATGTCGGTGACAGAGTGCGACAGAGCCCTGCCGCAGTGGACTTTTGGGGAGTTTGAGTCCAAGTGAGGCTTGGCTGAGTTAAATTTTGGCGACTTACATGGGGGGGGGGGGGGGGGGTGAACCCGGATGAGTAGATTTTTGGTGAGTCTGAGTGAGCCCTGGCTATTTTGCCCAACGAAAAAAAAAAAAAAGCCCCATCGCGCATGTCATGGCGATGGTGGCAGCTCTAAGCGAGGCGTATGGTATATTGCACGAGAGCATAAACAAAAGATTAAGCACATTAGTGTGCGGCCTTCGTTCGCATTGTAGTCGGGCTTCACGCCCCACCTGCAGCATCCCCGCCTCTCCACGCCCTTAACGCACGCCACCAGTTTAAAGGCCCAAGCCGTCGGTTGGAGGAAAAGGATACACAACCACAGGACCCAAGCTCAGATGTGCGCCGACGCTCGCTCCTCGGCTGCTGTGCACTGTTGCCTGACCATTTTGTCCTAAACTGTCCAAGTACGGCCTGAAATAGCCTGCTGTAAAGTGAGCTTGAAACAATAAGTTATTGATGCGTATGCTTCTTTAGATATAAAAGACACGTTTACTTTATGAATGTGCGCCTGCCGCAACAGTCTTTCTTTACTTTTGAAGTAACAAGAGCGCACAAGGTATCGTCATCAACGCTTGCACTCACGTTCGGTGCCCGCGCCGTTGTCTTTGTACAAGATCACTTTGCTAACACCTCCACGCCCATGCCATATCATATACAAAGCCGTCTCAAAAGCTGTCGTACGATTTAATTCTTGGTGGCTAATTGCACAGCGCTCTATCTGAGAATTAGGTGCCCAAAGTATCATTGAACAATCTTTATTAGATATATAGTTGTGCTTGTTGGTGTATGAAGGAAACGCGAAAAAGAATGGGTTCTGAGAATATCGGCAAGAAAGAATTCAAACACCTGTATCGCTCACAAAAAACATCTAGAACAGCTAAACTTCACCATATTCGTAGCTTGTCTCCTCCTGATTCTTGTTTCTGTCACTCTTGCCCATGGCGCACCTCATTTATTTTTCTAGGTTGTTTTGAAGCAACGCTGCATCGGAAGGCCTTCACATTCAGCGTCTGGTTAATTGTCGGAAATTTTTTCACTGTGTAAAGACCATGCTCTATTGTAGCTGGTCTCAACATGACCAGCTACAGCTACGAAATGACAGAGTGTCAGATACTGCAACCTTGAGAATCGAAGGGCTTTAATAGATGTCTTTGGTTGCACTTTGCGCAAGCCGTACCGTTGAAGCACTTATTCAAATGTACGGGAGCGGCTCATCTGTATAATATATGTGTTATTTTCACAGTTTACACACTTCAAGTCACTACATAAAAATAAAAATATACAAGATGGTTCGTTGTATTTATCCTACTATGATGCTACGATTGAGAATGACACTCAGTTTGTTCTGCGAGGCATGCAAACTTGCTGTGCCATATTTTATTGCACAGCACTGGACAAGGTTAGCCAACCGTTATTAAACCTCAGAAGAAATCAACAGCACAATGCGTATTATTGGGCACGTAGCATTTTAATGCACTTTCTTAATCGATGCATTAAAATTTTCGCACTATATCAATATTGCACAAAGCTGCTGCACTGAAATAATATACTATTACATAGTGAAAGGACAGCATTTTATACCACAATAATAATAATACATCAATCGAATGTATATTATTGTGCCCAGGAAGAGCTAGAGAGCCTGCATACTGGTGCACTTGAAAAGTAATACGCGAAACAATATTTATAGAAAAGAGAAAGGTGGCAGGCCAAACAATGTGAGATAGAGAAACAAACAGGAAAACAGAAAACGAGTAAGCATGAAGGGAAGTTAATAATACAACATGATTATTTTGCATATATCAAAACACAGGAAATGAACTTCATAACATGTCAATACAGGCACAATAGTTATTACATGTTTTTGGCAGTCGAGCCGTATGTATATAGGGCAGTCTTTAATGCAACAAGGCCAGGCAGAGAATGCGCAATGTTGCCTTGTATACTTTTGCGGCACGAAAGATCGGACGTGATCAAGAAGCTCTGGGCAATGTATAATGCCGTGGACCACCTTATAGAGGAACAAAAGGTCTGATAGGATGAGTCCTGATTTTAAAGGTGTGAGCTGATATATAATTAGGAGGGCTGGGCTATGATGGCCAGAATGCCAAAACTCGTGCTTGGAAATAGATACCAATTTATTGTGGACGCGTTCAAAGAGGTCAGAATTAGATTTACACGTTGCGCCCCAAACTACAGAGGCGTACACTCGCAGTCGAAGGCACTCAGCAGAATGCACCTTCAGAAAGGCAGCAGGCGAGTGGAAGGCCTGCAAGAAACGATAAACGATGCCAGGAGCACGAGGGGCATGTTGTTACGTATATTTAGCCTGTGAAGCGAAGCTTAGCGTTTTGTCGAAGTACAGACCAAGATATTTATTTCATTGCATCGACCCTGGGCAGTCGAGCATCCCGAAGGGAGTTGGTTAAGTTAAGGGATCTTGCTTTGCCTTACAGCCATCGCAAGACAAACAGGTGTGGTTCCGTGACATCGCAAAGCGGAAGGGAGGCTTCTCGTGACCATTGCCGGGAAATCGTCGCGATACCAGCCTGCGTGCCTGGCGGACCTGCTCGACGGATCTGCACAGAGACGACAGCCAGGAAGGCCACCAGGAAACCGACAGCGATATGTAGCTGCAACAGCGTGCCTATCGCTCAGTTCGGCAGCGGTGCTTCGAAAGACGCGCAAGTTAAGGGATCTTGCTTTGCCTTACAGGTGAGACATTTGTTTCACGAAAATCTTTTGGTGTTGTTTGCTTTCTGCGCACTGCTGCCGAACTTAGCGCAAAGTGTTTGTAAAAGTGTTTGTAAAAGTGTTTGTAAAAGTGTTTGCGATGGCAAAGAGAGTTGCAAAAGACGCCGGTGGCGATTCTGAAAAAGATGCATTGGATATAAAAGACCTCCGGGAATTAGTGAGAGCATTTGACATTTTTAAGCGAGACTACAGATCAGATATGAGGGAACTGAAGGACAGCGTATCCTTCTGTACGGACATTTGCAATGACGTAAAGGGCATAGCAGATGACATAAAACAGCTCAGGAAGGAAATGCATGACATTGTAAACCAGAATAGCGCACTGAAAGCGGAAAACGAAAGGCTCGTTCAGAAGTGTGAAGAACTGGAGCAATACCAGCGCCTCAATAATGTAGAAATAAAAGGAGCACTGGCGGGAGAAGATCCCGTGAACACAATAAAAGAAATTGGGAAAAGCGTGGGTGAGATTGTCGAAGAAGCCGATCTTGATACGTGTCACTGGGTACGTGGCTCGCAGCAGGGTGCACAGAGCATTATTGCTCGTTTTGTGCGACGGAGCAAACGCAACGCGTTCTTGTCTAAATGCAGAAAACAAAGGATAGACAGTTCAGTGTTTGGAAGTACGACGAAGACGCCTGTTTACGTAAACGAGAATCTCACGCAAGCTAATAAGGCGCTGCTTTCAGCCGCAATCCAAAAAAAGAAAGCTGCAAACTGGAACTTTGTCTGGACAAACGGCGGGAAAATTTTGGCAAGAAGAGATGAAGGCTCGCCTGTAATCCGTGTCGCCACACAAGCAGATCTGAGTAAGATATGTGCTGATACGGCTGCGCATTCATAGTGGCTTACTTTCGAGCGTAGCGTCGTCTGAACATTTTTGGCCCTCATTCTTGTCATGGCCGTGCTAGAAGATGAGATAAATTATTACACGATTGATGCTTTTAATTCTAAATTCTCTCTCTCCAAAAATAATTTTTGCTTTCTGCATATCAATAGCAGGAGCATCAGCAATAAAGTTGATGACGTTACCCACTTTCTAGGCTCCTGTACTGTATCATTTGACGTGATAATGTTCACAGAGACTTGGATTCACGGAAATGAAGTACCGTGTCTACCTGGGTACCATTCTGAGCATTTGTGCCGTAGCGTAAGGAAGGGAGGGGGCCTTGCTATATATTTTAAGGACACACTTACACGTGAGAAGCTGCCTCACCTATCCGTCATGAATGACGATGTGGAATGTTTAGCCTTACTCGTTGGCAAGATACTAACAGTAGTTGTCTATAGGCCACCGCTAGGAAAAAAAGAAAATTTTCTTCATTTCTTTGAGACACTGTTATGTGACAATGCTTTCAATAGGGGCACATTTGTCATTATGGGCGACATAAATATTGACCTGAAATCCTCAGACCCGTACTCTAGAGAATTTACGACCCTGTTGTCAACGTATGCCTGTCAAAATTATATAGATATACCCACTAGAATCACAACACACAGTGCTACGTTATTGGATGTCTGTATAACAAACCTCAGTGCAGATTATATAAAACCGGGTGTTTTTTCTTCCGATATTAGCGACCATCTGCCGCTCTTTCTACTAACTACTCGATATAAAAATGAGGCTGATGAGCAGGTATCATTTCTACGAAACTTCAATGATAGCTCACGCGAGGCATTCGTTAACCTAGTTCAAGCGCAGGACTGGAGCGTTATATTAGAGCAGAGCGATGTCGACATTGCGTATGATGTGTTTTTTCGCATGGTCTATAGCTGTTTTGACAAAGCATTTCCATTCAAGGGAATCGTGGTGCGTAGAAATAAAAAATACAGAAAACCTTGGATAAACAAAAAATCTATATCAACGTATAAAGGATAAGAATAAATTATACCACGAATTCCTTGGCTGCCGGGATACTGAAGTGTTTCGTAGATACAAAAAAAAAAGATCCGAAATTCTCTCAACAATGATTTAAGAAAAGCTAAAAATAATTACTACACAGCAAAATTTGAGAACATTTATGACAACCCTAAGAAGGTGTGGGAAATGGTAAATGCATTAACAAATAGAAAAAAAGAATCAGTTTGGTGATATAAAGGAAATGACTATAAATGGTAGAACTACTTGTGGTGAGGATCTGGCTAACTCAATGAATGCCCATTTCATAAATGCAGGATGTTATGAAGAGCCTAATGCCACTGATTGTCAGACTAATATTACAGCTATACCCATGTTAGAACAAACAATATTCATGCAACCAACATCTCCTACCGAAGTGGAAGCGTCCATAAGGCTGCTGAAAAGTCACGTCGCCCCTGGAATTGACGAAATTGGCTCCAAAGAATTAAAACAAATGTCTCACTTTGTTTCGGGGACAATTGCTCACATTATTAATCTCATGCTAACAACCGGTGTTTTCCCACATAAACATAAGATAGCACGAGTAAGAGCTATATTTAAAGGAGGTGATAGAAATAATTTATCAAATTACCGACTGATATCGGTGCTCCCCATTTTGTCCAAAATCTTTGAAAGTGTGATTAACCAAAGGCTAATTTCTTTTTTTGACAAACACAAAATCTTGTCTAGTAGCCAATATGGATTTCAAAAAAAAAAAAAATAGATCAACTGAAGAAGCGTTGTGCTATATTAAAGATAGCATACTTACAAGCATTGACAGTAAAAAGTTAACACTTGGTTTATTTCTCGACTTAAAAAAAGCATTTGACTCAATAAAATACGATATCCTACTGCACAAACTGTCTAGATATGGTGTGCTAGGAGTTGTACTAGAGCTCGTTAAAAACTACTTAAGTGACCGCTATCAAATGGTGCAAATAGAAGACACCACATCATCACAGCTAAAGTTAACACAAGGAGTTCCACAGGGGTCAATATTAGGACCGTTTTTATTTCTTGTTTACATTAATGACATTGTAACTATACCGAACTCTCCTGAACTTATTATGTATGCCGATGATACTAATATCTTTTTTAATTCCACAGATTTAACAGATTTAGAAAGAAGGGCCAACACTTACCTTGCGTCCCTCGCGGCCTGGCTCCGGAAAAATAGGCTGCAGCTTAACAGAGCGAAAACAAAGTAGATAATATTTCGTGCACTTAACAAACCATTAAGTAGAGAAATAGTTTTAACTTTTGAAGGGCAACATATAACCAGGGTTAAGGAGGAAAAGTTTCTTGGTGTTTGGTTCCAAGAGCACCTTTCATGGAATGTACACATTAATAATTTAGCTACCGAACTCTCCCGATCTGTTGGATGCTTGCATAAAATTGCACACTTAATACCTATTTGGCTGAAACAAAACTTATATACTTCACTGTTCTACTCCAGATTATCGTACGGCATATTGGTATGGGGTACCACAACAAAAGCTAACTACAACAGGCTCATTATTCTACAAAAGAAAATATTGCGCATTTATGAAAACTATCAGGGACCATGTCATGAATTAAGCACAATACCATTATTTTTTATATACCGAATGCTTAAAGCTAACGACGTTTACGATTTTAAACTACTGCAGTATATATATAAAAATGCACTATATATACACGAAAACATTAATGAAGCTCCTTACGATATGAGACTAAAAAGAAAACGGACCCTAAACACAAGGACCAAGTATGGTAAACAAACAAGCAGGTATCAAGTACTAACAATCCTAAATAAGCTAGAAGATAACATTGATTTCAGTATGACTAGAAACGCCTTCAAAAACCATGTGAAGAAATTGTTACTAACACAGTGTTTGAGAGAGTGATTGTTGCAACATAAATATATTATAACCCGCTTTTTCCCTGTTTTTCTGTTTTACGTGGATACGTACATGTTCATGGTTATATGCTGCACTTTAGTGTACTATGGTAATTTACCTGTATAACCTGTACGTTATTTCCTGTGAACCGGGAGAGGAAAGGGGAAGAGGGGGGAAAAGGGGAACATTTTTTCTTATTTCACCGTCTATATTAGCAAACAAACTGTAACCCAATAATTTTGTCAATTCTGTTCTCAGTTTGTGTAAACTCGTGTACAATGTGTTAAAATATGTAACGTTATGTGTGTCCGCTCACTGCCAATGAACTACCACTAAATAATGTATAATAAAAGCGTATATTGGGGGTACAGGGGCCCCTGTCAGGCGCTGTGCGCCTTTTGCCCCTGCACCTTTCTTGAAAGTGTATTCAAGATGAAATAAACATTCATTCATTCATTCAAAGGATGCGTGAAAATTGCATATGGTATATATTCCGCGTGTAACCGAATACTACAGATTTGGAAGCATTTAATAGTAGCTTGTTGGTTATGCCCCAGTTTAAGGGTTAAAAATGTCTATTTGGAGGTCAGTGCAGTCGTGAACATTGCTGGATCTTAAATAGCTTCAAGCTGTCAGCGTGTAGCAACAATGAAGACAGTTGAATTGCTGACGAATGTCCTTTATGAACAGTAGGAAGAGAAGAGGGCCAAGAACAGATCCTTGAGGAACTCTGCTAGTAACCTCATACCTAACAGAACTCTGTCCATCAATGCCAACGAAGCACGATCTTTTGATTAGGTAATTTGATACCAAGGCAGTGACAGAAGAAGATATGTCTATTTACCTGAGTTTAGCAATGTGAATCCCGTGCCAAACTGCATTAGATGCTTTACTTAGGCCGAAATAAAGAACGTCGAATTGTTCTCTGCTATGTACTACACTGGAAGCAGGGGCCATAATTGTGTCCAAGTTTGTTGTATAGTGCCCTGATACAAATGCATGCTTTTCATCTATTAAATTGTTCTTAGCACGAACAGAAAGCAGGGAATGCAATACAGATTCAAACATTTTGGACGCAGCGCAGATAAATATAGGCGAGTAGTTAGCAACTGCACTTCTCGCACCAGATTTATGTACGGCACGATGCGGCCGAGAGGTTCGGCCTTCCGTTTCCCACGTGGGAGCGGCCCGCTTCGTGAAGACTCACGATCTGCAGGACTTTATTAAAGTTTTACCATACCATACTACCTGTGCTACCTTCCAAGTGCTAGGAAACCTACTAGACTTCATTGAAGATGCTTGTGAGAAGTGGGACAAGTAGGCTTCCATAAGTCTTGAGCAGTGTTGGAAGGATATACCATCAGTGCCGCAAGGGAAGGTTTGTGGCACTTCATACGCTTGTAAACAAGGTCTGCATTGCCTGATAGTGCACATACCATACCAGTCATAGACGGAAGGTTACTTGACGTAGAAGCATCTTTTACGCTGTATACAGAACACAAATGTTCTGCAAAAGCGTCAGCAGTATTCGAAACAACATGGCCATTTTCATCAACAAGATGTGCATCTTCAGCACTATATTTAGAAGAGTAGGAGTGCACATTGCTCCAAAAATATTTTGAAGCGTCATGCTGGCTTCAACACGTTCAATACGGTCGCAATGATCGTCGTTGCAACAACAACGAGGAGGAGGAGGACGACGACGACGACGACAACCTTACTGGTAACATGCCAATCTAGACAGCTCACAAGGCTAAATAGGAAGGCTGAGGCCCGTACGCAAGCCATATAGAGCAGGAATTTACAGGGTTCAGGAGATACACACACACACATGCCCACTTGCCGAGAACATGACACTCACATACAGTGCAAGAACCGGGCAGTCGACGGTCGCACAAAGCGTAGATTTAGTGTTCCAGTGGCATAAGACGGCGTGTGCTAGGAGCTCCTTCAGTCCGGTCGCGAGGAAGGGGAGTCCTCCGAATGGTCGAACGGGGGAAGGGAGGGGGCGGAGAGAAAGCTGTGTATGCCAGATATAAGCAAAGATTTGTGGTGTTGGGCCGTGCGGGCATGATGGGGCTCAGGCTGTCTTGACCGATTGTTCAGACGGACTGAAAAAGAAGGATGAGTGCTGCCCACAGAGTCGCCAGGCATCCTGCAGAGTAGATGGACTCGTGCAATGTCGTGCCGGTGTTGCAGAGGGGGGAGGGGGCTGATCCTCGTAGACTGGCATGAGCTTGAAAGGACAGAAAAGACGGGAGTAGAGGATGCGTGTGGCCCGGCGCTGAACATCCTCGAGTTTGTCAGCAAGGTGAGCTCGCCAGTGAGGCGAGAATTGGTAAGGCGGTGGTCTAATCTTTTCTTTGCTCTACCACTCACCCAACCTGAAGCTTGCGAAGGTCTTGTCTCTCGGAGGCACGTTCCCAGTTCGGCCGATCCCAGATCGTGAGGACTGCCGTTTGCTGCTCTTCCTTCAGATTTTCTCGAGTCGTCCAAGATTCCAAGCCGTTATTGCCACGGTTGTGCCTCCCTGAGCCAAGAAGAGGAGGTCTGCTGATCCCTGACCCGCAGAAGTTGCTCTTCCATCCGCAGTTCACCTCGCGCTTGCGAAGGTTCCCAAGTGCGCCGATCCCTGATCATGAGGACTGCCTTCTTGATCTCACCGTTGCCAACCATTTTGTTGCGGCTCGAGGTGGCGTTTGGACTAGGGATCCACCAAGCTCACCTACGAGTACGTCCGGTAGTAGGAATGAAGGAAAAAAGGTTTATTTTATATTCTTCACACTGGCTCCAAACACGGAAGCCCACTCCATGCAAGAGCATAATAAACGTCTGAGTTCATATCATTACATGTCAGCCCCCCCGAACCAAATGTCTCCGCTTTTATTACCATCGTATTCCCTAGGCGTTTAGACTAGGGAGTCGGATGACTGTATGCCGACCAATCGCAATCGTCAAATCGGTCGCAAAATCCGGTCCATGATATCGCACCGTTGCGTCGAACTCCGCCTCCGATGTTGCACTTTCACCCTCGCATATCTAGTTATCTGGGAATCCCAAGTCGCAGCCCTTCGCACGGTAGCGTTCGACGTTGGCCCTTTTCATCAATTACTTCAGGTTGTCAGGTTCAGGTAGAGGGGTCTTTTGTTGACACGTCAACAGTCGGCGTCAACGCTGCGTGGGCTTCTGGACAGGCCCTGATGAAAGCAGGGGGGGGGGGGGGGGTTGCCTCGTGGTAAGCGTCTAATTAATGCTCTTGGCTGTGTCGAGACGCAGCAGACCTATGAATATTGCGTATGTCTTGGCAAATTTCTGCGGTCTTGCAAATTTTATTGAGGTGTTGTGCAGCGCAATGAGAGTCTGTCTAGATCTCAACCGCAATAAAGAACTTCAATGGTTCGCTGGCTTTGATTTGGTCATGTATGGTGTACAGCACGCGTACCAAGACATCTCAAATATTCTGCTGTGTATTGTCGAGTACCTCTAAATTTCACGCTGCGTCGGACAGACGAAAGCGACTCGGCCTCTTCGTGAGCCGCCTCTTTGTACGCCACGCCGTGGCCACAATTTTTAGTTGCAACAGTTTAGTAATACAACGTGGCAGATCGTCCAAAGCTGTAGCCAGGCGAGGTTCTCCGCAGAACTTGCAGTACAGACGCGGCGCTGACAGAATATACTGTCTTTTCAATTTCCCCTGCTTGTTCCCGCTAATTGACAATCTCCGAGATGATATTACTGTGAAGTTATATGTGGCTAGGATCCCGGGATTCTTTCGCGTCCTTTGACAGAAAACTATCAATCATCATCAATGGCTCTTACCCCCGTAAGCACTCCTACCCCCGTAAGGCAGAAGCTGCAAGCACTCGGTAAAGTGCAGCGAACAGTCCATACATTCTTTGAAATCAGGAATGCAGAACAACATACGTTTCAAAAAAGAACAAGCTAAAAAAAGCATACGAACAACATAATTGATGATAAAGCGTTCGTGATAGCAATACAAAGGATGTAGCGCACCCCGTATACTCTTTCCGGTAAAGAATACTTTTGCGCAAGCTGCTGTGGCGACGCCAGCTTGCGATGCTAGCTTGCGATGTGGGGTGTGACGTCCCTAGGCTTTCGTACATAAGATAACCAGCCTAGCAACTGATTTCAATGTTGTTGAAGCACCGCTACGGGCGGTGGCTTGCTGTCAAAATTGCGAGTACTCCCATTCCTACCATTACTCTAACATAACACTACTACCATTACTCTAAAGCCTTAAAGAATGGCATACCACCCTCAGCAGCTGTAGTGGTGGTTTTCCACTGCTTTGCTAGACATGCACTTTTGCAGGGCCGGGATGGCGAAATTATAATTTGCGCCTGCGATTTTATTGTAGGAATTAAAGCGAGATGTGGCAGCGTGTTTTCGAGCACTCGCCCAAAGCAAAATCTGAAAGTGCTGTGAGGATGCGCAGAATAAATCAGTCGTGTAAGTCTGTGGAATGAGCCACCTTCTAGAAATACATTGACGCAGAAGGCCTGATAAAAGACATCAGTATCGAGAGGCCTCACCCCCCCCCTAAAATAATTACTTGGAAAATTGCAAAACGCATTACCATGTTGAGCTGTCTCGAAAATAAGTCTTTATGCAGTGCGCTAAAGAAAGCGCAGTTTCGCCCAAACGGTGGAGCACTGTTTGCCATAGCAATGTTTCGCGTTGAGCTCGGACTCTTCGGAAGTTGTTCTAACTACACGCGGGTGCGACACGTTGTCCCCACCCAGCACGTACGGCAACTCCTTCTGGATAGATGGAACAGCGCCCTGGCGGATACCAGGTGCGTGCAAGAACGCTGGTGCCACCGCTGGTGACGAATAGTGCCGCCAGTTGACGCTGCAGGCGTCGTACCTCGATGGTGCACAAGATAAGACCGACGGGAAACCGTCGGTGTCATGCTGGCGACCAGTGAAATATTAGACGACGTTAGCTTGACGTTTGCTGACCCGTTCCGTTCTTCACACCAGTACAGTCGATCGATTCTTTAACAGTACCGCGCGAGCAGGGACTGGCGGGCCGGTCAGCGCCTTCCAACGAAGTGACGAGATCAGCAAGAGTAGCTCATGTACCCCTAATTCACTGGAAGCCTTTATCTCCGATAAGCTGGAGAGCTTTCACCGAGTTAATCGTGCCAGGGGCCAGGTAGTGCTGATGGAAAGAGCCTAGCAGATGAAACTTGCGCTTCGAGTGAACTGGTTGCGCATGCGCTATACTGCTGCTGATATCGTCGCTTCGAGCTGTTAGAAGGCGCTGACCGGCCGGCCAGTGGACGCTCGAGCGGTATTGTTAAATAATCGATAGACTGTGCGTACACAGAGCAGCTCAGTAGGAACTCCAGTGTGATTGCGTGCGCACAACGCCCGAGCCAGCAGCGGAAGGCACTAACGCCGTCCTTGCTCCGCGGCGATTGAACGGGGCTCTGGCGTCGGATGCACGCACTAAGTCGCGTCATTTGCGCAGCCAAAACGCGCTCTACGTCTCCGGAGAAGTTCTAAACCACTTCGCGCGAGAGGCGCATGCGTCGTCGATAGCGGGACAGCACGACAGCGCCAACACGAACGGCGGCGGCGCAAACGAGCCTCGAACGTCCGTATAATTGCTGTAGCTAAATAATCTCCTCTATTATACCGCTCGCCGAAAGTGACGCACGAGTCAGATCGCATGGTCGTGACCTCCGCGTCTGCCGGCAGCACGCTGGAAAGATGCCGGAGGTGAGACGTTCAGATGAACGTCATGTTCGCTAACGACCAGTGCGAATGTCGTCTGCTTATGTGCCGTTTAAAAGCTGGGAATAAGTAAATTAGAATGTTACCAGCCCTGTAGCTTTGCCAACATTGTTTCACTAGTATACCGGGCGTTTCTTTTTCTTTTATGTCACACAGAATTAAAAAAGGATTGTCTGTGGCTGTTGGTATAATTTTAGTCATTGAGCTGCATTACTAAAAGTGACAGACGTTACTTGCATGTGAAAGTGAAATGTATGATAGACTAAGTACATTGACTAATGAACCGTGAACTTAAATAATTACTTAACGGTACATATTGCAATTTACAAATTGTAGCCGGTAAGTTCGCAAGGCGCACCCACTGGGAATGAATTGCCAGAATGACAGCAGTTTGGAAATATGAGCCATCAAACTCACCGCAATAATGCATTGTTCAACTTTCTTTTTAACCAAAACGCTCTTTCATGTTTTGAAGCAGAAGTGTAGCTGGAACGCACATGTATTTGATTGCACACTTTGGGAAACAATATCTCAGAACTCGTGTCATCCTGGACATTCGTTTCAAGTGAATACGTCTTGCAAGTTCACCGGCTACAAATCCTAAATTGCCATATGTGCCGTGAGTAATTAATTAATTAGTGGCGTTTTGTTAATTAGTGAAATATGTATTTTGATTTCTCATGTTAGTAATGTCAGCTTCTTCGAATAATCCACCTTAAGGACAAAAATGATGGTGTCCGCCACAGGCGATTTTAACAAAAATTGCGGTAAAGTTAAATATAATCACCCCACCTGAGCAATCTAGGTGGCATGACACTTCGTAGTGGTAGGCCTTTAACGGACGTGTATAATTACTACGAGAAGCAGCTTACTAAGTACATAAGTACGAGTTCAGTCTGACGTGCAGCCGGATGGGATTTCCAAAAGACTCGTTAAGTGAATTCTTGCGCGTCAACATAACTTGAATCAGGATAACAAATGAAATTATTCACCAGTATAGGCATACCCGGCAACCACAGAGAAATAAATTCAACAAGAGCGGAAACTCGGCAAAAACTCGCAAAAAGAAACACGTCATGCCTATTGTTCACAGCAGCCGGTAGCGGACGCAAGCATCGGAAGAAAGTGAATGTGAAATGAAGCTAACGGACAATGTCTCTTTTTTTTATTCTTTCCCGGTAAAACTAAAATGTTTTGCGTATAAAAGATGTAGCTTTGCGACTTTGCGAGGCCGGCTGCGCATGTGAGCGTTCGGCTATATTCGGTGTTCCGTTTGCCCTTCTTATTCTTTTTGATGTAGCTCTGATCTCTCCAGCTCTCGCGGTATTTTCGCGTTTCTGCTGCACTTCGACTCGGAACTTCTGCGGTACTTGACCGTGTCAAGGTGAGAAACTTTGTTTGACAGCCTGCTCTGCATTTAAAGCAATTTAGGCTTAAGGCATGATGGCCGCACGGGTTGCAATAACACAGTTAGTGATAGTTACTATATAGGCTCCTTAAAGGAGGCTCCCTAAAAGGAACGTACACAGTAACTCTAGTTAGCGAAAAAGAGCTTAGCCGCTCTGGAGCACTTTGACGTGTGCTCAGTCTTACTGGGACAGTCTTATGACACTTTCTATGCCCCCAAACATTATTGTAATTTATTTCGATACTTCTTGGGGTTTTTTTTTTTTTTTGGCATGATGCAGCCTCATCAGCCGCTGTGACGCTGTTAGCGAAAGCCAGGTCAATTGCGGTGGCGTTAGTTTCGTGTTGACTAAATCTTACGGGGCCAAGCTATTGACGCCTTTTATGCCCCCCCCCCCCCCCACCTCCCACTTCCCCAACAACATTTAACTTCTTTCGGTACTCACACTTATCGAAAACGCGACGAGTGATTGCCAGGTATGATAACGCGGGAGTGCTATGCCCGCGCCGGCAAAACGCGCGAAAGATAACGCGGAGGAGCTCAAAAACCAGAAATTTGGGACGCGATCGGAGATCTTTGTTCGATGCGCGTTCTATTCGGTTGCTGCAACGTCACACAGCGGCAGTATGCAACATTTCCGCGAACGGGGCTGAGAGAGCAGCTAATCAGCAAGCAGTGAACTCCCCGGAAGTTTACTTCCCTCCTTTGTCGTCTGCTTGCGGTCAGTATATTACAAAACGAAGTGTTTCTCGTCTTCCAATGAATGAAATCTTTATCTAAAAAATATATTTTTTTTCTTCTCAAGCTTAAACACGTTTTCAAGTAGTAGTACGTGTGACTACTACGATATATACGTATTAGTCTCTCCGCGTCGTCCGTAGGTGTTGTTGCGCACAGCGAGAAAAAAAGAAAGATAGAAGAAACGATGGGTACATTGCCGCAATTTTCAAGAGGCAGCAGCAACATTCCAGCGGCTCGCTGGTACTCAACTATGGGGTCGATTTCTCTGTACAACCAACGCACTATTCGTTTCGAGAAACGAAAGCGACGTCGTAATTCGCGCTCTGCCATTTTTTCAAACGCGTTTCGCACCTCCACCCGTTCTCCTTCCTCCTCAAGCAACGCCAGCGCAACAACCGAAGTTCCTAACGCAAGCGCCATTTTCGAATGTGTTAATCAGCTGCCGAAGCCGCCGTTTGGATCCAATCCAATCCACCAGATGCGCCATGCGAAGCTGGTCTCGTAACGAGCGATGATCGCTCCAAACTTCACAACTCCCGTTGCGTTCGGCGCCTAGCACACGAAATGCTCGGTGGGAGGATGATTGACAGGAGCGCGTCGTCAGTTGGACGTCATCAAAAACGGGGCCGCGCCCAGCGACCGGCAACGTCGGCGCGGAGTAGGTCAATCGCGCGCGCCGGTAACCGAACGAACGCGCGGAACAAGCATCTCCGATCGCGCGCTTGTAGCTCGAAAATTCAGCCTTTTGAACTAATGGAAACTCTCTTTCCACCCACGCGTTTGTCTTCAGTGCGCGTAGAAGGAATTCTGCGAGCGCCTGGCTTGAAGTGTTTATTGTAGCTAAATACGGGCTAAATCTCCCGTGTATTTGTGCTTTTAAGTAGCCGAAAATATTGCCCGGGAATGGGGGAATGCTTGGAAATAAGATGTAATATATTAAGTATGGTATGGTTCGGGATGCATCAGGTGTTTTCTATGCCATGTTTGTATATGCGAACTTCCTTTGTTCGTAATGTCGCCAACTCGCTAGTTTTGTACGTTTCTCACCTACACGCATTTTCCGCATAAGGTCTAAATACCAAAATGAGACACACTTGTAATGTGCTTCTTTTCAGCTGATTCTGTCCGGTGGAGCTTTTTACGGTTACCGCTACTTACCTTGTGGTATAACAATAGAAGAACGCACAATAAGCCCGTAACGGGCGTTCTTATAGAGCAAAATAAACATTTCCTCATTTCAGAAGGCGTCTCGCATCTACTTTGCGAAATTGCACGTTGCACAGAGGACAGCTTGTAAAGATTACCCGCAATTACATCCATTTGTTTTACTAAATAAGAAAGTCGCAGTTTCGCCCGAAAGGCGAAGTATTGATTGCGATAGCAAATTACTAGACAGTTATTCGAAGTAACGATAGTATAGTTTTATCAGTCGTATAAACTTGGAAACGTTTGCTTACTAACTGAATTAACAAGCACGATGTCAAAGTGCACAGGCTAACATGAACACATTACACTCGATGACCGCGGACACTCGCTGTCAAAGCGCTGGCGTGAGCAATCGCGGCAGCAGCAGCGAGTGAAGTGATCATCGTGCTGTATGTCGCTTCGACGCAAAGAGCCGCGAGAAAACAGCACGCACAAGAGTATTGACACGTGTACTTGTATTTATCGGGCGACACGTTTTGCCGCCTAACAAATGTTATCGCACAGCGGGGGACGCGCATGCATGTATCCGAAGTTTCTGGAAAGTTATCGATGCTTCTATCCGCTGTCTGTTGTCGCCGAACCTTGTGTTATCTGATTTCATCGCTTGACACGAATGGTGCAGATCTTTGTAGAAGGCATGCGGGTCCCAACGTTTAGTCTGGAACATTCAATGACTGCTCTATAAAAGCCGACGCGCTTGACCCGCTGATCAGATTTTCGACGATCGCCGAGCGTGTTCGCCGCTATCGTTGTGCTATAAGTGTAGCCTGTTTTGTGGGCACAGGTTCGCCCAATAAAAGTTAGTTTTGTCGTTCACAGTATTGCTACTGTGTTATTCAACGTCACCACCACGTGACATCTGGTGGAGGTGCTTTACCTTCATGTACCGGACGCCCCCGACAAGCCGTAACTCAAGCCCGGACCGCAAAGACAACACCAGCGCCGTCCCGGAACATCGAGCAAGCCGCCGTCTTCAACAGCTGCCCCCGGAGCACGGACTGTTACCTGAGACCAAGAAGATTGTGCCCAAGGCAACTCCAATGGCAGCCCCAGCGTCCCCCATCGTGCTGCAGCAGCCCAGGGAACCACCGACGTTCCGCGGTTCCACATTTGAGGACCCGGAAAGCTGGCTGGATACGTATGAGAGGGTCGCTAAATTTAACAGCTGGGCAAACGAGGACAAGCTGCGACATGTTTATTTCGCATTGGAGGACGCCGCCAGGACGTGGTTCGAGAATCGAGAAGCCACCTTGATGACGTGGGACCTGTTCCGAAGCGGCTTTCTGCAAACATTTACAAGCGTCGTGCGAACATATCCAGCTTTAGTGGACACGTACCAACTAGCGCCCCAAGCGGCCCCGGCACGAAGCTAGCGCGTTTTCAATGGAACGAGCGGGTTTTTCGCGAATAACAAAAGCTGCAGGTCAATTATCGAAAAACGCAGGCGACAGACGTGTTCTGGAAGACAATCCACACGATCCAAATGCAGTGATCACGCTATGGCACGTAAGAATTTTGTTCCCACAGCGGTTAAAGGTTTAGCAATGGAAGCCTATGGAAACGACGAAAATTTGTACTCGATTTTCGAGGCACGAACGGTGCCTGTAATTAACCTACGACGTCTATCGTAATACGCAGTGCAGCGTATGTAGTCCGGAGACTTAGCTTTCGATTGATGCCTATCTCGACTCTCCACACATGGCGCAACACTGTTCCCAAAAGCGTTTTTTGTAACACTGTCATGAAAATTCACGTGGTATCTATAAAAACATGAGCGTACCACTGGGCGAAGCCTCGGAAGCCGTGGCTGAGTGGTAGAATCGGCGCGCACCTTTCGTATCCCGTCGCGGTTGCCGTGGTTCGATTCCCGCTGCGCACTTTTTTTTAAGCCGCATAGGGCCTAGTTTTATAGTCTGTCACTAGATGGCAGGAACACAAAATGCAATATTTGCTTTCGGTTCTGGTTTTGCAGCGGCGCAGTTTTTTTTTTTTTTTTAGAAGCCGCATAGGACTTAGTTTTACAGTCTCCTACCAGATGGCAGAAACACAAAACTCATGATTTGCTTTCGGTTCTGGTTTTCTAGTGGTTCTCTTGAAATATTATGTTTTCTATTTTTCCTTCCTAAACATAGCAGTGTCGTGTTCATTAGTTAGGTCATCGCATTTATGAATATTTTATTCATTGGACATCATAACTAGAAGCTTGCGCATAGCTTTGTGTTATGCAAAAAAAAAAATACTTTAGTGCTTTGTAGCGTGGAACCTGGGAGAACAAAATGGCTATTCTTATTGCGTTCTTCTGGAAGGTCCGTTTCACGAATTTCGCCTGTCCTTAATGTCACATACTCCGAGCGAATCAGGTCCACCTGGGCCACAATGCCACCCGGTGGCCAGTGCCATTCCAATGCAACATTCGTGCGGAACAAAGGGTCTCCTAAGCTGAGTCGCTGCCCGAACGTTAATTATTTCTAAAGATTCATCCAAATAAGAAATGCACCAACTAGGAGAAGACGTGCAGCGTGTGGATTAATAGCTACTGTTGATGCGTTCCCTACAGCCAAGTGGTATGAATCTGTAGGTGTGCCCGTAAAAAATCCATTTGAATAAATCTCCCGTGCTGTGGCTGCCCCGGTCGCTCTACAGAGAAGCTAGCTTGGCTAGCCGTCAGTATTTAGGATCAACACATGGCGTCGCTCGTTCGGTGTAGTTGCTTTTAATGCGCAGCATTCGTTGGCGAGTACCCCAGCAATTTGGTAGCAAAATCGTGCAAAATCGTGTCTGTAACGCCAAAAAACTTGACGCATTTCCCATATGAATACATAGGTCTTCATAAAAAGGGTTGGGGTGGCCAACTTGAAATTGGAAGTGCCATCAGCATAAATTTGGGCGTGATACAGGGATGGGCCAAGCTGAATTTGGTAGTGATATGGGAGTGGCCCAACCTAAATTTGGGGTGAAATGGTAGTGAGCCAAGCAGAATTTGAGCCTGATATGGTGGTGGCCCAACCTAAATTTGAGGTGATATATGGGTGGGTAAGCCTAAGTTTGGGGAAATATGGGGGGTGGGCCAGCCTGGTTTTGGGGATGATAAGGGGGTGGGAGAACCTAAATTTGGTGGGATATAGGTGGTGGACACCCTAACCATGGGGGTGACATGGGGCTGGGCGAAGCTGAATCGGGGGTGTAATGGGGATGGGCTAACCTAAATGTGGGAGTGATTTGCGGTGGGCCATCCTAAATTTGAGGTGATAGAGGGGTGGGCCAGGCTATGTTTGGGGCTGATATGGGGGTGGGCCAACCTGGATTTGGGGATATGTGGGTGGGCCAACCTAAATTTGGAGGTAACATGGGGACGGGCTAACCTAACCATGGGGGTGATGTTTGGCAGGGCCAAGCTGAATAGGGGAGGGGGGATGATGGGTGGACTAACCTATATTGGGGGATGATTTGCGGTGGGCCATCCTAAATTTGAGGTGATCGAGGGGTGGGCCAGCGTTAGTTTGGGGCTGATATGGGGGTGAGTCAACCTCGATTTGCAGGTGGTATTGGAGTGGGCCAATATAAATTTGGTGGTGTTGTGGAGGCGGGCCAATCTGTATTTGGGGGCGATATGGGGGTGGGCCAACATAAATTTTGGGCTGCGTCGACTGGAAATTTGGGGGACGATTTATGGAAATTCGTGGGTGGACCAACTTGAAAATTAGGGGTGGCCCAATTGAAACTGGGGATTGGGCCAACTCCAAGTTTAAGGCTGGGCGAAAGGAAAATCGGGCGTGGCCGACTTGAAATTTGGGGGTGGGCCAACTTGAAATTTGGGGTTGTGCCAACTTGAAATTGGGGGGTGGGCCTATTTATTGTTTGGGGGTGGGCCAATTGAAATTTGAGGGCCTGCTTACGAATAGTTAGACAACACCAGTGGTGTTTCTGCATCTTTTTCATGATCGCAAAAGTACGTATATTAATAATTGTTACCTAATACTCCTCAAGGTGAGCTATCACTCGAGCCTTCCCAGCCCACTGGGCTAATAATGTCACAGAAGTACTCTTACCGTGACAACTGCGACGTTCAATGTGGAGATCAGAAGAACAAATCGCAGACCGAGCTGACCATTTTCACACCAATGTCATCGCTAACACTCCTCTCTCGTGCTAGAGGCAACACAAGCTTACAACGATCGTAATTCAACTTTCACTCGCGCGCTAGTCGACACGCTCTCAGTGCACAATTTCGCCCATCATTGGATAGAACCTTGCTGGATGTTTTACTGTCATGTTGCGTCGCTTTTCACGAAGGCCGCCTCCCGAAAAGGGAATACATTTTTGAGATTGACGAGGCAAGCTAGTGTATAACTCATACGAAGCAAATGTATAAACGGTTATAGTGATTTTTCAAAAATGAATATAAGTAAATAAGATTTCAGATGGTATTATTTCGACCGGGCATGACAACGAGTTTTTCCCACCTGTCACAGTGCTTTGACCGAAAACCTAATCATATTGCTCAAACGTGTTGCCCCAATACTACATGTGCTAAATGTACAAAAGTGCGGTGCGTGGTCACAGCTTCAAAGCCAGTCTATCTTGTGTAGGGTTGTTGATATTGTAGTAATGTGGAGTTTTCCTCTTGATAAGAGCACAGAAGGAAAAATATAACAGATGGTAGCTAAGCGCAAAGTACATTGGAGGATCTGAAACCAGCAATTATTTTTAATTTGTGGGTTGGTGCTCTCCGCCGGTAGATCGCTGTCCGATAACTTCAAAGAATTTTTCTTGTGTGCAACTGCAGCAAAAACGAAGATACTACCATTTCATTACCAGGACCTTTATGCCCTCCACACACACAAGGAGGACACCAGATAATTGGCAATATCAGTTTATAAACTGATATTGTTTTGCTAATTTCAGTGTAGCATGGTGCCTGCGGACGGAGTATTTTCTTAGTATCAGTCCAGTGTTAGCAGTGAGAAGCAGTTCGGTCTACCATTCCCATTACGGCATACTAGCCATTGTAGTGCTTTAGTGTAGGACAAGTTAAGTGCTAAAAACTTGGTGTGCCTTGTCCTTTCCGCAGATCGTCCATCCATTCTGTTATGGTGATGATCAACGTTGTGTCCGTCAGGCCTCCTCCTCATTTTTAGCTTCACCATCGCGAGAGTGGACAGAGAAAGGAAGCTTTCTTCACAATCAGCCCCAGCGGGATTCCACCACTCGGAACTGCTGCAATTTGCATTCAGTGGCTGGGCGTGCTAACCACATCCTTAGTTTCACAATGACTAGAGTACGCAGAAAAAGTAGAGCTTTGGTCGCTATCACTACCACAACCCATGTCAATGCAGATATAAGTACGTGCAGGGGCTGGGTATACTAACTTCTCCGCTACCACCTGCATCCACCACCTTAGATTTTCCAGGCATACCTGCTTCTTGTTTTGATCGCAGACGCATGCAGGATAAACGCGGATAACTAAAAAATCTCAGTGCCCTTCCACTCTGTGAAAAAACATGACCTGCAAAGCTGTGTATTTGGGCCCCTTAATGGCGAACTGCACCTCCACCGTATGTCGGCCCCGCACTGCACTGTCTTCGGGATCGGTCCACGTATGGGGAGTGCTTAACGCCTGCTTCATCTCCGCCGCGGGTCTCCCCGGCATGGCGTTACATTCGGGATCAGCCCACGTATGGGGAGCGCTGAACGCATGGTTCACCACCGCTGCGGGTCGGGCCGGTATTACGCTATCTTCGGGATTTGGCTCTACACGCGGACGCGATAGTGGGGAAAGTAGCCCTTAAGAGGAAGCTTTAGCTCTGGTGGTGCTATCTAAACAAATGTAAAAGTTGAATTCGTTTTTCTCGACAGCCACTGCATCTAATTTGACAAGGTTTGTTGCATTTAAAACAAAAACTTAAAATCTAATGTCTGTTGGTTTCGAATTCTTGATTTATTCAATATTGTCAAATATCGCAAATTTTAAGAAAACGAAACCATCAAGTTTACAACTCTCTTTCGGCAATGAAAACTGATGTCACAATTATGTACATTGAATCTAACAGCACAACTAAAGCAGACAAAATTGATATATTACGCATGAATCTCAAAAAATTTAGTGATATGGAAATACAGCTTTTCCACAACCCTTGTTCACAACGTCACGAGTTCACGTAAGATATAAATCGGCATATTGGATTTGTCCGCTTTGAATTGTCTAATGGATGCTGTTTACAGAACCGCGATATCAGTTCTTGATACGGAGTTAATAATTTGTAAACTTCGTGCTTGTGTACTTTTCGCACTTTCAAATTTTTGAGTATCTTTTACAAAAATTCAGGCCCTAAATAGAAATTCCGCTTGCAATAGTCACTAGAATTTACCTTTCTCTCCCGAATCGAACAAATTTCTTTAAAATCGGTCCAGGGGTTATCTAAGAAAAGCGTTTCGGCGTTTTACATCTAATTGAATAGGCTGAGTCGGAGTAGGGCCCGATGTTAAAGCTTCCGTTTAACGACTTCGCTGCAAAAAAAAAAAAGATTAAAAGAACAATAATAAAAAAAACCGCTGCAGCCATCAATATCGCCGCCTCAGATTTCGTCATGATGGCACCGTCACCATCGGCACGGCTCCATGAGCAGTTACCAAGCTGTTCACTTTCGTTATCTGCCTTCCCTTGGCGGCCGCGCATTGTCTTGATGCCAGCGACACGCTAAATCTGCACCATCATTCCGTCATGCATCGCTTCTGTGACCAAGCAAGCTTTCGGCGGCACACGTACACTGCCGGATTGACACCAAAACTTTAAAATGCTTGCCTTCGAGAAAGCAGAATGAATAAAAATGGAACGCGACTATGTGGCCACGGGGAACATGTTCGCGGGGCCATACTATTGATGACAGCATCACAAAAGGCTAGATGTGGTGTTACGTTTCGCCTACAACGCGCGGTAATGCCGGCGCGGATGCAACGGACGCCGGGGCTTTGTTCAAAGCGGCGGACATTTTGGCCCGTTCGACGCCGCCGCAGCGCCTACCCGCCAAGCGTGTCCAGGCGTGTTTCAGTGCCACGTGTCTTCGTGTGTGCGTGTGTGTGTGTGTGCCCACGCTTGTCAAAGCGCGGCAGCCGGGGAGCGGAGCTCCCCAAGTGAAGGTTGGCGATGCGTCACTACACTCGGTTGAGCAGGTCTCTCGGCTCGACCGTGCGCGCCGTCGTGGGCTCATGCTCCGCCGTCCCGTGACCTTCATCCCGTGACCTTCATCCCGTGACCTTCTCTTTTGGACCGCGACGCCGAGAGTATAAGAGCAGCTGCCCCCGGACGCCAGGAGAGAGGCTCCGATTTGTACTGTTGAGTTACGTGCTCTCCCGTCTCTCCAATTCGGTCGACCTGACCGGCCGCTCTTTTGCTATGTTAGAATAAACAAGTTGTTCTGTTACCAGTCTTCTCATGCTTTGCCGGGACCTTCGGATGCTTCCAGTGCCCCAGGCCGCCAGGCCAACGCTACCCTTGGGGCTTGCGACCCATTGGCAATAACGGGCGTCAGCACCGAGACTACAACAACTCGTGCCAGCGGTGCGATTCCAACATCTGGTTGCCAGCGGTGAGATCGCGACAACGGAGGCCAGCAGCGAAGAGATGCGGTTGAATGTATGCTGAGCAGCACAACGACCATCCGGGAGCAGTGCAACGAGCCCTGTGTGATGACTGGTTGCCTGCAGCGGAACGACTGCGCTGAATTCTTGGCTGCGAGGTTTGGTGAGTGCGGGACTTTCTTCTTCTGAGTTTTGCCAGGCTTTTGTTAGTGTTAGAAACAGAGCTGGTAATTGTGGTTGTCGTTGCTACCGGGTTAGTTTGCGGCAAGACAATAGTAGGCAGTAGAGAAAGCAGCATTCAGAGCAGCCATGGATTTGAAGTCGTTGCGCAAACCGAAATTGCTGGAGCTTGCAAGAGAGTTGGGTCTGGATGTCTCAGACAAACTCAGAAAACCAGAACTGCTAAGGGCTATTCTTGAGTTAGAAGCTGAGGATGACGAGCTGTCGGAATGCCTTGAGACCATTGAGGAGAGGGAGCGTGAACTTAAAGAGCAAAAAGAGAAACAGGAGCGCGAACTAAAAGAACAAAAAGAGAAAGAAAAAGAAGAGCGCGACCGTCAACACGCTTTGGAAATGAAGCGTCTCGAGTTAGAGATGGAACGCGCTCGTAATGGAAGTCAGGCACACGGTGCAGGAGAACGAGTATTGTTCAAAATGACTGACCTGATGCGGCCGTTTAAGCTTGGAGAGGACATTGGTTTGTTCCTGGTTAACTTTGAGCGAACGTGCGAGAAGCAGGGGTTCTCTCGCGAAACGTGGCCACAGCGCTTGCTCACTTTGCTACCCGGCGAGGCGGCCGACGTAGTCGCTCGCTTGGAGAGAGAGGAGGCAGAGGATTTCGACAAAGTGAAATCGAGTCTGCTAAAAAAGTACCGGCTGTCAGCGGAGGCGTTCCGTCGGAAGTTTCGGGAAAATGAGAAAGGCAGAAGTGAGTCATATACAGAGTTTGCGTACAGGCTTATGTCAAACATGCAGGAGTGGCTCAAAGAAGAGAAAGCGTTTGGTGACCACGAGAAAGTTCTGCAGTGTTTCGGGCTAGAACAGTTTTATAGTCGGTTACCTGAGAACGTGCGGTACTGGGTCTTGGATAGGCCAGACGTTAGTACGGTGGCTAGAGCCGCTGAGTTAGCCGAGGAGTTTGTGACGCGTCGGGCTCGTGGAGCTGAGGACGGTCAAAAGGGTGAATTTGGCTCCAAGTTTGAGAGGCCAAAGTTCACGCCCATGAGAGCAAAGGGGGACACACGTAGTTCGGATGCGAGTGAAAGCAGTCCGACCGAACGTAAGGAGACGGCGGCAGCCGAAGCCGAACGCAGAAAGCGGTTCGAGGCGAGGCAAGCGCGCCTGTGTTATACGTGCCAGAAGCCGGGTCACTTTTCGGCGCAGTGCCCAGAAACAAAACCAAAAGTCGTGTTTTTTTCATTAGGCAGCACTGACGAGAACATCAAGCTTCTCGAGCCTTACATGCGAGACCTCCTCGTGAACGGGAAAGAGTGCCGAGTGCTTCGCGATACCGCAGCTACGATGGATGTAGTTCATCCCTCTTACGTAGAACCCGATATGTTCACGGGCGAGTGCGCATGGATCAAGCAAGCAGTGGAAGCTCATAGCGTGGGTCTGCCGGTAGCAAAAGTGCTTATTGAAGGACCTTTCGGAGCACTTGAGACGGAGGCCGCAGTGTCATCTATGCTGCCCCCCCAGTACCCGTACCTATTTTCGAACAGGTCCGATCACCTCCTGCGCGAGAAGGGGCTTTTGTTTGGTGAGGCTAGCGTTCAGGCCTTAACCAGATCGAAGGTTCGGGAGCTCGCTGCAAAGGCGGTAGTTGCGGGGCCGATGTTGTTGAACGATGAAAAAGGGTCAGAGGCGCAGCAAGCTGGTATTCAGAGCACGCCCGAACGGGATAAACTTGAGCCTGTAGCGTTAAAGGCACCAGATACTGGAGAGGAAATTCCCGATGCGGGAAAGTTAGAAGAGCTTCCGGTCGAGCTTCCGGGACTAGGCTCAGTGACGAACAGGAAAGACACCGATCAAGTCATTAGTGACTTAATAAGTAAAGCATCGCTGTCGCCTGAGCAGAAAACCGAACTACACCAGCTCTTACAAGAGTTTCAAGGTCTGTTCTCTGAGAGGCCTGGTAGGACTTCTGTCCTTACTCATGACATAGAACTTACCTCCCCAGAGCCAGTACGATCCAAGGCGTACCGGGTGTCACCCCGCCAGAGCGATATTATGGAGGCTGAGGTAAAGAAAATGCTACAGCTCGGTGTTATTGAAGCGGGTGAGAGTGATTATACCTCCCCTTTGATTTTAGTTGAGGTACCGGGCAAGGAACCTCGTCCTTGCGTCGACTACCGCAGGCTTAATTCCATCACTAAGGATCAAATTTATCCGATCCCTAACATCGAGGAGCGCCTTGAGAGAGTGAGTAGCGCTCAGTTTATTTCCACCCTAGATCTTGTCAGGGGTTATTGGCAGGTTCCACTTACAGAAGAGGCTAGTAGGTATGCGGCGTTCATTTCACCAATGGGGACATTCCGTCCTAAAGTTTTGAGTTTTGGTTTGAAGAACGCGCCATACTGCTTTTCAAGCCTCATGGATAAAGTGTTGCGGGGACAGCAAGAATTCGCTTTACCGTATCTAGACGACGTAGCGATATTCTCCGCATCCTGGCCTGAGCATATGGCCCACTTGCGGGCAGTGCTAACCCGCCTGCGCGATGCGGGCTTGACAGTCAAGGCTCCCAAGTGCCAGTTAGCACAGGCCGAGGTTGTCTACCTCGGACACGTGATTGGTCGGGGTCATCGCCGCCCCTCTGAAATAAAGGTGGCCGCTGTGCGAGACTTCCCGCAACCGCGCACGAAGACCGATATTCGGTCGTTCTTAGGTGTCGCCGGCTACTATCAGAGGTACATCCCCAGGTACTCTGATATCGCGGCTCCCTTGACGGATGCTCTAAGAAAGACAGAGCCGCAAACAGTCGTCTGGGACGAGACAAAGGAAATAGCTTTTAGCGCCCTAAAGAGCGCCCTAACAAGCCAGCCTGTGCTACGATCGCCCGACTACACAAAAGGGTTCGTTGTTCAGTGTGATGCTAGTGAGCGAGGCATGGGCGTTGTACTGTGCCAACGGGAAAATGGAGAAGTAGAACACCCCGTCCTGTATGCTAGTCGTAAGCTGACGAGTCGTGAGCAGGCGTATAGCGCCACCGAGAAAGAGTGTGCGTGTATCGTATGGGCCGTTCAGAAATTGTCATGTTACCTAGCTGGCTCGAGGTTTATCATTGAGACGGATCACTGCCCTCTCCAATGGCTGCAGACCATCTCTCCCAAAAATGGCCGCCTCCTGCGCTGGAGCCTCGCTTTGCAACAATATTCCTTTGAGGTACGTTACAAAAAGGGGAGTCTCAACGGTAACGCCGATGGCTTAAGTCGAAGCCCCTAACGTGGGAATCAGCCTCAAAATTGCTTGTTACTGATGTTTTTCTTCCTGAGGCAGGATTTTTTTTAACTTATTGCTTTTGTGTAGTGTTTCAAAGTGATGATGTGCTTTCTAGTGCAATTTTCCGATTTGTGGACGCGTTCTGAGTGCTGCTAAACTACTGTAAGGAACTAGGCAGCAGTATAAAAGGGGAAAGAGCCTGGCAGGGCTTAGTGAGGGTTGTGCCGTGCTTGCTGACTAAGCGGTTGACTTTCGGCGTAGTTCTAACGCTTGCCGGAAACGAGAACAAAAATGTCAACTCTCCCGAAGTCACTTTGCAGTGTCCTGTGTGAACCTGAACGTGAGAACGAGGCCTTCTCTGTGCGCTGCGCTCAAGAAACGCCAACGGACGCCCGACTTCGGTTATGAGCATCATCGAGCGACATCCCTCCGGACAGCGGATGCAGTCCCCTGACCATCGGGATCTCCTTCCCCCGGCGGGGCGGTCTGTTACGTTTCGCCTACAACGCGCGGTAATGCCGGCGCGGATGCAACGGACGCCGGGGCTTTGTTCAAAGCGGCGGACATTTTGGCCCGTTCGACGCCGCCGCAGCGCCTACCCGCCAAGCGTGTCCAGGCGTGTTTCAGTGCCACGTGTCTTCGTGTGTGCGTGTGTGTGTGTGTGCCCACGCTTGTCAAAGCGCGGCAGCCGGGGAGCGGAGCTCCCCAAGTGAAGGTTGGCGATGCGTCACTACACTCGGTTCAGCAGGTCTCTCGGCTCGACCGTGCGCGCCGTCGTGGGCTCATGCTCCGCCGTCCCGTGACCTTCATCCCGTGACCTTCATCCCGTGACCTTCTCTTTTGGACCGCGACGCCGAGAGTATAAGAGCAGCTGCCCCCGGACGCCAGGAGAGAGGCTCCGATTTGTACTGTTGAGTTACGTGCTCTCCCGTCTCTCCAATTCGGTCGACCTGACCGGCCGCTCTTTTGCTATGTTAGAATAAACAAGTTGTTCTGTTACCAGTCTTCTCATGCTTTGCCGGGACCTTCGGATGCTTCCAGTGCCCCAGGCCGCCAGGCCAACGCTACCCTTGGGGCTTGCGACCCATTGGCAATAACGGGCGTCAGCACCGAGACTACAACAACTCGTGCCAGCGGTGCGATTACAACAGTGGTCAGGTTGACTTTACAGATTTGGAAGGAATTACTGACGGGCTAGTTGCTTCATTCATAGATTCATAGATTAGGCAGGCCGGATACCACTAAAACAAGACCAATAATTTTTAAACTTCTTGACTTTAGAGACAAAGCTAAAATCTTTCGAAACTGTTTCAAGCTAAAGGGGTCAAGTTTTTCGATCTCCGAAGATTTTTCGCCTCACGTACGAGACTTAAGAAGGAAGTTATGGAGTTCTGCCAAACCAAGGAAAGAATCCGGAGATAAAATTATTCTAATTTATGACAAACTACGAATCAATGGCGAAATATTCTACTGGGACGAAGAAAATAATAATGTAGCTCCATTGAAACCAGGTTCCGTCAATCTTGATCCAAAAAACCAGCAACACAGCCTTCGAAGCCTACGTTCACGCCGAACTTGATATCCAAGTTATCCTTCTTGAACATAAATGCCCGTAGCATATTAAAAAAAAACGGATTCCCTTGAAGCCTTGATTCTTGCATATGAACCTGACTTTCTAACACTAACAGAAACCTGGCTAACAGCTGATATTAAAGATGTTGAGATAGCCCCTGCCAACTACGCCATCATCCGGAAAGACCGGACAACACGAGGCGGTGGCATGGCCATTCTAGTAAAGAAAGAAATCTCGTTTTTAATGTTACCGGATGTTGCGAGCGTCGAGGCTATCTTTTGTAAACTGCGCTTCGCATCTTATACTGTTGTCGTAGGCTGCGTCTATCGCAGTCCTTCTTCCGGCCTCGACAATGAGCGCCGATTGCATGAATATACTTAGCAATATGCATCAGGGTCCAGATTAATAATCACAGGTGATTTTAACGTTCCTGAAATGAATTGGCAAACAGTGCAGCATCATTCACCCTGTGCGGATGTGTTACTTGACTTTATGTTATCGTTCAACCTTACACAAATTGTAACTGAACCTACACGTGTACAGGGATCCAGCTGTTCCATACTAGATCTAATATTCCTCAGCAATCACTTCATAAATGACGAAACAAGATTAAGGTTACTGGATGGTATTTCGGATCACAAAATTACCCATTGCACTATACCCCTTCATGACAGCGTTACCCCTCAGCAAATCACCGCTTACCCCGACTATAGTAAAGCTAACGACACTAGCATACTTGATTACCTGATTAATGAATACCACACGTTTTTGCAACTTTCCCATAACAGCACTACAGACATCGATACATTGTGGCTCGCATTTTCCGTCATTATATCTCATTGTATAACCAATTACATACCAACTAGAAAAAAGAAACTTACTAGGCGTAATCCATGGATAACGCGTGACGTTATACATGCGACACGTAAAGTAAACCGAATGCGAAAATTGCTGAAAACTAACCCATTAAAATTTACGCATGAAAATCTCAGCGCAGCTATCCAACTTATGAAATCAAAAATTAAGACAGCCAAACAGTTCTACTGTACTAATACACTCACAAACTTTTTGAAAACTGCTACCACAAAGTTCTGGAGCTACATTAACCAAAAGAATCGTAACGACAACGAAGCCTCAAATGAAGATAACCGGAACTCTGCTAACTTGCTTAACGACTACTTCTGCTCCGTTTTCACTGAGGACAACGGCACACTACCACAAGCGGGCTTCTCTAGAAATAAGCCACTAGAGCCACTCACACTAACCGAAACAGGCATACTTAACCTACTGCTTAACTTAGACCCAAAGAAATCACCAGGACCTGATAATACTCCAAATGCATTCCTTCGCAGATACGCTGAGTGGATGGCCAAGTACTTATTAATAATTTTTAACAAATCAATCTCCTCAGGTACCCTCCCTAAGGATTGGAAAACAGCTAAAGTGAAACCAATTCATAAATCGGGAAGTAAAACAGAACCCGCTAACTACAGACCAATCTCACTAACATGCACTGTTTGTAAACTACTAGAGCACATTATCTTAAAGCACATAACCAAACACCTTGAACAGGAAGAAATACTAACGGATTGTCAGCATGGTTTTCGCAAAGGAGTTTCCACAGTCACACAAGTAATTGAGCTTGTCCACGATGTATCGTTAAGTATTGACCAACAGAAACAAATCGATCTAATCATTCTAGATTTTTCAAAAGCTTTCGATCGCGTAACACATAAGAAATTAATTTATAAACTCGAACTTACCTTGGGAAAGGGCCCTATACTAAACTGGATCAAAGACTACCTTACTAACCGCACTCAATTTGTAGAAGTTTACCAGCAATATTCCATGAAATCTAGCGTAAGATCCGGAGTTCCACAAGGAAGTGTTCTGGCTCCAGTTTTATTTCTCATATACGTTAATGATCTGCCTTCTAATATTCCAGTCGATGTTAGACTTCTTGCTGACGATTGTGTTCTGTATCAGGTAATCAATTCTCATAATGACCATGTGGCCTTGAACGACGCTTTGTCACTTGTGTACAAATGGTATAACGAATGGCGAATGACTTTACATATTAAAAAATCAGCTATATTATCAATTACTAGAAAAAGCTCGCATATTTAACTACACTGTAAATAACGCCACACTTAACAAAGTTAAAGAGTACAAGTACCTTGGCTTAACATTAACACACGATTTCAGATGGGAGCGCCATGTTAACAACGTTACCTCGACCGCACAAAAAAAAAATTGTTTTTCCTGAACAGACGTCTTAGACTAGCACCCCCAAACACAAAACTACTAGCATATAACACATTTGTCAGATCTGTATTAGAGTATACTAACGTTGTTTTGTTTCCTTTCACCAAAGAACTCATTAACAAACTAGAAGCAATTCAAAGGAAGGCACTAAGATATATTTACAACAAACATAGGTTAACAGACTCACCCACAGAATTGCTAAAACAGGCCGGTATACGGACCTTACAAAAACGACCCAAGCTTGCACGATTAAAATTGATGTATCAACTTATTCATAATGAATTGAAAATAGACAGTTCCAAATACTTATCTTTACCACAAGCATGACTCACCCGACATAAACATTCACTATCCTTAAACGAACACCCATTTCATACGGAAAGCCATAAGCATTCGTTTTCCCCTTTAATGACACGTGAATGGAATAAGCTGGACCCTAGTATTATAGACAGCCCATCGTTAACTACTTTTTTGACATTAGCCGAAAATGGATTGCGTGCTTCACAATTATGATGTACCTATGTCACCATCTATTTTTGTGCCATTTTATTTCATTAGATTGTGTACATAATCACAATTTCTTTGACGACACCTTAAACGTATCTTATGGATTACTACCTCTTGTGTATACCTCACTTTCATAACTTGTATTACTTGCCATTACTGAGTACTATTGTTTATTTATGCAAATTCTTTACTTCTTTTCCTGTTATAATTATTGCTTACCACCATTGATATTTGACAGACTACCTCATTACCCCTTGTTACTCTTAAATTTAATGCTATGTATTATTGTATAATTTATGCCTACCATTTTGTTCACCTTTGTAAACTTTCTATCTTTGATTACCTGTTGTTTTTTTTTCTCGTAACATTATTGCAGTGTATAACGTTACTTTTCTGCCTACTACATTGTCTGCCTCTGCTAACTGCATGTCTAATATGTCTAATCTTATTATTGCGCTAATTATTATTGTTACACTGCAAGATAACTATGTATACCCTTCCTGTACTACATTCCTCTTCACCCGGCTATGTTTCTGGGCAGAGAACCCCTTTTTAATATCAAGGCAGTCCTGAATTTCTTAAATGATGTTGTCCTACATGTTATAAGCCCATTACATTCGTAGAGCATCCTCGTTCCAGAGGATGCCGCTGCGATAATTGTGTTGCATAGCACATGCCTCCAGACCCTTGCGTTTCAAGGGCTCTAAGGAGGCGGCAGTGCTCTAGCCAATCTTATAACCCTATATATGTTTACACATCGTATTATTCTTTTAATTGCATCTTAATGTTCATAGCACACGTCATACGCCATCGCCATATTCTTAATATGCAGATTTTACGTACTTTAGAGCGCCTCCTTTTTAAGGCCCCTTTACAGCCACATCGCCCCAACTTCATAGAACACATCAAGTATATTGCGAACCCATTACCATGGACATGGCGCTCTTTGGCCATACTTGGCCCTTGCGCCATTAAAAATCAAACATTCATTCATTCATTCATTCTTCCTGTTATGACCCCTGATGGGATCGACACTATGAATAAAAAAATAAATAAATTATCACATAAAGAACAGCGCTTAAAGTTAGCGCAGTTTGTGTGTGTTTCCTTCTTTGTGTCCCGCCGTGAACTGCTGTTCTTTCTGTGGCTTTACAGATGGGCTTTTTCTGCGTCGATTACGCCTTCCTAGAGTGTTTACTTGGACCATTTTTTTCGCATGGTTCTTACAGAAGCATGTTTACTCGAAAGTTTTTCGCTTGGCTGCAAAATCTCGAGGACGGGCTTCAAACTGCTCATTTTCTTTAGCCACGTAAGAACCATTACTGAAAATTTAATTAACGTAGCTTTGTTAATTAGGCAACCAACTTCTCAACTTACTCCGCATCTAGAGATTACCGATCTGAACACTCGAATGATAAAATGATGTTAACATTGTTTGTATCGTTTCAATAGTTTTGTTTCGTGCAGTTAAAAGCAGCCGGCATATTGATGGTGTTGTATACTTCTTATAAAGTAAGTGTGAAAGCTTGGACAGGTTATCTTGGCACAAATCAACTTCATGAGCTTAAGCACATGGCCCAACCTTGCACGTCTGTCTTTACAACCGATTCTCATACATTATACAAGAAGCACCTCAGCGCTACGGCACATCCCACAAGGTGTGCGAGACCATTGTGCGCACTCCCGATTAGGTTTCTGAGCGGTGGTGGCATCAGGCTTGGTTTCCTGGCATCATAAGGAATAAAAACAGCTTCCTGGAGGAAATCATTGGGTACATTTTCAGTACTTTGTAACATATGGATAAGCACGGATATGTACGTTAGAACGAAAAGTACTGAAATAGTAAGGTGAGGGTTTCGCTGGATGTATTTTAGCTGTCTAATGATAAGATCCAAAGAAAAAAATACTGTGATTTTGTGACAATTAATGCTAACATGAAACATGAGCTCCGACACAGTACCCGTGGTTGAACTGGCACCACGATATGCTGGTTTGATAAATACCAGTAATTGGAAAGTGGTTCGCTCTTGAATTTCGTGTATGTCGGCGTCGCTGTGCAGTGTTGGGGGCCCTTTTTAAACCACAAGCATTAGGTTTCAGCTAATATTGAAAGCAACTGTATTCTTTTTTTTAGGGGGGGTTGGGCTTTTTTTGGCGTCTAACCACAGTTCCAAAGTTATCAGTTAGCTCAAGATGCGCCTGCATGTGTTTCTAATATCCAGTATGTTGTCACGGATTCAATAGCGAAAGAGCGTTATCTTATCAGATTGCGCGCGTGAAGCGAACACTGGCGTACATTCTCCATCACATTTGACGACGCGAGATTGCGCTGCAATGTACGAGCATTCCAATCTGACGAACCGACGCCTTGATCCGTAGATCGTAATCAGAGGAAGCACTTTGCGCGCAGCCATCGTTATGTTTGAGTGTTATTTTCTTTTCCAGCGCAAGCTCATCTTATAATGAGTAACATTCGTGACTGACTCTTTCGGAAGTGTTTTGTTCTTGACATTACTACAACGTGAGAGTATAGAGGTGCTCCATCTTCATTGAGTGAATACTGGGAAACGGACTATAGCCTTTTCTTGCGTCTGCGTTTGCACATTTACCGTACCAATTTATTTCTCATAACTTACTTTTTATTTTGGGGGGCTGTAAAAGCACAACAACCTTTTATTAACACGATGTTTTAATAACACAGAAAATTTAAATGCTTATTAGTCGGCTTTCACCTCATGGTAACGAATTTATATAAAGACATACTTATTATGATAATTAAAAGCCTATCCGTTTGACAACATCTCGTCTGAGTTCCCCTTTGCAAGGTCATACAGACTTGCAGGTGGTTTGTATCGGGGACCCTCGACATATGTCCAACCGCCAAATGAAGGGTTATTCCGAATGTTTCATTTCAGGAAGGCGTGTGACCCTCCTGTCTTTCATTCCCGTTCGCAAACACACATAAGACGAAAGTGCTGCGTGAAGAGCGTCGTTAGTGCAGGCCAACGAGCTACCATAACTCACCTCGCCTATATCGCTGTCATTTAGGCTTAGATAAGAAATCTATATATTTCAAATCGACGCATCACGAATCCAAAAAGAGCTGCCCGTGACGAGCCCAGCTAGGTTTCTTTCATTTCGTACTTCGTCGTAGCGGCTAATAGTAGCTCACAAAGCAGAGCACTGAGTGTGGATATGGCAGAGAAGGTGTTCTATATACTGTCTCGCCACGGGCCTAAAATTGCCCGCCGTGCTACTGGCCATTCCTAGAAAATTGTTTATGTGACGCCCAGCCATTTGCAACACAGCTGCTTTGTTTTGCGATGGGCGAGTCCAGGTGAGAGACAGGGTGGTTTTGGAGATAAAGACACGCTATTTTCTGCAGTAACTTAGGAATGCATGAATGAATTCCTTCATTTATTGAAAAAAAGGAGGAGCAAGCATCAGTGGAAGCACGTCTTAGCAGATTGGGAAAGAAGCGGGGGACAAAGGGGAAAAGCTGAGGCCCGGGTTGCAGGCGAATTCGCAGCTTAGGGGCGAGAGAATATAAGCAAGAGTTGGCGAAACCAGTTGAATTCCAGTGCAGATGTGTGATGTGCCGAGTAAATGATTGGAGTCACCGCCCAGCATCCGTCCTTTGCGGCAGTATAGGCTCCCGCCGTTTTTGGTAACAAACCTTTACTGAAAACCAATCTTCGCAATTACTTATTCATCAGCCATGGCTAGCCACGTATTCCTGAGTGGCAGGGTCTGTGGATTACAACTACGCTGTCCCGACAAGTTACGACTATAACATGACGCTTGCGGTTACGGATGCCATACTCGTGACTCTTACTATACTACTACTATACTGTGCGAATACTGTAAACATGGGTTTACTGCACAAGTTAGTGAACAGACATTTTAGAACCGCGTTTTTCGCCTTACATACGCTCAACGCAAGCACCACTGCAGCAAGTTAGGGTGCGCGTCCCTTCAAGACAGAGACGCGAACGCAAAGAACGCGTTTGAAGACACGGTCTTGGACCTCGTGCCAGACATATCCAAGCCAACAATATGTTAACAATCATGCCGTCGTTTCTATGCAAAGAGGTTATCTATTTAAACTTCTGGAGTGACAGTCCAATCCGCCACCTACGGGAGCGCGTGAAGCCGCCGGGGGCCACATTGTTAGAGAAAAAGGAGCGCGGCCACAGTACGTGGCTGTGGTATACGCGCGACGCAACCTGTGCTTGCGGTTCTGCGATGAAAAAATAAACTGAAACCCCTTTAGGAAGTATATCAGTACGCCACTGTGTGTCGCTGTTGTCAAAAATAAAATGCCATTGTGGTGGGTGCCTTGTGTTCTGTGTACAATATGTTGCAAAAACTGAAAAACAGTCGTTTCCTGTTTTCTTCATTCAGTAACCTGCCGCGTGCATCGGCACTGTGATGCCCTTTCGTCCATACGTGGTGCGGGCCCGTATTGACACAACGACATGACCTCGAAATATAGTATCCTTATGCCATTTCTTAAAAAAATCACTATTTGCGTAAATGAGAGTTTTTGGTTTAAACCTAGAAAACAAGAAAAAATATTCAACGGTAGGTCTCATTTTTGTCCGGCATTTCAGTTTCAGCTGAAAAGAGTCGGTGAAAGCAAATTTACAATAAAGCTAAGGGGACCCACAATCTGCACGCAGCCGCAAGCCTACATGCGCTCCAATGACAATAACATGTCAAAGTTAAGGTCATGTGTCAGCTGGCGGATCAAGCAATCTTTACTTTTTTTTCGTTCTGCATCCGTTCTGCCTGCGTCTGAGGCAAAAACGTGAAGTGGGAAGGTAGATAAACAGAAATTGGTGGAGGCAGGTGGTAGCGTAATGGTTAGCGTGCCCATCTCCCAAATGCAAGATGGTGCATTTGGGAGATGGGCTCGAATCCCGGTGGTTTGTTTGTGAAGACAGCTTTCTGTGCTCTCTGGTGACTGCGAAGCTCAGAATGAGGCGGCAGCCTGACGACAACGGTCGCCGTCAACGTAACCGAATAAGCGGGCGTGCAAGGTCACACTTAAAGCCGAAAGTACATTCAGAGGAAATACACTATGCTCTTGTCGACAAAAAAAAAAAAAAAAAGACGTGACGAGTAACGAGCGGTGTTGATGAGCGAGGCTGTAGACGGATAATGTCACCATAGACAGGACCACGCTTCAATCCCGGTGCTCAGCGGAAATTCTTTGTCAACTAGCGTGTAATTGATACTTCATTAAGGTCGTTGCGTGTTTGTGTTGTGTCTAGCAGGAGCGAGTAGTGTAAGAGATGACACTGGAGAGAAGGCGGTGAGCGAAGTCAGCGAAAAGTAATTGAGGATAGCCATATTGAACATCGACGCCATGTTGAATAAAGCCTGCGACTTCATTTGCTCAGCCGCCAGAAAGGCTTGAGTGGTAGCATACCGCTGGGCGTATTTGGTACCCACAGCGATAAACACACACTTTGCGGAAGTAAACAGAGGAAAGGGACGTAGTGAGTTGGCCACCCTTTTCGATCTCTGCCATAGTTTGAAAATGAATGTGGCGAAGTGTGACCCAGGAAATAGTATATGTCAACCCAAATGAATCATCCTGGTCATACTTGTGCGACACACCATGGTGGCCTGCCACCAGGACATCATGAAGTTGCAGCCATGAGAGTTTTCATTGGGCAGTTGAGAATAAAAAAATGGCTGTGGCTTAGCTAAGGTTAAGCCCAGAATGCGAAGCATACAAGCCTTTATTTTAGTTGTTGAACCACTGTTTAGCCTGGTGAACTGCTGTTGCTTGGCTATATTTGGTTCGGCTAGACGAAGAAACAACTCATGCAGGCGAGCGCACGAGCTGAGACCCGGCTATGTAGCTACGCGGCCGCAAGCGAGCGCACGAGTTGAGCCTCCGCTTTTGCAGCTGTTATGACGTCATATGGTAGCTACGCGGCCGCGCGCGGCGCAGCAAGGAAGAGCGTGGTTGTGCGGCTAGTATGCTTCGCATAAAACGAGCACATCAGACACGTCCGAGGGACATTTCTAGCGTACAAGAGCACATCGCCCCCCCCCCCCCCCCCCCACCAAAAAAAAAATATAAATCGCGAATATAATCTTACGAATAGGGACATCATAAGATCGAGCACTGCGGCGCTTGTTGATCTTGTTTAGGATGACGTCAGCATTTCATTCAGCGTTTATTTCAGAGAAAAGGAGTTGAAGTTCCGTTTATTTGCATCACAATGACAGGCGTAATCAGGCAAACATCGACAGCATTTCATTAGAGAGTGCCTGTCTAGTCTGTGGAGATTACTTATGACAATGACAAAAAACACAAAAAGCTTTGCTTACATCGATTCGCACATAGATGGGATCCGCATAATTTTTTTACTGTCAATATAAATGCTTAAGAATGGCGCTCATTAACGCAATATTTCCATTCACAGTGAGCAAAAGCGGCTGTCGTATCCACAGTAGAATCGATTTAAATGGCTTTAATCCCATGCACATTATATCATTGCCAACTTCCGTGGGATTGGAGTCGTCAAAATGGGATACACTTGACAGGGAAATCAGGAGGTTGATGAACGGAGAAGGCAGAAGCTTGCACAAGACCTCAGGGATATAAAATGACTTTTTGAGCAGCTTGGTCAGGGGCCACGCAATGGTTTCCACGTCTATTAAAAATCCTCAATAAATGCGAGCATTTTAGGAAAGGTGAAACCGCTGGAAATTTCATAGCAGCTTTAGCCTAAACATAAAAGATGACAAAAAATAAGAAACCATAACGTTGACAAGGTGGCGAAATTTTGGCAGAAATAAATTGGCTGTTGAAGCAGTTCAGCTGAAACGCAATGGTGCGAAATAAGGCGAGAATGTCGGCAAGTGTTGAACAAAGGTCAAGTAGGTCTTGTGACCGACGCCAGCGTTGGGCAGCTGTCAAGCGACTGCACGTATTAGCGAGATGCCTAGTCGTCAGTAGTTACAGTATGATTCGGGTCTGAAATGTTGGATGCGGACCCCATCACATTGAACACAGTGCATTCTATGGTGTCATTCTTCGACAGATGGTACCGATTCTCGCGCAATGAGGATGGGAACAAATTGTCTCACGTGCCGCCTGTCACCTTCCTCCTACTGCCAACATTCCTTCCCCTCCATAGTTGCTTAGCTTTTATTGGGTTCGGCTGCTAATCACGAGGTCTCGGGATCAAATCCCAACCACGGCAGTCGTATTTAAATGGGTGTGAAATGCGAAAACCCGCGTACTTAGGGTTAGGCGCACGTTAAAAAATCCCAAGTGGTCTAAATTATTCCGGAATCCTCCACTACGGCGTGCCTGCCTCAAAATAAAATCGTGGTTTTGGCAAGTAAAACCTCATAATGTGTTATGTAACATTCGTTAAGGATGTCCTGGACAGTCGCACAACTCTTGAATACAATTAAGTGTCAGGAGTTGTGCGCGAGGTCTTTGAGTGTGTGGATAGCCTTTATGGTGTTCGATAGCTGCTAGTCTACATTGCGGCTATATAATAAAGGCGGAACGGCAACATGGTAGAGAATGTGGAGAATATACAAATCCCGCATATATTGACACGTGTACTTATCTTTATCGGGCAACCACGTTTCGCCGCCTAACAAATGTAATCGCACAGCGTGGGATGCGCTTGCATGTATCCGAAGTTTCTGGAAAGTTATCGATGCTTCTATCCGCTGTCTGTTGTCCCCGAACGTTATGTTATCTGATTTCATCACCTAACGCGAATTGTGTAGAACTTTGTGGAAGGCACGCGGGTCCGAACGATTAGTCTGGAACATTCGACGACTGTTCTTTAAAAGCCGACGCGATTGACCCGCTGATCAGATTTCCGACGATCGCCGACCGTGTTCGCCGCTATCGTTGTGCTATAAGTGTAGCCTGTTTTTGTGGGCACAGGTTCGCCCAATAAAAGCTAGTTTTGTATTCCACCGTATTGCTGCTTTCTTCACCGTCACTACCACGTGACAATATTACTGCACAATAACTTTAAATAGCGTTCTTGCTTCACGCACGTGGATAACCGCCATAGGAGACAACTTTGGAAACTAACTGCAAGTACTGTATATGTCCTACCCAAGGGTGTACCTGACCTGGTGGCCAGTAAATGTGACGTAATATTGCGAGCAGCTTCGGCCATAGCATGCTAACGAACGCCGACACAGGCTGAAGTGACTAGAGCAAGAGGCAGGGGACACTAAAGACGCTACAAGGACAAGCGCCCAGTTGGAAGCTTGCGCTTATCCTTGTCGCCTCTTTAGTGTCCCGTGTCCATCCTTGCGCTAGTCATTTTAGCACGGAATACCAACTAACCCGGTCTCACACCCTGCCACGACACAGGGACAGTTTGCTCAACTCTTGTGCCGTGACTTTTGTGTCAAGGTGAAAAACCAACATATCCATGTATATGTCTTAATACTTCAACACATCTAGATTTGCAGCTGCGGCGGTAGCCCATGAGTGCGCATTGAAAAGTCGTTAGTCAAATAATTGTGTGCGCCTGAACGAATTCGATATAGGGAAAATCAAAATCCGTCCACGACGACGTCTCTAGTAGACGCTGTTCGATGTTAGGACGTTAACAATGTGTGCCGACTGAAGAAAGGCTGCCCCTAAGTGCTTCTGACGGTTAGGCTAGCTTCTTTACTCCGTAGAATGAAAAAATAAAAAATAAAAAGAAAAGGAAAATAAAAAAGCAAGAAAAAAAAAAGAACCGCATCAAAAGCCCAGAATCAACCATTGCTCGTCGCGACTAAACACTCTTAGGATGACGAGTAATTTCCAGGCGACGAGCGAATACGCTTTATCAAGAACACTGATAACGCCGGCGGGACAAGCATTGTGGCGAAGTTCAATGCGCAGGGATAGCTTTAATCTTTTTATTTTTGTTTAGTTGACGTCATCCCGCGTCATCGCGGGAAGTTTGAAAAGTTGAAGGTCAGTACGCCACGTGGTGGCACTCACGCGAACTAAACCCTTGTGTCCAGAAAAGCTGGATACGAAGAGCGAGCCCAAGCTCTACTGGAGACCAGAGCGCAGCTGCCGAATGAGACGATCGCGATCTTCACTGAGGAAATGAACCGTCTGTTCCGCCACGCCGACCCGGAAATGTCCGAGGAGAAGAAAGTCCGCCTGCTGATGCGTGGTGTAAAGGAGGAACTTTTCGGCGCAATGATACGAAGCCCACCAACGACCGTAGAAGAGTTCCTTCGAGAGGCCACCAGCATTGAGAAGACACTCGAAATGCGGAACCGGCAATTCAACCGCCGCACGAGCTCGACAAACTACGCCGGAGTTCAGTCACTGGCCACCGACGACCTGCGCGAGACCATCAGGGCAGTCGTACGAGAGGAGCTTCAAAGGATCTTCCCTTCATCGCAACCTCAAGTGGCCACAGTCGCCGAAATTGTCAAAGAAGAAGTTCAGCGATCGCTTGGAATTCCCGAGTTACAACGACAATCATCGCAGCCCCAGCCAGGAGCTATGACCTACGCCGCCGTCGCCCGCCGTCAAGGTCCCCCTCCACGACCGCGCCAGGGCCCTGCAACGCCGCAATTCCGTCGACCACCGCCGCCGCCGCCAGCGCGCCCACCTGTCGCCCAGCGCAGCTACCCTAGAAAGACAGACATTTGGCGAGCCCCCGACCACCGCCCGCTCTGCTATCACTGCGGAGAAGCCGGCCATGTGTATCGCCGATGCCCATACCGCGACTTGGGACTGAGAGGGTTCGCCGTCAACGCGCCGCGTCCACAGCTTGGAGAGCGCCCACGTGACATCGCCGACTACCTCGCCGCTACTCAATGGAGCCCTCGACGACCGTCCCGTTCGCCGTCACCAGGCCGCTACCTGTCGCCGCAGCGCCGACCATACACCGGCCCAGCCCGGAGCAGCTCTGCGAGCCCATATCCGGAAAACTAAAAGCAGCAACCGATGGAGGTGCGGTTGCTGTTCGTCGAACTGACGAAGATCCTCCGCCGCCGACGAAGACGACGAAAAAACCATCTCGACGACCTAATGACGACACGCCGCCGTCCCGAAGAAGTCGGGAAGCCAAGACTACACCGACGAAAGACGACTTGACGACGCGACGTTCCAGCTTCAGTTCAACACGACGCAGCCGTGATCCGACGCCAAGACCCAACTGCAACGCCAGACAAAGAACCACCGACCTCGACGTGCTTCTCGACGGCCACGCAGTCACTGCCTTAGTCGACACAGGGGCCGATTACTCCGTAATGAGTGGACACATCGCCGCCCAGTTGAAGAAGGTTAAAACTGCATGGGAGGGCCCCCAAATTCGGACCGCTGGAGGACACCTCATTACGCCAACTGGAATCTGCACGGCAAGAATTACCGTTCATGACCGGACTTACCCTGCCACCTTCGTTATCCTCCAACAGTGTTCGCGAGACGTCATTCTCGGCATGGACTTCCTGAACCAACACGGCGCAATCATTGACCTGAAGTCGAAGTCCATAATGCTGTCGGAAGATCGAGCGATATCGTCGGAGAGCTCTAGTAGTCACCGTGCCTTAAGTGTGCTCGAAAGTCAAGTCAGCATCCCGCCTCGCTCCAGCATTGTCATTTCCGTAGGCACCAAAACGCCTGCCGACGTAGAAGGCGTCATCGAGGGTGACCAACGTCTACTGCTAGACCGTGAAATTTGCGTCGCAAGAGGGATCGCTCGACTGCATGGAGGAAAAACTGAAGTGTTGCTGACAAACTTCAGCCAGGAGTTCAAGCACATCAACAAGGGCACGATGATCGCGTACATCGAGGAAATTCTGGAAACCAGTAATGCGTTTGTCCTCTCGGATTCCGCCGCATCTACCCCGACGACCATGGTTCCCGAACCAGACTACGACATTAATCCAAGTCTCTCCGTGATTAAGCAACAGCAGCTCAAAAGTCTGCTTCAACGATACAAAGGCTGCTTTTTGACGTCATCGAGGATTCGACAAACACCAGTCGCCAAGCATCGCATAATAACCGAGGAGAGCGCTCGACCACTCCGCCAGAGCCCTTACCGAGTTTCGCCGCGAGAACATGAAGCTATAAGACAACAAGTCGACGAAATGCTGCGCGACGACATCATCCAGCCGTCGAAAAGCCCGTGGGCATCCCCTGTTGTCTTGGTGAAGAAAAAGGACGGCACCTTACGTTTCTGCGTCGATTATCGTCGACTGAACAAAATCACAAAGAAGGATGTATACCCCCTACCACGAATAGACGACGCATTAGATCGGCTCTGCAACGCAAGATACTTCTCGTCGATGGATCTCAAGTCTGGCTACTGGCAAATAGAAGTCGACGAGAGAGATCGCGAAAAGACAGCCTTCATCACGCCAGACGGCCTCTACGAGTTCAAGGTCATGCCATTCGGACTCTGCTCGGCGCCTGCAACATTCCAGCGCGTCATGGACACGGTGTTAGCAGGATTGAAGTGGCAAACCTGTCTTGTTTACTTGGATGACGTCGTCGTCTTCGCCGAAAATTTCGACGATCACCTTAGGCGGCTTGCGACAGTACTAGAGGCCATCAAGTCATCAGGGCTCACTCTGAAGCCAGAAAAGTGCCGCTTCGCTTACGATGAGCTTCTGTTCCTAGGCCACGTCATCAGCAAGTCTGGAGTTTGCCCTGACCCGCAGAAGACAGCTGCCGTTGCAAAATTCCCGCAGCCCATCGACAAGAAGGCAGTGCGTAGATTTCTTGGCATGTGTGCCTACTACAGGCGATTTGTCAAGGACTTTTCACGTATCGCTGAGCCGCTGACACAGCTAACTAAATGTGACGTCGAGTTCAAGTTGGAAACGCCGCAGGCCGACGCATTTCAAGAACTCAAACGACGCATGCAGTCGCCGCCCGTACTTGCGCACTTCGACGAGCACGCCGATACCGAAATCCACACTGACGCCAGTAGCCTAGGCCTCGGTGCCGTGCTAGTCCAGAGAAAAGATGGTCATGAACACGTGATAGCTTACGCTAGCCGGTCGTTGTCAAAAGCGGAAGGCAATTATTCTACAACCGAAAAGGAATGCCTCGCCATCGTTTGGGCTACAGCGAAATTTCGCCCGTACCTATATGGCAGGCCATTCAAAGTCGTCAGCGACCATCACGCTTTGTGTTGGCTAGCGAATTTAAAGGAACCTTCAGGACGGCTGGCGCGGTGGAGCCTAAGACTGCAAGAATATGATATCACTGTAACCTATAAGTCCGGACGAAAACACTCTGATGCCGATTGCCTATCACGCGCCCCCATTGACTCGCCGCCGCAAGATGACGAAGATGACGACGCCTTCCTCGGCATTTTAAGCGCAGAAGACTTCGCTGAATAGCAGCGAGCAGACCAGGAGTTGAAAAACCTCATCGAGTATTTGGAAGGGCACACCGACGTTGTCCCTAGGGCATTTAAGCGAGGATTATCTTCGTTCTCGCTTCAAAACAACCTGCTCGTGAAGAAGAACTTCTCACCAGTGCGCGCCAACTACCTTCTTGTTGTCCCGTCAGGACTGCGTCCAGAAGTATTGCACGCCCTACATGACGATCCAACCGCTGGGCACCTTGGATTCTCCCGGACGCTGTCGAGGATACAGGAAAGGTATTGTTGGCCGCGCCTGACCGCCGACGTCGCCCGTTATGTCAGAACATGCCGAGACTGTCAGCGACGCAAGACACCACCGACAAGACCAGCCGGATTACTACAGCCAATCGAGCCTCCTTGCCGACCATTCCAGCAGATCGGGATGGACCTGTTGGGACCCTTTCCGACGTCAACGACCGGAAATAAGTGGATCGTCGTGGCGACGGACTACCTCACCCGCTTCGCTGAAACTAAAGCACTGCCGAAAGGTAGCGCCGCCGAAGTAGCGAAATTCTTTGTCGAAAATATCCTGCTGCGACATGGCGCCCCAGAAGTCCTCATCACCGACAGAGGAACGGCCTTTACAGCGGAGCTCACCCAGGCCATTCTGCAATACAGTCAGACAAGGCACAGGAGGACAACTGCCTACCACCCACAGACGAATGGTCTTACGGAGCGGCTGAATAAGACCCTCGCCGACATGCTAGCAATGTACGTCGACGTCGAACACAAGACCTGGGATACCGTCCTGCCGTACGTAACATTCGCTTACAACACGGCGGTGCAAGAAACAACACAGATCATGCCGTTCAAGTTTGTTTACGGCAGGAACCCGACGACGACGCTCGACGCCATGCTGCCGCACGTAACTGACGAAGAGAATCTTGACGTCGCTACCTATCTCCAGCGCGCCGAAGAAGCCCGACAGCTCGCCAGCCTGCGAATCAAGAACCAGCAGAGGACCGACAGCCGACACTACAACCTCCGACGACGCTTGGTCGAGTACCAGCCCGGCGATCGTGTTTGGGTATGGACCCCGATACGCCGACGAGGACTGAGTGAGAAACTATTGCGACGCTATTTCGGACCCTACAAGGTCATCCGACGTATTGGCGCACTAGACTATGAGGTCGTGCCAGACGGCATTTCGCACTCACAGCGACGTCGCGCACGACCTGAAGTGGTCCACGTGGTGCGCCTTAAACCGTTTTACGGACGCTAACGAACTTTCCTTATTTTGTTTTTGTTTTTTTTTCTTTGCTACGAGCGCTTATTTATTACTTTCGTTTGTTTGCAGCATCGGGTCGATGCTATTTAAGAGGGGGGTATTGACACGTGTACTTGTCTTTATCGGGTGACACGTTTTGCCGCCTAACAAATGTTATCGCACAGCGGGGGACGCGCATGCATGTATCCGAAGTTTCTGGAAAGTTATCGATGCTTCTATCCGCTGTCTGTTGTCGCCGAACCTTGTGTTATCTGATGTCATCGCTTGACACGAATGGTGTAGATCTTTGTAGAAGGCATGCGGGTCCCAACGTTTAGTCTGGAACATTTGATGACTGCTCTATAAAAGCCGACGCGCTTGACCCGCTGATCAGATTTTCGACGATCGCCGAGCGTGTTCGCCGCTATCGTTGTGCTATAAGTGTAGCCTGTTTTGTGGGCACAGGTTCGCCCAATAAAAGTTAGTTTTGTCGTTCACAGTATTGCTACTGTGTTATTCAACGTCACCACCACGTGACAGTATGAGCCACCTGCAGATCGCTTTCAAGATTGAGCGACCGCAGGCTGCTGCTTAAAGTACGCAGTTGCTGGCAGAGTAGAAGCCGCCCCCCGCCTCCCTTCTGTGCTGCCTCAGCCCTTTCCACAGTTTTGCGCGCGAGATTGAACCGCGATCGTCAGTTTCCCTTGCGCCAGATCACGAAATACAGTGGAATCTCGTTGCTGCCGAAGCCCAATACTGACCCCCTGCCTCCCTCCTTCGCTTCCTCATTCCCATCCCTCCACGGCCTTTTGCGCGACGGAAAACGTCGCGTTTGCTCTCCGCCTTCCTCCCTCGCCCACGCCAGATTGAGCGTGCTTTCACTCGCACGTGCTTTCACTCGCACATGCAGCATACGGCGTGCAGCCACGGTGTTATGGCGACGCAAAAAATGCGCCTGGAGTGCCACATAATTGCTATCGCTATTAATAAAATGTACTTCAGAGACGATTCAAAACCAGTAATAGCTGAATGCCCCCTATACTGTGTACATATAGCTTGGAGACCTGCCGCGATAGTTCAGTGGCTTTCACCACCGAGCGCAAATTACGTAAGGCACAGTGTGGCGAGGCGTGTGTCGCAAGCAAGGCGTGTGTCGAGTGAACAACACTTTGCAATGGGGAGAACGTGGTTTAAATGAGGGATACCGGTCCTCAAAGTGGGGTGACGTAATGCAAATGAATTTCTCTCGCATTTAATGCTAGTTCGCAGCTATATGTTTCTTTCTTGAGAAAAAAAAATAAAATATCGAGGAAGTATCAACAATTATTTTTTCCAGAGGAGGAACGCTTCATAGAAGCTCCCGCTGTGCGTCTCGTGGAGTTGCGCTCTCGAAGAAGAATAAGAAGCAGAGAAGAAGAACGTGCCGAAGAGCGCGCGCATCGCTGCATGTTCTACGTGGATGGCTGCGTCTTCAGCTTGCAAAACGATGTCCGTTTGCGACCGACAGCCGGGTTCCGTGATGGGCGTGAGCGACATCTCAGGCGTTGAGTTCGTGGGGGAGAGCGTGTTGGACTACCTTGGCATGCAGGAGCTCTTCGCGTGCGCCGAGGTGAACCGGCTGTGGCAGTCGGTAGCACTGGCTCTTCTGAGGAAGAGACTGATCTCCGTCTCCATCTGCTGTTCACCGGTGAGTCCGGGCTTGTGCACTTGTGGCTACTAACTCATTATTGGATCCATGGCCAGGCTGCTTCATACATTCTTTCCAAAAGCTTTACTCGATCACCTTGGAGCTGTACAGATTAGATGAAGCTTCAGTGACGCGTAAGGCCTTTGTCAAACGTTTCGAAACTATAGTGGTTCTCTAAACAAGCTCTGGCGCGGTGCCGCGTTGCGGGCTTCCTGTACAACATGTGATAACCTAAAGCTCATGGGAATGAAAAACGCGCCTGTCCCTTTCAGTCTATGGGCCTTTGAAGCGGCAAAAGTTATTCAGGGACAAGTGCCCTCAGTAAGCGCAGTGTCTTCGAAGGATTGGACAGGCTTTACAGAGACCTGAAAAGATGCGCATACCAAAGTTTCCGTTCTGTCTAAGCAGTTCAAACAAGATCGCCGAGAAATGTTAGTCTGTAAGGATTCTTGTAAAGGGTGCAATGGCAGCAGAATCACGCAGCACACGCGCAAACAGCATTCTTCTCCCACATGGTCTGCCCCCCCCCCCCCCCTCCCCAGTGCGCATCTTGGCCTATCGTCTATGATGGAGAACAAAGCCTTTGTCGGAGTTGTGCATGCCATTGGCGTTCTTTACTTCCTTTTAATTTCTTTTTTTACACTACCGGCCGATATGTTCGCGCTATTCCTCTCCGCCTGCATACAGCCTTCTCGCGCTCGGATTCGTGCAAAATATGATAGGGCGCCTCTCCGCTGCAGAGTTGGCGACGTCACCAGTGATGTTTTATCATTTGGCAGTTGGAGTGTCTGCTCTGTGGTGGCTAAAGACAGAGCGCTGGCTTTTGGTTCGATTTTCAGTAGGAATTAATTGTTTTTTATAATTTTGTGGCTTTCTGTGCCTTAAATGTCGACTAACAACATTTTGCCAAGATGATCATATGACTACATGTGCTCCACGCACAGGTACCTTTTCACTGAAGTTTTGCGGATATTTTGGATACGCGTGAAGGGAAAAAGAAAAGAGCGAACGATACTCATTCATATATAGCGAAGCTTTATGGGTTGAATATGAATTAACCCTGACTTAATACAGAACGAAGCAATCTAGTGTGTCAAAGCAGTGGTTGCGATTCTGTCCAGATGAGCGGGCGCACGAATAGAAACCTATGGTGAAGCCAAAAGCAAGTAATTCATAACGATGGCCATTATTATATTTTCTTACTGTTGCCCTTTATAGAGCTCTAATAAGAAAAGAAAAAGAACGAAAAAAAATCTGACTGGCACAACAGTCACGACTGGAATGTCGACGGCATGCACTTATCAATGTACCAGGTTCTCAAGTGCGTTGGCGCATTCCTAAATTGAATATTACGTGCTAATTTCACTGCTTTAGTGAAGCCTATGTAGCGTGTTTGCACGTATATCAGGAGTCCTTTCTTGTATTTCGAACAGATATTAAAAAAAAAAAAACATCGCATGCAACATATGAAGAGCCATTTGGCCTTTCCAGGTGGATAACCCGATAGGACAGACATCAGCTGCCCAAAAAATCCGGAAAAGACACATTACCCACGCCAAAAATCATAGTTTCCCCATCTGGTACGAATAAGAAATATTCACAAATAAATTCTCTGTAACTGTTCACATTAACGCACGCGTTGAGATCGCGAAATCGAAGCCTTAGTCAGTAAGCGCCCTTCAATACCTGATTAGAGGCGTAACAGCGTTACTTCTTTGAACGAGAACAACAACAACAACAACAACAACAAAAAAAACCCAAGGAGCAGAGACAAGGACAAGGGTTGCGTTCTGGGTCGCACACGCGCTCTCTGCGCAGGCGTTTGTTTACCTTTGACCCAACCGCAGCGACGCGATCAGTGACCTGCTCACCGAAGGCTTCCTCAGCTATAGATGTCGTTTCGAAAGGTTGCGGAAAGCAGTTGACTTTAAGACTGTTGCCTTTACCACTTTGCACCGACTCTGAAGAGTCACTCGTTGCTGCCGGATCCGCCATTTCTGCTGCTGTGCATTCCCGCGCGCAGGAATCGGAGCAGTCGATCCCGGAGCCAGTGCCGGACAGACCTCACGCACGCGGGAAGATCCTGCGCCCGAGATTCGCTCGCTACCGCAACATCCCGCGCCTGGCCGGCATGCGTCCATCACTTGCGTTGCTGTCCTATCACGCCGACCTGAACGAGGACGGGAGGGGTAAGCGCGCGCTGTGCACAGGCCAGCAGGTTTCCGCCAAAAGCCACGAGAAAGTAACACAGCGTCTCGTTCATGGCTTAATGAAGGGACATTTAAAAGCAGCAGTAAATCATTTTACAAACTCGCAAAGTATTATTTATCAATCTCGTTTGGCTAAAAAGGACTGGAAGCTAAGCACACCTTTATCTAATTACGGGCTCAAACCTCAGCGCCGCTAGGTCAGCGTTACAAATTTCAATGTATCGTCTCATGTTTAGGCCGTTTTATGGCACAGTAAAAGGTGTGTGAGCGTCCTACGCTAACCACCGTGTTCTCAAACGATCCTCGACTGGACGCTCTTGTATTCCACAGAGAGTTTAGCACAATTCCACGCCTCCCCTAAAGAAGATGCTGCGCTTTTTAAGAATTGGTATGGACTGTGACTGAAGAGCAATGACAACTTGTGTCATGTGATGGCATGCTTCCCAGCACTATCTTTAGCAGAGGCGGAGCCGGACAGTCGAGAAACGTTCTAGTATATTGGGGTAGGGCTTTGGGGCGTCCTTAGAATGTACTGACTTGATCCTCCTCATCCGATAAACTATAATTAATCCGAGAGCAGATGCTCTGAAAATCCAAGTCATTGTGGGCTGATGCGAGAATTCTAAGGCCGGCGTTCTTACCATGCACCATCTTGGGGAAAGAGTGGTAGCATTGATGCCGCAGAAACCTATTGCACTAATAGAGCTTAATTAAATATATATGTGTATATATTAAGTGTCCGTTGAAAGCGATGCCGAAAGTGAGTGGCTACCATCAAGCCCGACTACGATAACGCCCTCAATAGTAATTTGTTCTGTCTCCAAGGTCGCGTTTAAAGAACCACTGGCAGCAAAAAAAAAAAAAAAAAGGACAAGAATTCTTTTTACATTTATGCTTTCATGATTCGATCTGCGCCTGTCATTCACGGAATGAAAGAGCAGTGAATGTAAGTGTGTGACGAATATTGGATAACAACATTAATTATCATCATTTCCCACGCAACTTCAACACGCGCGCCAAGAACTGTAGCTAGCCTAGCGGCGGCCCCAGCACTGCACTCCGGAAACTAGCCGAAAACGCAATCACGTGCTCTCACAAACCAGTGACGTTGAGGAGGAAGCTTGTTGAAGTTCCGGTCGCAGAATTCGTCTGCTATTCGGGAACGTGTTACAATACGTCGTTGCCGTCAGAATAGTGGTTAGTTATCGTCATCCCTAAGTGAATTCGACGGATGTGCAAGTAGCAATAGCTGCCATAGTGGAAATAGCGAAGCATTTTCAGCTTATTGCGTGCAGAGAAGCGGGTCGGAAATTGACAGCGGTGCAAGCAGCCATGAAAGGGAATATGAAAAGGTGCGCACTGGGGGGCGTGAGCGGCGACAAACACGAGCGCCTTGGCTGTGGCCATGACACCAGCAAGGAAGAACTTGCGCTGCCTTCGTTGGCTCTGACACAATCGGCGCGAGCTGGTTCTTCGTATTGCGCCCAGTCCAATGCTCCGTCCTGTCTGAACTTCTTGGAAATCAGTTTGGTGTGGTGTTTGGTGCAAGTAGGCAGCCAGGTCGTGCCGTTTGTCTGTTCAGACACATGCAGAAAGCCAGTACGACATGGAAGAGAGAAAGCAGCGTCTATCCGTTCGTGCTTCGCGCTGGGATCACCGGTATCCCAGTATCCAGATGTATGACGTCAACAATACAAGCGGAGCCGGCAAAACATTGCAGAGACCCCGAGGAGCCACTACACACGTCACATTGATGACGATGTCTCGAAGTGCTGCAGTTTTAGATCAATCACTCACGCTGATAGTAAAACTGCATTAAAATATGTTCACGGCAACGTTGTCCCTTAATATTAGAGGTACCTACGTGCGCAGGGAAATCGAACAGGATCATCTCGAGTTTGAAAACTTGCGCAATGAGTATTTTAAGACAAAATAAAAGAAAACAATGCAGGCACGTATTGTTGACTGCCCGTGCGCAGTAACAGTTGATGGCGCTTTAGCTCTTTAATGGGCCTCCTGCTACACAATGAACTATGTGCAGTAGGCAGCACTGAAGTTTCTCAGACCGTGATAGTGTTCCCGTGTATGCCCTCTGCGAGCACACATGGGAACATGGTTGCATGCAGACCTTGTTTCTCATCTAGTAGGGGCGGTGCGTCAGCAAACCAATTATATTATGACGCTGTAAGTTACGAAGCAGCGCGCGCCATCACACTACGCGTGCATGTATCTCTCTGCTCGCCCAGTGGTGGACTGCGTACGCGAGCTGCTGCCTCCGAACTCTGTCATCGGGTATTTCAAACTGAAGCCCGTCCGAATGGCCGACGACTCCGATGACAGCCCGCACGAAGGCATCGTCGGCGAGTTTCTATTCCACGCCGAAGCAGCCGTGCGACCTGCGCCAACCGCTGACGACCTGCGGCAGCAGCCGCCACTGGACAGCTCTGTCCTCGGGTGAGCATCCGACCAGTTTGGCAGCTGTAAGGAGGGCGATACCAGCAAGTGGGGGTGGATGACGCGCTACCCCAACAAAGCTTCATCGCGCTCTCTGGGTCACACTGTGTCACACTACCGCACAGCACGGTTGCATCGCTAGAACGGTGCCACGATTGCGAAGATTGAGTCTAGCTCATGGTCGTGGTTTGAACTTTAAAAGCTATTCGTGGTCGTCTCATCTGGGGACAAAGGTAAGCCCCGTTGTCGAAAGTTGGTCCCGGGCTGACGCATACCCGGTGTTCTGACATTGTAGGTCACATCAAGTATCCACATTTCAGTGACTGCTATGTCTTTAAGGACTGATATCTCTAAACAAGTACTATAGTCTGTAGATAGGAGGGGATGACATTGCACAGCGCGTGCAAGATGAAAGGATAGTGTGGTGGCCACTCAGGAGAGAGAGGTAGAGGAGACTTCAATAAGAAAGGTAAGTGTAGATGCCACGGCGGACAGTGCCTCGCTCGCAGGACTGAGGAGAGGAGGTAGGAGTAGAGAAGAGGCGTGCAGTGAAGGTGTCTGTTTGCAAATGCCGACCGACATTGTCGCTACTTCTCGACGAGAAGCAGATGTGAGGACCGGGACAGCGCTGTGGTGCAAGTCACCGGGTGTCGCCTGTAAAAAACTTTTGTGAGCTTCCGTGCGTGCCCTGTACTTCTATCCTCAATTACAATCGACACAGCCCATCGTCGTCCTCTGGGCCGAGCCAGGCACAGACGCGTCGTCCCGAAGGCGAGCCACCAGCCGTTCCGGTCGCTGCGGCTGCAGCCACAACCGGTGGATCGCTGCCGGCGCTGCCTGCCGCCCATCCATGCCACCGCATTCCATCGACGGTCCGAGGCAGCGGCGCCGTCTTCCACAGCGTGCTGCCCGGCGTGCTCGTGTTCGAAGCACTGCACGAGACCGAAGGCAGCCTGGAGGCGGACGTCGCCAGCGCCCGATTCACGGAGGAGGCCACCGGCAGGATAATCCAGGTGCTAAATGTGTGCCACGTGCATAGGAAACAGCCTTCCGTTACTGAGGAACAGTGCCCGTAGACCACTTTGCGTCTTTTTACTCGGCGAGCTGGTTAGTTGCCGTCGCTTTTTTATCTCATGTTTTTTATGTTAACTCGTATAGCCACCTCATTTCAAGGATAGCAATTATGGGCTCACTTTTCTACTAATTTTTACCCACCAGTGGCCGCTACCGTTTCCAGATTGCCTTGCGAGATGTTTAAAAGTAAATAAAGAAAGAAATAGAGAAGAAAATGCGCAGTGTTTCCCGTTGATCAAGATACCGGTCTACAGAGTAGCAGTCATAGATGTTACCTTTGAGTCACTTCTTTTTCTTAACCTATGTGAGAAGTACGAGCTTCGCAAAATACGCTTCCAAAGTCACCAGTCTGTCTGAACGTTGTTCGAAAGCCCATAATAATATTAGCATACGTGTCATTAGGCTTCAAGTATAGGGAGCTGTTCGCGCTTTGGGTTTCGCAACTGGTACATGTTCCGTACAGGGAAAGCAAGCTGACTCTGCTCTTGCAGGACTCTCTGGGTGGCCGCACAAGGACTTCCATCATTGCGACCATCTCGCCTCACATGACCAATCTGGAGGAGACATTGAGCACCTTGGACTATGCTCATCGAGCCAAGAACATCACCAACTGTCCAGAGGTCAATCAAAAGATGACAAAGCGGGCAATGATCAAGGCAAGACTGCATTATTTTCGTCGTCTATAATTTTTGCTTCCCATTTCTGTCGACGTGGCTATAGCAAGCGAGTCTCTCTGCTTGCCCTTATGTGGCATTTACCTGTTTCTTCAGCTTGTAGACATCACTTACCACTGTCGCATAATATCCTCTTAGTCTAAAGTGTTTGTTGCCATCTTGCTCAAGTAGTGCTTATTCCTTTTCGTTACATGGGCAAACTGCCTGCCTATATATACACTTTTGCTGCTAACTTTGTGACCTTGACAATTCGTTTGCTGCAGTTGTTTCGAACTCTTTCCTCGACCTGGTTTTAAAATGATGGCCGTTGTATGCTGCTCCTGATGTGGTGCATGTTTTGCTATGCCTGTTCAGGGCTGCGTAGTGACACATATGCAAAGCATTGACAAATGACAACTGGTGTACTTGAATTATCCTGGCTCATCGGAAGTACCTCAAACCCGCAAAATTCAGTCTTTGGCTCTTTGTAATTCCATGCAGTCTGTGTTTAGCGATAAAAAGAAACTTTACCGGGATCGAGCAGACTCGTTATTCATGCCATGTTGAGCTAGTGAAGAGCAGGGCAGTGCCGCTGCTCTTCTTTCGTTCTGCTCTTCTGTCTTTCAAAAACACGTATGATTAACAAATGTATGCCTGCCGCAAGTTTCTCTTTACCTTTGAAGTAACAATAGGGCACAAAATACTGACATCAGCGCTCACGCTCGCGCGTCTTCTGTCTACAAGATAGCTTTGCAAACACCTGCCCGACCATGCCATATCGTATCAAAAGCTGTTGTACGATTTCATTTTTGGTAGCTCATGGCGCAGCCAACTATGTGAAAATTAGGCGTGCAAAGTATCACTGAAAAATGTGTGTTAGAAATATTGTCACGTAGTAGTGATGGTGAAAATAATGCAGAGTCAGAACTGGGAGTTCCAAATTTAACTGTTTATTAGGTGAACTTGTGCCCAGCAAAAGCAATACTCCTTCGCAAAGATAGCCGCGAGCAAAGCCTGCGACCATCGTAAATCTAATCTGTGGGTGAAGCACGTCGGCTTTCATTCATCAGTTGTTTAATGTTCCAGCGTATTCGCTGGTGCCCGCCTGCCTTCCAGAAACCACTACGGAATTCGTGCCATGCATGCAATCAGATTGTACAAGGTTTGTCGACAACAGACAGCCGACAGAACCATTGACAACATTCGCGAAACTTCCGATCCGTGCAGGCGCGTCTTGTGCCTAGCGATACCGCTTAACATTTGTTAGCCGGTGATATACGGTGACCGGATACAGATAAAAAAAGTATCCGTGTCAATATAATTATGCTTGTTGATGCATGAAACATGAAAAAGTGGCTTCTGAGAAAATCGGCAAAAGGAATTGAAACATCTGTAGCACTCGTAAAAGAGCATCTAGGATAGCTAAAATTTACGTAATTCGTAGCTTGTCGCCTCTCGATTCCTGATTCTGCCAAATCTTGCCCATGGAGTATCTCGTTTATTATTCTAGATTGTTCTGAAGTATCAACACCGCATCGGGAGGCCTTCACATTGGGTGTATTGCTAGAAAAAGTTTCTATGTGTAAAGGCCATGTTCTATATTGTAACTGGTTTCAAGATGCCAAGTCTGTGTTTGTCGACATTGATGAAATGAAATACCGTCAGATAATACAAGCTTGAGAACTGGAGGGTTTTAATAGATGTCTTTCGTTGCCATTTGCCAAGTCGTACTATTGAAGGGCTTATTCGAATGTATGGGGGCAGCTCATTTGCATGATACGAAAAAAGATTGTATATATATATATATATATATAACAGGTTATTTCCGGCTGTCGAGCGCGTGGTGCCGTCAGAAGCGTAGCGCATGCTTTTAATAGGCAATAATTGAAACACGGCGCCATTCCCTGCTGCAGACTGCGATCATATACATTTCCGGCCGCGTTTTTACAATTGCTGGTAGGTACAGTGGGGCGTGGCGTTTTTGACGGCCTCAACAATTCTGCGCAGGCGCGAGTAAGAGCGGGTGCGAGAGAGAAAATCTGGGGGCCTTTGCTCCTTGAATATGTGAGTCTGCCTAGGGACAACGGAGGTGATTAATGCGTTTGTCCCCTAGGCATGCCGGCATTGCGGAGTGCGGTCTAGTTTGTTTACGCTCCGCCGCTGACTGCCTGCGCGGTGAGGCAGTGGGCACAGACGCCCCATTTGGTGATCGCTGTGTCTGAAGTGGCAAGGTTCTGACTGGTGTTGTATAAGTTGCGGATCGGTTTTTTAGCCGCAATGATAGATTGAATTTTTTACAAGCACTGCCCCAGGGGGGCACATGTAACCGGCAAACGGAGGCCTCAGGAGAGCACCAGAGGTTATATTAAAGCAGGCGGCGCAGCATCTCCGGGGCAGCCAAGCGGTAGCTGGGTGATCAAAGCTGGAAGCAGGGCGGTACGTGTTCTAGCTTTGATGTCCTGGAGGCGCCGCCAATAATGCGAAATAATGACACGTTGTTTTAATTGGTAAAAAAACACAATTGAATAAATATGATTGCGTCGAGCCGCCAACTTGCGATGCTAAGTTTAGAATTACCGCCACTTCTGCCGGCACGCCTAGGGACAAGCGCATACAACACGGGCTAAGAAACTCCTCCGTGGTGCCCAGGCAGAGTCGTACATTCAAGGAGCAAAAGTCCCCATATTTCCTCTCTCGCACCCGCTCTTATTCGCGCATGCGCGCGAACGTCCGTCTTCTCCGCAAGTACCAGGCCCCGCTGTACTTACTAGCAATTGGAAATACGCTACCAGGGCTTAGCGGAGAGACGAGAACTAGGAGTCAGATTCCTGATTGGTAAGGACATAACTGGTAACATACAGGAATTCTACAGCATTAACGAGAGTGTGGCAGGTCTTGTTGGAAAACCTAATAAGAGGTACAAATTGAAGGTCGTACAGGCTTACGCCCCTACATCCAGTCATGATGACCAGGAAGTCGAAAGCTTCTATGACGACGTGGAATCAGCGATGGGTCAAGTCAAAACAAAATACACTATACTGATGGGTGACCTCAATGCCAGGGAAGGCAAGAAGCAGGCTGGAAACAAGTCAAGGGGAGAACATGGCGTAGGTTCTAGGAATAGCAGGGGAGAGTTTTTAGTAGCGTTGAAGAACAGAATAATATGCCGATAATGAATACTACCTTCTTCCGCAAGCGGGTTAGCCGAAAGTGGACGTGGAGAAGCCCGAATGACGAGACTAGAAATGAAGTAGACTTCATACTCTGCGCTAACCCTGGCATCATACAAGATGTGGACGTGCTCGGCAAGGTGCGCTGCAGTGACCCCAGGATGGTATGATCTCGAATTTGCCTAGACTTTAGGAGGGAACGGAAGAAACTGGTACACAAGAAGCCGATCAATGAGTTAGCGATAAGAGGGAAAATAGAGGAATTCCGAATCAAGCTACAGAACAGGTATTCGGTTTAACTCATGAAGAGGGCCTTAGTGTTGAAGCAGTGAACGACAATCTTATGGGCATCATTAAGTACTGTGCAATAGAAGTCGGTGGTAACTCCGTTAGACAGGATACCAGTAAGCTGTCGCAGGAGACGAAAGATCTGATCAAGAAACCCGAATGTATGAAAGCCTCTACCCCTACAGCTAGAATACAACTGGCAGAACTTTCAAAGTTAATCAACAAGCGTAAGACAGCTGACATAGGGAAGTATAATATGGATAGAATTGAACATGCTCTCAGGAACGGAGGAAGCCTAAAAGCAGTGAAGAAGAAACTAGGAATAGGCAAGAATCAGATGTATGCGTTAAGAGACAAAGCCGGCAATATCATTGCTAATATGGATGAGAAAGTTCAAGTGGCTGAGGAGTTCTATAGAGATTTATACAGTACCAGTGGCACCCGCGACGATAATGGAAGAGAGAATAGTCTAGAGCAACTTCAAATTCCGCAAGTAACACCGGAAGAAATAAAGAAAGCCTTGGGAGCTATGCAAAGGGGGGCAGGCAGCTGGAGAGGATCAGGTAACAGCAGATTTTTTGAAGGATGGTGGGCAGATTGTTCTAGAAAAACTGGGCACCCTGTATACGCAATGCCTCATGATCTCGAGCATACCGGAATCTTGGAAGAACGCTAATATAATCCTAAGCCATAAGAAAGGGGACGCCAAAGACATGAAAAATTATAGACTGATCAGCTTACTGTCCGTTGCCTATAAGGTATTTACTAAGGTAATTGCAAATAGAATCAGGAACTCCTCAGACTTCTGTCAACGAAAGGACCAGGCAGGATTCCGCAAAGGCTACTCAACAATAGACCATATTCACACTATTAGTCAGGTGATAGACAAATGGGCGGAATATAACCAACCCTTATATATAGCTTTCATTGATTACGAGAAAGCGTTTGATTCAGTCGAAACCTCAGCAGTCATGCAGCCATTACGGAATCAGGGTGTAGACGAGCCGTATGCAAAATACTGAAAGATTTCTATAGCCGCTCCACAGCCACCGTAGTCCTCCATAAAGAAAGCAACAAAATCCCAATAAAGAAGGGCATCAGGCAGGGAGATAAGATCTCTCCAATGCTATTCATAGCGTGTTTACAGGAGGTACTCGGAGACCTGGATTGGGAAGAATTGGGGATAAGAGTTAATGGAGAATACCTTAGTAACTTGCGATTAGCTGATGATATTGCCTTGCCTAGTAACTCAGGGGACCAATTGCAATGCATGCTCACTGACCTGGAGAGGCAAAGCAGAAGGGTTGGTCTAGAAATTAATCTGCAGAAAACTAATCTTTAACAGTCTCGAAAAAGAACAACAGTTTACGGTAGGTCGTGAGGCACTGGAAGTGGTAAGGGAATACATCTACTTAGGACAGGTAGTGACTGCGGATCCGGATCATGAGACTGAAATAATCAGAAGAATAAGAATGGGCTGGGGTGTGTTTGGCCGACATTCTCAGATCATGAAGAGCAGGTTGCCCTAATCCCTCAAAAGAAAAATGTATGACAGCTATGTCTTACCAGTACTCACCTACGGGGCAGAAGCCTGGAGGCTTACGAAAAGGGTTCTACTTAAATTGAGGACGACGCAACGAGCTATGGAAAGAAGAATGATGGGTGTAACTTTAAGGGATAAGAAAATGGCACATTGGGTGAGGGAGTAAACGCGAGTTAATGACATCTTAGTTGAAATCAAGAAAAAGAAATGGGCATGGGCAGGATATGTAATGAGGAGGGATGGTAACCGATGGTAATTAAGGGTTAAGGACTGGATTCCAAGAGAAGGGAAGGGTAGCAGGGGGCGACAGAAAGTTAGGTGGGTAGATGAGATTAAGAAGTTTGCAGGGACAACATGGCCACAATTAGCTCATGACCAGGGTAGTAGGATAAGTATCGGAGAGGCCTTTGCCCTGCAGTGGGTTTAGCCAGGCTGCTGCTGATGATGATGACACTGCCACGCAGCTAGTTTTGCATGGCACAAAATATTTCCATTTTGGCTTCAAGTCTGTATCAGCCTTCCGAACTGCCATCTTAGATGATCAGAAAGCGTGGAGCCCTAGTTGCTCGATTGGTTGAAATGAAATACGGTATTCATTTTCAACAGGCCAAAATGTTATAACATTACCTTGCAACCACTCTGCCGTTGCTACAGCATACGTGCCGCTAGCTGCTCAGATTGCCTAATGCCATGTTCTTCAGCTTATCCCTGGACCAGCACGAAGGTGAAATGATTTAAATAAAGCTGGAGTAAAGGATGAACCATTATACAGGAAACTAGCGAAGAAGTACTCCCCGCCCTATTCACCACCACGGAGCGCTACGTCCACAACGAACAGCCGATAGCTCTGCGTATATGCGAACATTATCCGATACTACTGAAAGCAGTACAATACTTTCTGCGCCTAATAGTCCAGCCAGTGCCCATGATTTAGCAGAAAAGGATATGCACCTGGCGAACTATGAGTGGTTGACGCCACGCTCTGCAGCTAATCTATAAACCAGCACCGAAAGAGCGAAGCCAGTGGTAAGAATTAAAAGGCACAGTAGAAAAAAATATCAGGAATAACAAGCCGCACGCACCATGTCACTTTTTCATCGCCATGGAACTCCACCTCCGCAAATGATGACGACTTGGAGCAGAGTCGACGGTGAAGAAAGTTTTGTTCCTACGAAGGCAGATTGCTTGGTGGCAACTGCGAGTATTTACCATTCGTAGGTTCGCCAACTGTCCCGTCACTACTTCGCATTATGTCTGAAACTGCTACACCGTTGTACATCACTTGCGTATAACAAACTCTACAGTGCCATTTTATGTCTTCTTTGTCAACTTTGGTTCCTTGACTTCTCGAGCTGGAATTCTGGCTGAGTAACGCTAGAGTCCAAGTTCTCTAGTGCGACGACAAGCAATTTTTCAGACTATAATGTTGAAAAACAATAATCATTTTCTCTCAGCCTAGCGTGAAGTGGTTAGAACGTCGACTAGTGGGGAGAAAACTAGCAGCTGTAACAGAAAACGACAGCCGACAGAGGACTTTCGCGGGATTCGCAGCAATGTGTCTGTTCTCGGACCATTGCTTTTCTTACTTTATATTAACGATATCACAGCTAACATCAATTGCGATATAAAACTATTCGAGGATGACTGCGTCATATACAGGTAAATTAATCTTTACAATGATCATATTAAATTAAATGATTCTCTAGGTGACATCGATGATTGGTGCTATGAATGGCAGACGCAGCTAAGGTTACAAAAGTCCACGATCCTGAATGTATCCAGGAACATGGTATCATCAATCTTTATAAAAGCAATTAACGGCAATGCACTTGACAGAGTTGAAGAACACAAATATCTAGGCGTTACATTAACCTCGGAGCTTCAAGTGGGACAAACATACCAGTATTATAATTTCAAAGACGCTGCGCAAATTATTTTTCTTAAAAAGAAGCATGGCACTCACAACCAAGTGAACGAAGCTGATAGCCTACACATCATTTGTAAGGCCTGTTCTCTGACACGCTAACACAGTCTGGTTTCCAAGTACACTGACTAACGTAAGGAAACTAGAATCAATACAAAGGAAAGCTGTGAGGTTCATTCATGACAAATATAAACGTACAAACTCGCAAAATAGACTTTTAACCCAGTACGATTTGCGAACGCTATCCACAAGAGCGAAACACGCTCGCTTAAAATTCTCGTTTAAGCTACTAAAAGATAACAGCAGGATAGATACCTCCAAATACATTTCATTTTCCCAGGCTCGACCTACACGTAATAAGCATGCGCACACATTGACAGCATACGTAAGTAAAAATGACACGTTTAAGAATCTGGCTTCCCGCTCGCAATACCAGAATGGAACCAACTTGGTGCTACTTTGAACAACACTGAATGATTATCTCAATTCATCTCATAGGTAGAAAAAGAACTGTTTCTGTATAAGAGTACCTATGCATGCAGGGACACCTGCACAGACTGTTTTATTCATGAGGAAATTTTAATAAACCTTCTCATTTACGACAGCTTTTTCGTTTGCCTTAATGATTCTCAAATTCTACAGGTTTAATTTTAGTTACTTCTGTTTTATTACTAGCTCCTACCTGTGCTATCATTATTCTCCTTAGCCATTTCTCGCAAACAATCTTGCCTTCTTTTCCCTTTCTTTTTTTTCTTTTTTTACTAGTCCATTTGATTTTAGCATTGTATTACTTACATAGTATTTATAACGCACTGCTTATGTAGTTTTTTTGCATAACCTATGCTTTGTTTTCCTTGCATTGTACAGATGAATTATTGTGCTGCCCAACTGCCACGCTCTCGTAGGAGAGCAGCAGTATTGAAAATAAATAAATAAATAAATAAATAAATAAATAAATAAATAAATAAATAAATAAATAAATAAATAAACCGCACAACCTTGCCGCGGTATGCAAACCAACTAGACCGTTTACGCTGGTTTTGAGCACTGCGAGGCTTTCGACGTTACAATCCGACTCTCGCAAGCTTTGGCAGACGCACAAATGACACGGCGGTAAGTTGAAACTGTTTGTACAGCATCCAACATACAGCTTTGCGCTGTCTTAACGGAAGGGCAGTTCGAAGACGCTGATGACTGCGCCATTCTTCCCTCAGCTAACAACTCTGCCAGAACCGAAACTCTACACATTCATGCTTCCTCTAAGCGACAATGACCAAGAATCGCCTTTAACAATTGAGCTCACCCTTGTACAGGAGGCTGGCAACACGCGGAGCGCTCTGGTATGGATTGGTGAGTGGGTCACGACCTCCACGAGTCTGAGAACCTGGCACTACTTCGAGCTCATTCACGTGTAGAGCGCATGGGCGAACTTTCGCAGGAACGGAAACATTGTGTGGTCCACTCGATTACCAAACCTTCAAAGATGCCGAATGCAATCAAGGACCTTCGGTGCATTTCTCTGACGTCGACGTTGTGCAAGATCCACCAGCAGCGAACGCAGAAATATTATATAGAGGCTGCCCAGACCGGTTTCCGACCGGGCAGGTTGCACAATTCACACTATACCGTATCTTACTGTATCTATGCCCAGCGATAGAAAGAAAAAGACAAAAGGAGGCGCGGATGATCTTGGGATGATTGTCTATAGCGAGGCGATAGCATCCAGAAGTACACGTTTCGAGATGTCCATAGGTACTACGAGATCCTCTTTTGCTTTGTGCGTGGTGCCGTTTGTTTGCTCTGTATCGCGAAATTTTGCCGACTGCAGCGAATATGCTTACGCGAGTGGTTATTTTGTTTTGATTCGGCTGTATTGTGCAGTGTATGCGGAAATCCTGTGGCTTTTCCGAGTAATCTTGCCAAACATCGTTGCGTATATTGGCCTTGCATAGTCTGCGGAAATTGATACACGCTGTAGCTTCTCCAGAACGCGAATGCTCGTTAAGAAACCTGTGTGGCTTGCGCCATCAAGGGACATGGTCCTTAGAAGTGGCGAATTTGTGTACAGCAATGAATCGATATTTGAGAGATATGCATCGAAAACGACGGCAACACGAAACGGCTGCACTACGAGAGCTGTGACACGGGCACAGCGCTAGTCCTGCCCTTCTCGTGTAGCTGTTGTCTTGTGCGAAGATTTAAAGTACGAATCTCTTCCAACTATTGCTTCACTTTCTCCCCTTTGGGAAGCAGCCACGAAAGTGTCACGGGCGCCAAGTACTGCTTGCGCTATTGCAACGTATCGTACAAATATTCAGCGCTTTACTTGCTTGATCGCGAAGGATAATCCTCCCGACGGTGTTCGATAGCTCGTTGCCGGTAGCATTTTTTTTGGGCCACATGAACACAGAAATGTTACTCCGTTGGTCGTGTCAGACCATCATATTAGCCCATTTACTCGATGGGGATGAAACAGCGCCAAAGATGGGGTAGGGCCATAAGGTGAGACAATAGGCAGACTGTCGTCTCTCCTTCCGTCCCGTCTTTCGCGCTGTTTGATCTTCTTGCACATGCGCGAATCAGCCCAGTTCAGCACACTTCCCACCGTTTACTTGCGCATGCTGTTTAATATCTGCATAACCCTGCAACCTAAGCATTTAGCTCCTTCCTAATTAACATTTAGCTGGAACCTGATTAGTCGGAAAATATTGTGACTGCATGCAATAGAGTGAATATTTTTTTGAACTCTTTGGTCAGGGCTATTCAGTTAAAGTTATTTAATCTTCAAAGTGAGTGTATTATTCATTTCTTGTAGATGAATAATCTGCAAGAATAGAAATTGTGCGTGGCTGTTTTTGAGCACTGAGTGACATAGAGGACGAGGCTCAATGTAGTTTTCGGCTTCTATTACACCGAACGTCAAGAATGGAAGTAAAATATCGCAGAACTGCTATGGACACGAAGCGGTCATATTTTCGCATAATTCCGTAGAAACGGGCTAATTTTTTACAGCGTTGGTGCCATACCATCCTAATCATCTAATAGGTTGGCCAATAATAAAAATAAGATATAGACGTTCTTGCAGGTTGTTAATCATTCCAAACGGCAAACACCATCAAGGACATCGCACCCCGCCCGCTTCTTGTGAACGCGCACCTTTTACAGAAAGTTAACGCACGACTGCGCAAATACGCCCTCCCCTGGGTGTGCAGTTATATATAACATAGCAAATTCAGAAGGGCAAATACGGAAATTACGCCACTTATCATTAACGCAACGCCGTGTATTTTTAAAAGAAGTAGACAAGCACCGACCAAAATAAGCGTGCATCTCTGGACCGAATGCGCATTCCAGAAGTTCCTGAATGAGTCCCTCAGTATTATAAAATGTAGTGTTCTTAGGATTCCAAAGCAATATCTTCGCTGCTAAAGAGAGTATGAGTAAGTGTCGACCACGAGGGGCAAAGTTCCTGCACAAAAATACGAGAGCACGCCTGCTAAACCGCGTGAAAACCACGGTTCACAGCAATCTGTGCAACCGCTACTCAGATGAAGCAGCGTCACGGGATCCAGCTTTCGGCACAAGAATGACAGCAGCGCCAGCGCTTACAGTGGAGGCGTTTACTCTCCCTACCACGCGCAAGCGTCACGAGCTTGACCAAGGTCAAGCTTGACCAAGGTCGCACGGTCGCGAAAGTGAGGCTGAAAGGTGGTGCCAAGGCGTTGAGCAGTGACATCAATTACGGTCTTGCGACAGAAGCGCGACTGCATCTCGCGGGGCAAAACACTGGTAGATAAAAATAATGCATCCAGTATGTCACCAATGGAGATATTTGAAAAAGTGCAGACAATGTCGTCAGAACAACAAAATGTGAAGCAACAGGCCGTTTTCTTCCATCCACGAATAATTGTGAGTACCAAACTTTGCAAGCTTTCTGAAGTTTGCTCGTGGCAATGCGTGCTGAGCATGGTGCTGAGGTATTCGGACATCGCATTACACTGTAGTGGCGTGAAAAGGCTCACATGCGTAGCCATAAGATGTAATGCCAACATATATCGTATTAACGTTATAGGATCGCATCAGTAACATTAGTTTTAATTCTCTTTTCCCTAAGCATTGTTTTAGCTATGTCTTCTGTATTAGAAAAAAAAGCTAGAGGTGGCACGCGTGCTGTGTTAATGAAGATTAAAGTGTGGTTTTGGGAAATATCTCAATGTAATGTTGGTTTTACCTGAACACCCGTATAACAGATGTGTGTTGGTATGAAGGACAGCTGCATATGGTAATTAGTTCAAAATATGGGTGAACCCATTGCTATGAATTCATGGAAAGCTCTCAAGCTCGCCAGTGTAATATGGGCCGTTATGGAATGAAGCATATAAATACATATGGGTGTACGTAAATTACATTGTGACGCGATGTGTTGGCGAATATTCTCACTTACGCTTCATTTTGTGCTGTTGTGTGCTTTGTATATGCGATTTCATGTGAGCTGGCGCAGTAGACGACTTCGCGCGACCAGCCTAGAATGGCAAACGTGGGTTTTTTTTTTTCACCGCAAAGTTGGCCCCGCGAAATGTAGATGGCGCGGCTGTGCCTCCATAAGCCGCCATTGCAGAACCTGTGGGCTTCTATGGCACCTTTACTACCATGTGTACATTATGCCTTGCCTTAGAATGCGTCACTTCAGCCCTTCCATCAACAAGTCTGGACGCTATCTCCTACGTCTTTCACCCGCCATGGTTGCTCAGTAGCTATGGTCTTTGGCTGCTGAGCACGAGGTCGCGTGGTCGAATCCCGGCAACGGCGGCCGCATTTCGATGGGGGGAAATGCGAAAACCCCAGGTAGTCGAAATTTCCGGAGTCCTCAGCTACGGCGTGCCTCATAATAGGAAAATGGTTTTGGCACGTAAAGCCCCATAATTTTTTTCCCACGTCTTTCGTGCTCGGTCTCCTCTCAGCTAGAAACCCAGGAGAGACAGGTCCTTCGTGTGAAGTTGGTTGGACAGTAGGCAAAGCTATCAACGTTCAAACTGAAAGGAGGATGCTTTATGAGCGGCATGCTGAAGAGACCCGGCGGGTTCTCGCGCTGCAGGTTATGTCGGTGGGCAACTTCAGCGCCATGCAGAGCAGCCCGCTGGATTCGTGTATGCGCAACCTGGGCGAGAGTTTCGGCCCCACGACCGACACAATCGCGGTGGCATTCCCGTGCAACCGGGATGAGACGCGGAGTCGAGCTCGATGCCTTCGAGCGCAGCTTTCGGTGAGGGCCGGCGCTGGCCAATCAAGCCAGGGTATTCAACGTGGATGATATGTTCGCGCCCATTGGGCGCCTGAAGCTCATACTGCTGCTTATCAACCTGGTCTACTGAAGAGGTATGCGCAGGCCATCATCGCATTTCTTCCTCCGTAGAGCAAGTGTTTCTTAAACGGGAAGTGGGGCTTGGAAGCTGTACTGGGGGCGAAGGAGTCAATGTCGCAATGAGAATGGGGAGCTTGCCAACCGCCAAGATTTAGCACTCAGAATGCAAGTGCGAACATTGGATGCTGAGAGTTGTAAGGAGTGATCTGGTTTAACGTTTACGACTTTCACGCCTCTTGATGATGATAACACAATTCTAGTCCTCGAGGTGGATCAGTCAAAGAGGTGCACATTATACATGCACAAGAAATCGAAACCCGTATCAATTGGGAAAAAGCTACAAATTCTTCATTATAACTTCATATGTCACATTACTATCTACGTAATTGATCCGGTAAGTTCGCAAGACGTATCTAATTGGAATGAATTTCCATAATGACACCAGTTTGGAGATATGCACATTGACACTCGCCGTAAATATTTCACAGTTTTTGCACATACCTTTTTAACCAAATGCTCTTTTATGCTTTGCAGCGCAAGAGTAACTGGAACACGCATGTATTTTGTCCCAGTATTTGCGAAATCATATCTTGAAACTGTAAATATATTTGTTTAATTAGTGAATTTTCGTTAATTAGTTGAACACGTGTTTCAATTTCTCGTGCTAGTAATGACCGTCTCTTCGAATGATGCAGCTCGACGACAAGAGTTACGGTAGCTCTGCCTCATGAATTTTTTAAAAATTCAATAAAATCTTAAAAATGAATCACACGGTATGCATAAAGTGGCTGTTGCCAAGAATCGAGCTGCAGTATACAGGTCTTATTAGGACATAATGGGCCCGAAGTTAGATTTCAGATGTCCAAACTGCATTCTCGTTTCGACAAACCGTGCTCTAGCAAAGAGGCAACAAGGAAGAATCAACTAGGAACAATCTCTCATGCAGACTTGCTTTATATTTATTAGCTTGTAATTGATGTAACGAATTCAATGAGTTGTGGTGCCTCGTGGTTAGCCTGTAACAGACAAAAGCTGTAAAAAGGAAAGAAGAGCCGCTGTCTGGTATGTTACATATAGTCCATTTTTAAGCTGCTCAAAATAAAAAAAAAAGTTTCTTATGGAAGATTGCGCAATTCTAACCCTTGAGCTAAATTACTCGATGAGATGACCATTACTTCCACGAGAAATCAAAATGCTTGAGTAAATAAATGTAGAATGTAACGTTTTAATTAATAACTTTATGACACCTATGCCAATCTATGGACTGTAGCTAGTTAGCTTGTAAGCCATAGCCACTTCAAACATATTTGGAGGATGGCATCGGTTTTGAGCTATGCGCTGTCAATGTTGCATTAAAAATGCATTGTTGGGGCCCTTGCTGTTAAAGAAAGCGCTGTTTTATGCACTGAAGCACAAAAGTAACTGGAACGCCAATACATTTCGTCAGGCACTTTGAAAATTATCTTGAAACTGGTACCGGTCCAAAGAATTCGTTCCAAGTTCCATACAAGCTACAGTTCCTACATCGAAATAAGTTCCGAAATAATCTTATTAGTACAATTATACTAGTTGTTAAATTAAGCATTTTGATCTCTCCTGGATGAAATGGCCCCCTGATGGAGTAATCGCCCTCAAGGGTTAAAATTGTACTATCTGCCACAAGTAATTTTCAAATATTTAGTGCAGCTAAAAAAGAAAATAACAATAAACACACCCGGCACAGCGGGGTTGCACGGTTGGATAGTTTGAGAAGCACCACCGTAAAACACGCTTTCGTGAAGCCACTAAGAAAAAGCCAACGAAAAAAAACAGCTTTTTTTCCTCTCCGTCTTCTTTAACTATAACTAATAGAATACGTTCAAAGAGCCTTTGATTTTGATTCGTACAGTGTAGTGTAAAGAAGCTGGGCATAATCTTCCTTTTAGATAAATATTTCCGCTAGAAACACATTGGCCTTCTGGGGAATAGCTGAATAACCTGGGCCAAGTTTAATCGTCCGCTCCTTTCAGCAGCGAGCTCCAGGAAGGAAAAGAAAGCCCCAACTAGACTAGCCCCTGAGCCGCATATTTTGTAGCATTGGCTGCACCAGTGAGAAAAAAAAAAAGCCATACTGTTCAGTTAATGACCCCAAGCAAGGAATGGATACGAGTTCAGACGGGGCAAAACAATGTACTATATATGTGTACATCGTGCTTTCTCCCGTCTCAATTTCATTTCACTTTATTCTGGGGTTTTACGTGCCGAAAACACGATATGATTATGAGGCACGCCATAGTAGGGGTCTCCGGAGTTAGAGGCAAGGAAAGATTCGCTATAAATAAAGGCACCCTTTGTTTTATCTGCAATAGACTGGTCAAGATGGTTAATCTTCATGGTAAAAGCCGCGCAAGAGGAACACCAACACAAGGGAGAGAAATACCCACGACAGACGCTGAACGAATCTGTTTATCTGTTTTGTCGGTTTGTCGTCTTTTTTATTGAATTTGTTCAGTACGTTGCTTGTATAACTAGTATAACTAGTGAACTTTGACCTTTGAACACTGCTAGAAAGCGCATATTTTCCCGTCTACATGCTGTCATATTCTCTTTATTTTGTTAAGGTGAGGATGAGCACACTGTGAATTAGCATACAGGACGAAACAGGGAAGCGATTGGTTGAACAGCTCTCATTCGCGTTCAGTGTTTCCATGTAAAATTCAAGTAAACATTATATTGTTTCCACCAATTCGCTTTTATCCCCTCCCTCCCGACAAAAAAGAAAAGAAGCTAGAGTATGCAAAAGCAATACGTCGCATGGGGAATAAAAAGAGAACGGACAACAATTTTCGAGAAAATATTCGACTTTGAAAGCAGATAAGACTGCAGTTTACGATAGTTTTGCATTAAAGCATTATCAGTATCAACGTTCAAAGCTCGGGCACAGTTGTGCTTGGTCTGAACGAAAATGTACAGTCACGACCAAAGTCTGGAGACCACAGGTGCTACGAAACATTTCCTTTTCTTCGCAGCCTTGACATGCAGGTTGAAATCAAGTTGAATAGCTTACGTGGGCCTGTTTGGTCCATGCAATCTGTTGTGAATATTCCACTCGCGCAGAAGTCATTTGGATTTTTCACTACGCGGATGGTGTGGCCTCCAGAAAACTTTTTCGGCTTTATAGTACAGTGTTACTATACAGTCGCAAAACATAATAATATCTGCACCAATGTTATACGCTTCTGGGAAGCGAATTGTTTTCCTACATATTTTCCTACAATTTGCTTGTTTTCGGCAACGTCTCGGCTATCGACGCCATCATCAAAGAATGCCGTTGCCTTGAACAAGCAAAGAGCCGCCGTATCACACACCACATCACGCGGCTACCCAACACCTCCAACAGAATGTTACGTGTGGAAAGACACAGACAGAAGAGGCTATTTACAGGCTATTTACGCTGGAGCCAGGCAGCCAGGCCGACGCTCGCTCGCGCCAAGCGCACCGACCAACTTCGTCGTCGTTCTCGCCGCGGCTCGTCTCTTGAGCATCGCTCGATGATATCGTAATAATATTCAGCATTAACGAATGTTCTGTTGTAACCGTTGTTTGCCTTTATTTATGCGTGGAGTAGGTGTTCGTCACGCTTCATCACACTTTGTTAAACCTAATCTTCTTATTCCCGTGCCTCGGTCAGATTACCTATCGTGTAACTTATTTTCTTTCAGGTTTATGTGTTGATATTTAGAATCGCACAAGCTATGGACGTTAATAATTTCACTTTCATTACAGAAGTCAAAACTTAGTGGTTCGAAGAATGCATTAAATATAACTTGAATAAATTTCTTGTGCACGAGGTGAATTCGTCCAGGACTCGACGGCCCACGTCGCCGTTGTTCTCACTACTAGTGGTTTAAGTACGAAAAAAATAGCACGATAATACAAACTTCGTTTTCTTTGAAAGTGTACAATGTTTGCTTTTTTGTCTTTCCTCCTTTCCCCAAGGTTCGAGCAAGGAATTGAGCTTGGCGGCGAAGCACACCCGTCAGACGACGGACGCATGATGAATATACGTTTATGCCGAGAAACAAGGAAAAATGAAAAACGCGATCAAGAAGTCTGTGATCTATCATCTGGATATCGTACTTTAATGTTGTGCAATTACTATTTCTTTAATGTTATAGCTACTGCGTAGTCTCGCCCCACAAATACACCATTACAACACAGCACGTATGCCGCGCATGGGAAGAATTCAGCGCTGTACACGTATGGATCATACCGAGACGCGAAGAGAACAGCTGAGCACTTCTATTTGCCTAAACACAGAGATGAAGGTATGAAACGTTCTGCCAGGCTATTCTTTAAACATGATTTGCGTAATCTTCTTCGATTCATTTCCTTGGTGATGCGGCATCCTTGATTCTTGTATCATCTCGCATTACTTGAATGATTTTTAATTTTTCGTTGTTCACGGCGCAACCGTTGAGGTGAAATCAGCATCAACTTTCTCAGGAAGCTGAACGCAAGTATGGAATAAATCACTTTGACAGAGTTCCGCTAGCATTCACTGTCATGTTTCTTTCTACAAGCGGCACCATGCTTGATAATTTTATTAGTAATCCAATGATTACTGCAATATATCGGTACTACGCGTCTGTACGCGTATTACGAGGAAGCTATTGGGCCATAATTCTTTGTACAACCGAAGGCATGACCAAGCTGGATATAATATTGCCGAAGGCGACAGGCCTCGCACCACACGAATAGTTTCAGCTTTGCGGAGTGCCGACTGTAGTAATTCATAGCAGATCGCAGGATCCTTAAGATTCGAGGCATTTCGAATTGTGTGGCCAATTTATTTCTTATGCTGATGATACAGCAACGTTTATCACTGCTACGTCAGAAACTGAACTACAGCTTCAGGAGAATAGAGCGTTAAGAGAATTTAAAGATTGGGCTGATGGAAACTGTTTGCGAATAAATCCCAACAAGACAAAAGTTGTTGTCTATATGCAAAGAGGCAAAACGTTACGAAGTACAATAAACATGAAAATAGATACGGATCAATTAGAAATTGTTAACACGGTCTCTGTCTTAGGCGTAACATTCGCTAAAGACTTAAGTTGGAATGATCACGTGGAACATGTAAGTAAAAAGCTATCTTCTGTTGTAGGTATAATAGGTCGATTGAAATCCTTTCTTCCTGTTAAAATTAAAAATTTACTTTATAATACTTTAGTATTGTCAGTTCTGCAATATTGTAACTTCGTTTGGGGCACTACTAGCAAGGTAAACCATACGAAATTGTATTTGCTCCAGAAAAGAGCCGTGCGATACATTGCCAATGTCCCTCGTTTATCTTCTACGACAAATCTGTTCTCAAAGTTTGAAAGCTTGCCTGTATTCTCTTCATACAACTATCGTTTAATTTTGAACTTGAAGTCTAATAACAATATTGTGTTTACCATGACTGATTTAAAAGCTAACCGTAGCATCTGTGATACTAGGCATAAAGAGGAATGGCACGTACGCACACCTCGGACCAATTACGATAAACAATCATTAACACTTACAGTACCCATTCTACTTAACTCGCACAGGAACACTTTGATCCTTTATGCAACTCCAATAAGGAAATAAGACTATTTTGTCAGTAATGCGAAATAGACTAGAACCCCATAATATCTTTATTCAAAAAAGTCATGAGGGCATGTTAGCGCCCCTGTCCATTCGTGTATATACATCTGTGTGCATTGCTTGTGCATATAGTATGTATCTGCACGTGTGTATATATGCATAAATGCGAAATTGTATGTGTATACAAGTATGTATGTATTTTGTGTAATTTTTATACTAAATTTTTCTTTTCTTTAAAGTGCATTTATTTCCAATATTGCTTTGTTGCAAGTGGTGCATTTTTCGTGATGTTTCTGCAGTGCTCTGCTGCCATAAAGGGGCGGGACCCTCGTCAAGCTGTACCCCAGCTTTTAGTCCTGTCTCGTCTTTTTCAATGCGAAAAGAAATAAAAACACCATTCATTCAATCAAAGAACGACTATTTGATTATGTGCAAGTAAGTCCGACAAGCAGTAATAGGACAGTCATTTTCCTGTTCCGCTTCACCCGACCACTCGGAGAATAAGGACGCGCCCACTACATACAATGAAATGACTAAACACTACTACCTACAACGCAGACAATATAGCACGCCACACCGCACGCTCACTCGAGCTCAAGCGGTTACACTCAGAATGCTACAAACAGACACATACCCCACTCAAAACAGATTACACCATTACATGCCTGAGCTCTACGACAAGTCTTATTGCACCAATTGTAATACATCCCTTAACGTTTATCATTTACTCTGGCCGTGCTCGCAAGCTCACGTAAACTACGAACAGGACAAGCACAAGTTTGAAGAAGCAATCCGGAGCGAAGAACTCGCTCCACAACTCTGGGCCGTCCAGCAGGTCCACGACGCCGCCAGGAAACTCAACCTCCCGGTTCCGTCGTGGGAGACGCCCACTCCATGAGAGCCCAAAGCTCTCGTGGCCTGCAGGACCTGAATAAAGTTGATTTCCTTCCTTCCTTCCTGTTCCGCGAGATACAAGAGTGCGAATGCGAAACCACACAGCACGAGCACCCCGCAAACTGCGCCTTGAAAGGGTGCAAGCGAAAGGAGCCCGGAAATACGTCACCATGCCGGAAGCTATAGCAACCGCGGCACACGCCTGGCACATACCCAGTGACCCAAGTCGGCGTCAATAAGTTTCTTGGAACAGCCGTACAGGCGCCCAAATCTTTAGCTGGCGTGCGCGAGCGGCGACTTTTCCGTGCGTCAGCGCCGCATGACGGGGCGAGGCTGGAAACAGTCTGAGGCTAAGCTCATGCGGACAAAGCGCGCTCAGCTGGGCCCATCGTCTGCTAGGCTGTTTCCATCCTCGCCCCGTCATACGGCGCTGACGCCCGGAAAAGTCGCCGCTCGCGCACGCCAGTTAAAGATTTGGGCGCCTGTACGTACCCAGTTCCGTACACAGTGACCTGTCTTGCCGTGAAAGAGGTTCGTTGAACAGCGGCTTGTATGTACACATTGCCACATACTCAATGGCCAAACTTGGCCCGATGGCTGGCTTCGACTGCGATCAATTTTAGCACATTGCAACTCTTTCACAAGTATCTTTCGCGTCCTTGGCACGCTTCATAGTCATTGTCATAATTTTATTACATGTATTCTACCGTCTTTTAGGCCCCTTTACAGCCCTGTCCCATCCTTTGTTCGTAATTTATAGCTGCGCATTGAACACATTCACATTGGCCTGGCGCGTTTTGGTCATATTTGGCCCTTGCGCCACAAAACACTATACTCATCATCATGGCTGGCTTCGAGCCCTGTTTCGTCAGCACAGCAGCGCGATGCGTTACCCATTCGACCACGGCATGCCGAGTGACTCAAATAGGCGGGAAAACGGTTAGATACAAACCTAGATTGATACAATCATAGATAGCCCCCGGAAAGTGCGTGAAGTACCCTGATTACGCTAATGCTTTAAAACTGGTCAGACGCTATGTAAAAAAGGCTCATTGAAGACAGAGTGGCATGTACATAGTGCTACATGTCGGTGTCAAGTAATTTCGTCGAACAGTGGCAACAACCCAGTCCCAAATCTACAATGACCCATGTTGGCATGAACGAGGAAGTAGCAAGAATACTTTTTTCTTGAACCAATTTTAGTATTAACAGCATCTCCTTAATGTCATCCAAATCTTAACCAATCCCCTGCAGTGCGCATGCGGCATCGTAAGAATTCACTCCGATCCAAGAGAAGCGTTGCCCACCGCGGTTACTTAGGGGACATGCTCTTGGGCTGCTAAGCACGAGGTAGCGGGTTCGGATCCCAGCCATGGTGGCCGCATTTCAATGGGGCGAAATACGAAAACACCCGTGTACTTAGATTTAGGTGCACGTTGAACAACCCCAGGTGGTTCATATTTCTGGAGTCCCCCACCACCACGTGCCTCATAATCAGAACGTTGTTTTGGTACGGAAAACCTCATTATTAAAAGAAGCGCTCGATCGAAGCTTGCGCTGTGCGTCTCGTGGAGTTCTGCTCGCGAACGAGAAGAACAAGAAGAAGGAGAGAAGAACGTGCCGAAGAGCACGCGCATCGCTGCATGGGCTCCGTGGATGACTACGTCGCCAGCAGGCAAAGCGATGTCCGCTTGCGACCGACAGCCGGGTTCCGTGGTGCACCTGAGCGACATGTTTGGCAACGAGTTCGTGATGGAGAGCGTGCTCGAGTACCTGGGCATTGCGGAGCTCTTCGCGTGCGCCGAGGTGAACCGGCTGTGGCAGTCGGTAGCCGTGGCTACGCTGAGGAAGAGACTGATCTCCGTCTCCATCTGCTGTTCACCGGTGAGTCAGAGCTTGTGCACCTGGGGCCGCTAACTCATTATTCAGAGTTGCAAACATGGTCAAGCTGCTTCATATAAATTCCAGCCAGAAAGCTTAACTCTATAATCTTGGAGCTGTACAGATAAGATGGTGCTTCAGTCACGTGTTAAGACTTTGTCAAACGTTTCGAGGCTATAGTAGTTATCGAAACAGGCTTTACGCGGTGTCGTGCTGCGGGGTTCATGAAGGACGGGCGTTGACCGAAAGCTCATGTGAATGAGAAGCGCACCTGTCTCTCTCTCCCTGGGCCCTTGAAACGGCGAATGTACTGCAGGTACATAATGCAAAAAAAAAAGGTGAGGCGTGCAGACAGGACACAAGAGTACAACACGAACGCCGACTATCAACTCAAGGGAGCACTCATGCGAAAAAAGAAAAGACACAGAACTAATCAGCGCAAGCTCAGGAATGGTATCACCACGTTTTAGTCGGGTACATGTGCCGGTCTACGTGAGACATAACTGTTAAGGCACTTAATGTCTTCCTTATGTAAAGTAGTCGAAGGCTGACTCACGCATGCACTTCCACCATTATAGATATGCCATGCCTCTACCATAAGACGCGTATCTTCATTCTTATGTCTGTACAATATCGCGCATTCATCTAACTCTGGCGTTCGGTTACAATCTTGGCAATGTAGGGAAAGATTAGAAGGCGATCCACCGGTTAACGACCTTTTATGTTCCATTAGCCTCTGATTGATACACCGTCCCGTTTGCCCTACGTAGAACTGGCCACAGCTAAGGGGAATATTATAAACCACACCCATACGACAGTCAGTAAACCTGTTGTTATTATTGTGCTTCACTGGACAAATATATGTTCTTTTCTTGCCTTTTACCTGCTCCTCTTTCCTCTATACGGCAGCACACATCTTACCTAGCTTATCGGGAGCAGTGAAAGCAACATTAACATCATATCTACTTGCAACTTTTTTGAGCCTGTGCGACACTGAATGAATGCACGGAATAGCCACTACTTTTTTTTTTGCTATTACTGGTTTCTGTAATCACGTCCGTCCCCCTCGACACCGACTTCTTCAGGCGCTCAGCCACAGTGGCCACTGCTACTAGGATAACCTGCTTCTAATAGGCGCCGGACCTGCGCATTAAAACTTGCGCTCATTTTGTGCATGCAGGATCTGGTGAGGGAAGACTTAAGGCACGACATGGCAATTCCATTTTTTACTACTTTAATTTAGCAACGGCTTCGAAGATCTTGGGGAGTACTGCCAACAAACGTGATTTTGTTCGAAGACCAAGGAAATGTCAAGAAACTGAATTACGCGTCACTGAGGAAATTCCTTGGTAAACTTTAATCCTCCTCCATAAAGTTTAAATTGCTCACTTACTGAGGTAGCAGCGGAATCTAATTCTTCCCTATTGCAGAAAATCAGGTAATCATCAACGTAACGAAATATCTTTATAACGCTATCACCTAAGGATTTCTCTAGGCAGCTGTCAACCTTATTCAGGTAAATATTGCTAAGAATAGGGGCAACCCTTCAGTCAATACAAATGCCTGATTTCTGCAGAAAAACGCCATCTCTCCACCCAATCAGCGTTGACTTCAGGCACACTGAAAGAATTTCTAGAAAAGCTCCCGTGGAAACACCGCATCTGTCAATAAACGCCGACTCTTGCACTTGTTCTTTAATGCACTCATTTACGAAATTTAGCAACCCGTCATGCGGCAAGGAATAATACAGGTCTTCGATATCCATACTAAAAGCTGTACAATCACCAGGATTTTCCTCTCTTAAATACTGAACTAGTGCCTGAGAATTACGCAAGCAAAAGGGGTCTGAAAAAACTAGTGAAGCTAAGCAGTTCTGTAGGTAACTAGCGACACAGATCTGCCACGTCCCTTTCTCTGACACTATAGCACGAAGAGGAATCTCTTGCTTACGGGTCTTCGCCGAGAAAAACAGTTCTAAGGTGAGGGATTTTGCTTTCTTGACATTAGAGACAACCCTATCAAGATTATGTATTGACAGGAGGTCAACCGCACGTTGCTTAACTGCCGACGGCTTGAGTTTTACTGGCTGTAAATTCTTTTCTATGGCTGAAATCGCTTTTTATGAAAACATGTCATCTGGCATAATTACGAAATAACCCTCCTTGTGAGATATTACTGGTCTAAGTTTATGCTCCACAAGGTAATTAACTAACCGTCGGACAGGGTCAGACGCGTTAAAATGAGAATTTGATTGTTTAATGCTAGCAATGCAATCTGAGATACAGCGCGAGCGTTCTTCTTCCGGGGGGAACCTGGTTATGCAGCGCGGTATGCTTAAAACGTCAACGGGCTTTACGTTAGGCTTAAAGGGAAGCTGGAACACTTTTCGAAAAAAAAAAAAAGAGTTCTCTGCGGCATTCTACAGTTTTGAGTCCCCTGAACACGAATACCTGGTTCAAAAAGGGGCGGAAACAAACGCAAGCGGCTGTTTTTCCAAGAAAACGCGCACGAGCGCCTCAGGGCATCGCGCGAACGCCGCTGTTGCCCGTGATTGGTCGGGGCCGCTGTGACGTCATTCGCGGCAGTCGCCGCTCGGCGCCGCCGTTTCAGAGCGTAGCACGCTGTTCTGTTTTGTAAGCAATATGGAACGTTCTCGCTGTCTCGGACAGCTTGTGTTTTCGCCGCACATGTTCGAACCGACAGCCGATACGGAAAACGATGGCGGCAACGACGATGTTGAGTGTGCCAACAGCGAGAGCGATGTGTGCACCTTCTCGCGCGTTGGAAATCTTAGCTGGTACGTATGTTTTTTTTTTCATGTAGCTGCACGTTCCAATGACGGGAGAAAAAATGCGCTAAAGTGTCACTGGGAACTTGCTGCTGGAAGAATGCCGAAGCACTAACTTCTCATTAGATTGTAAAGACAGGTGCAATTACGCGATGTCAAGCACCTTGCCGCTGCTTGTCTAAAGTTCCGTGGTTTTTTGCGTGTTGATAAACGATCGCGAACATAGGTGCCGCATTTGGCTACTTCAAGCTCTTCAACATTATCTGCCTGTGTCACACTGGCTGCTTCAATCTCTTCGATTGGTGATGGTAGTGGAAGAGGTTCATCAGGGGCTCGGTTCTCAAGGTGCTCTGCTAGAACATGAAAGAGTGCAAGGCATGGATGGCATGAATTTCAGCATATCGTGCATATCAGCAAACATGACAACAGTTGGATTACTTGCAGTAATTGAAATACTTTTTCAGTAATTTATGTGATGATTAGTTGTCTAGTGATTTAGTAATGTGAATTATTGGTGTCTGTAATTTCATGGCTGAAGTAATTTATTAATTGCGTTAAATATGCACCAGTAAGTTGTGTACGGTGCCAGAACGTTGGTAGTGTCGTGAGGTGTCGTGGAGGAACATGGGGGGGAGGGCATGAAATGTTGGCAAGTGTATGTTACCTTGAAGAAAGGTTGGCGTCCCTTTAAACTTTGCTTTTTGCTTCTTGTATGCATGAAAACTTTTTGGAAGCAATCGTAAAGTAATACCATTTTTGAAAGCGGTAATCGGTAATGTAATTCAAATCGATGATTGTAATAAAAAAGTAATGAGTAATGTAATATAACTACTTTCAAATAATAATTTTGTCATGCCTGATACATAGCTAGTTCTCTAGGTAGAAAGGCAAGAAAACATTTTTTGTGCAGCAGCGATGCCTGTATTGGGCTAGACGACGTCGAACGCTGACAAGTTCAATACCTCACAACGTTACTTCATTATTTGAGCCCTTTCGCCTTGCCACGGGCGCGGCTGTGCCGACGCTTGTTTTTGCGGCATATCGCTGCTGGCAGCAAGCTGTGAGTGCGAAATCTACGGAACGAAGTTTTTACACGCCGAGTTCAACTACTGTATCGCCAGCATGAAAATATTACCGTAACGCCTCATGTCGTGCGATTTGAACACGAATGCTGAACAGCTAAACCTGCGGGCACCGCGTGGTAGGACGAATAGCAAATATCACGTAATGCACAAGCGTACCCCCGGTCAGTTATTTCACCGTATCAAAACAGCACCGAACAAACAGCCGTAGTACAGTGTTCCGGGACACAGCGGAGGGGAAAAACAGGATGAAAATGGCAAGCTGTTTGCACGCATGTGCATATTCCCGGCTGTGCCTCCACCTCGCTTCGTCAAAGGCCGCTGTAAGGCCGTTTGTTCGACGCTCAGGTGATCATCTGTTTAAAACATTGCCCGTGTGCACATTAAAACCCTTACCTCACCCTTTCTCCTCTTGCCGAAGGCCGCTCTTGGAGCTGGCGAGGTGTTTGTCTTGTGAGAGAATATAGACGGAACAACGCCGGGCTTCAGTCGCGCCGATTTAATTGGAATACCGATTGCCCGCATCGTTGTCAAGCTCCGATGATAACCACTGTCGCGGAAATGCTCCGAGCACAGCACAGTCGATTTCATCGGCACGAAATTATCTCTCCTCACCGCACGGACCCACTGCGCTGCAAGTTTTTGTCCTTCGGGAACATGTGAAACACCACATCGTCTCGGCCGCCTTTGTTCGCGCAGCCGAATGTGCACAGAACGAGGACAGGTTAGGCGCCCTTGGCTGTAGGCACTCACGCAGCACAGAAAGGAAGCACAGTTCACGAAAATCGCAAAAGAAAAGAAACGTCAGCGGCGGCATATCTCTCGTAGCGTCGTTTAGTAAAGCGCAGGACGGGAAGAAACATGCCAGCACATGCCAGCACGCTGGTCCGGCAGTACGGTCCCCGCGAGTGACGTCACTCTCGCCGGTTCACTCCTCTGGCAACCACCTCACCCGGCGCTCCGGGAAGCGACGGGGGCGAGTCCGCGGGGGGGACTTAGAAAGCTATTGCTGCCCCTTATATTAACAAAACAAAGAAAAAAATTTCAGAACCGTAAATGAATAGGTCTGTTCTTCCCAACCCCAGCAATTCATGGACATTGAAAACCGCTTCAGCTTCCCTTTAAAACAGCGCTTAGGACCTAAAGCAAGGATTTTTTCTATGGGTATCACTTATGATGGAGTCTCCAAGAACCAGTACGTTATTTGACGGTGAATTATTAGAAAGGTGTTTCCTCTTACTTTGTTGAAGCTCCGGTAGTTTCATTCTCCATAGGAAGTCCGCGTGTTGCACGGCTACCCTATTCCAATCGGCGTAGGGGCGGTTTCAATGGCGACCGTCTCCCAGGGCCGCGCAACGGACCTTTAGGCACTCATGATAGAACCTTACTTGGCGCTATGATACAGCGGAAATAATAGCTCCAATCCTCCTGGCATGCCCAGTTGAGGGTTGAAGGAAGCCGCACATCATTTGAACTTCCAATGGGGCGACACGATTACGACTAAACCACGACATGGTTCTAACGCGGAACATACATATCGCAATTAAGGAAGCTAACGAAGCAGGATTATGCAGATAAGTAGGGTAACATGGAAAAGGGCTCAGAGTACTAGAAATGAAGCTTAGAACGACAGAAAGCTGAGCCAGTTGGTAAGGATTCATAATGCAAAAAAAAAAAAAAAGGTGGGGCGTGCAGACGGGACACAAGAGTAGAGAAGTGGACAACACGAACGCCGACTATCAACTAAAGGGAGCAATGAGGCGAAAAAAGAAAGAAGACACAAAACTCATCTGCGCAAGCTTGCGCAGATGAGTTTTGTGTCTTCTTTCTTTTTTTTTGCATTATGAATCCTTACCAACTAGCTCAGCTTTCTGTGTACTGCAGTGACCGACGACAGGTGCAGTCACGCGCGCAACGACACACACACGTTCTCGGACCACACAGTTACGCACGCACGCACGCACGCACGCACGCACGCACGCACGCACGCACACTGATCCTTCTCCCTCGTGCCGCATTAAACCAATGCGCATCTTGACCTATAGTTTTCGATGGAGAATAGTGCCCTTGTCGGAGTATAGCATCACATTGGCGTTCTTTTTCTTTTTTTTTCTTTGTGTGTGTGTGTTTGTTTGTACACTACCGGCCACAATGTTCGCGCGCTGCCTCTCCGCCGACATATAGCCGGCTCGGCTTGGCTTCGTGCGAAAAACACTAGGGCGCTTCTCCACTGCAGACCTGGCGACGTCACCAGTGATATTCTATCAATTGGCGGTTGGAGTGTAGGCTCTATGGTGGCTAAAGGCAGAGCGATGGCTTTTGGTTTAATTTTTTCTAGTAATTAACAATATCTTGCCGAGATGATCATGAGTACAGCTAGTATACGCACAGGCGCATTTGAAACGATGCGCATTCATATATAGCGAAGCTCTCTGAATTCAATACGAATTATCCCCGATTTAAATTCGAGCGAAGCAATTTATTGTGTCAGAGCAGTGGTAGCAGTTCTGTCTAGATGAGCGGGAGCATGGATAGAATCCTATGGAAGAGAACGCAAAGGCAATTCTTAACGATGGTCATTAATATATTTTCTTACTGTTACCTTTTATACAGCTCTTATAAGAAAAGAAAGAAAGCAAAAAGCTGTGAATGGCACCACGCTCGAGAATGGAATGTTAAGGGCATGCATTTGTGGAGCCACCAGCGGCTCAAGTGTTTTGGCGCAGTCCGAAATTGAGTATTTCGTACTAAATACCCCGCTTTAGTTAAACCTATTAACGTATTTGCTCGCATGTCAGGTTTCCTTTCTTATATTTCGAACAGATATTTAAAAACACATAGCATGCAACATACATAGAGCTATATAAAATTTTCAGGCGGATCACCCGACAAGGCAGACATTACGTCTAAAAAATTAATGAAATTTAAGTTTTCTTATCTCTCTGTAACTGTTAGCCTTAACCACGTGTTGAGATTGCAAAATTGAAGCCTTGGTCAGTCAGAGCGCTTCTATACCTGATCCAAAGCGTAACAGCGTGACTTTATTGAACGAGGACAAAAAAAAAATGAGAAAGACCAAAGGGCAGAGACAAGGACGAGGCTTGCTTTTTGTATCCCAAGCGCTGCGACGCGACAAGTGGCCTGCTGACTCGTTGCTTCTGCTGTATGTGTCATCGCAAAAGGTTGTGGGAACTTGTTGCCATTAAGACTGCGGCCTTTATCACTTTGCACCGACTCTGAAGAGTCACTCGTTGCTGCCGGACCCGGCATTTCGGGGAGTGTGCATTCACGGGCGCAGGAATCGGAGCAGCCGAGCCAGGAGCCAGTGCTGCACATGCTTCACGCATGCGCAGAGATCCTGCGCTCGAAGTTCGCTCGCTGCCGCAACATCGCGCGCCGGGCCGGCATGCGCCCATCACTTGTGTTCCTGTCCTATCACGCCGACCTGAACGAGGACGGGAGGGGTAAGCGTGCGTTGCGTACAGGCCAGCAGGTTTCCGTCAAAAGTCACAAGTAACGCAGCGTCTCGTTCACGGCTTAATGAAGGGACATTAAAAAGCAGCAGTAAATCATTTTACAAACCCGCAAAGTATTTTTCACAAATCTCGTTTGGCTGAAAAGGGTTGGAAGTTAAACAATCCTTTCTTCAATTTCGCGCTGGAACCACAGCGCCGCTAAGTCAACACTATGGATTTCAATGTATGTACTGATGTTTAGGCCGTTTTATGGCACAGTAAAAGTTATATCAGCTTGCTAGGTTAACCTCCGTATTCTCAAATGATCCTCCACTGGACGCTCTTCCATTCCACAGAGAGTTTAGCGCAAAGCCACACCTCGACTGAAGAAGACACACTTTTTAAGAATTACTGTGGACCGTCACTGAAGCGGAGTGACCACTGTGTCGAGCGTTGGTGTGGTGCCCTGCACTTTCTTTAGACGAACTCGAGCCGTAGTGTCGAGGAACGTTCTTGCATATGGGGGTAGTTTTGGGGCATCCTTACGATGCTCTAACGTGATCCTCTTTATCCAATAAACAAGAACTAAACCAGAGGGCAGACGCTTTCAATATGCGAGTCACGGTGGGATGATGGGAGAATTTGAAGGCCGGCGTTGCCACCTGTTGTAATTGTTTCGGCGCCATTTCTGTTCTTACCATGCATCATCTTAGGGAAAGAGAGACCGAATTGGTATCGCAAAAACTGAATGTACCAATGCAGCTTAACTAAATATGCCTCTTAATTGTCCCTCTAAAGCGATGCCGAAAGTGAGTGGCTACCATCAATGCTACAATACCAGCCTCAATAGTAATGTGTTCTGCCTCCAACGTCGCGATCAAAAACCACTGGAAGCAAATTTTTTTTTTTACTTTTCTGTTTTGATTAGTTGATCGGTTCCTATTATTCACGAAATGAAAGCGCTGTAAATGTAAATATGCGACAGATCTTCAAGGGTAACAGCATTATTTATAATTTCCCACGCAAATTTAAAGCTCGCGCCAAGAACCGTGGCGCGAACCAAGAACCGTGGCGTCAAGAACCGTGGCCAAGAACCTAGCGCCGGCCGCACCAGCGCAGTTCGGAAACTGGCCGGAAACGCGATCACGTGTACTCACAAACCAGTGACGTTGAGGTCGAATTGCCAGTCTCAGAATTCGTCTGCTATCCGCGAATGCGTTTCACTACATCGTTGCCGCCAGAATCACGGTCGTCGTCATTCCTTAGTGAAGTCGATAGATGTGCAAGTATGAGTAGGCTGCCACAGTAGATAGAGCGAACCATTTTCACTTTATTCCCTGTAGAGCAGCGGGTCAGAAATCGACGGCGCTGGAAGCAGCCATGAAGGTGAATATGAAAAAGGCGCGCATTCGTCGCCGTGAGCGGCGATAGACGAGAGTGCCTCGGTTGTGGCCATGGCACTGGCCACGAAAGAAATTTGTCGCTGCCTTCGCCGGCTCTGACACAAACGGCGCGAGCTTGTTGTTGGTATTGCGCCCGAGCCAATGTGACATCCTTTCTGAACTTCTTGGGAATTGGTTTGGTACGGTAGTTGTACACGTAGGCGTAAGATCGTGCCGTTTGTCTGTTCAGACACGTGCATACGGACAGTACGACATGGAAGCCAGGAAGCAGCACCTATCTTGTCGTGCTCAGTGAAAGTATCGCCGGTACACTAGAAGCTAGATGTGTGAGGTCAGCAATACTCGCGGAGCCGGCAAAACTTAGCAGAGAGCGCGAGGAGCCACTAAACGCGTCGTATTGATGTCTTCAAGTGCTGCAGTTATAGATTAGCCACTCGGGCTGACAATTAACCATATTGAAATATGTTCATGGCAACGTTATCCCTTGTACTCTGTAAGAGGTGCTTACGTATGCAAGCAAATCGAGCGCAAACATTGCGTGTCTGAAACAGCTGATATTTTAAGACCAAAACATAAAAAAACGAAGCCACGGGTGGGTGACTGCTCGTGCCCAGTAACAGTTGATGACGCTTTAGCTATTTATGGGCCTCCTGCTGCACAATGAACTACGCGCTGTAGGCTATACTGACGCTTTTCAGAACATGGCAGTGTTCCTGTGTATGCCCTCTGCGAGCGCACAACCGGACATTAGTCCATGCAGGTATTGTATCCCATCTGGTGTGGGTGGTCGATCGGCGTTCCAATTGTACTATTACGCTGTATGTTAGCATGCAACGCGTGCAATCACACTATGCGTGCGTGTACGTCTCCGCGTGCCCAGTGGTGGATTGCGTGCGTGAGCAAATCCCCGCGTCGAAAGTTGGTCTCGGACTGACGGTTCCATGGTGTTCGGACACTATACGTTGCATCCAGTATCCATACTTCCGTGACCACTATGTCTTTAAGGACCGATATCTCTAAACTAGTACTATAGTCTGTGAACAGGAGGGAATTACCCTACATTGTCAGACCACGTGCAAGAGGGAAGGATAGTCTCAAAGGCCTGATCACTCACGAGTGCAAAGGAGAAGTCGCTCCAGTGGTAGGAAAGGTGGGTCGAATGTCGACGCCCACAGTGCCTCGCTCGCAGGACTGAAAGGAGGAGACATGGAGGAAAGAGTAGAGAAGAGGTGTGTACTGAAGGTGTCGGTTTGCAACTGCCGATCGACAAACTGCTTGTCAACGGGAGGCAGATGGATAAGGACGGGGAGAGCGCTGTGTTGCGAGTCACCGGCTGTCATCTGTAAAAAAACCTTCGCGAGCTTTCATGCGTGCCTTGTACATCAGTCCTTAATTACAATCGACACAGCCCATCGTCGTCCATTGGGCCGAGCCAGGCCCAGACGCGTCGTTCCGAAGGCGAGCCGCCAGCCGTTCCGGTTGCTGCGGCTGCTGCCTCAGTCGGTGGATTGTTGCCGGCGCTGCCTGCCGTCCAGCCACGCCACCGCATCTTATAGACGGTCCGAGGCAGTGGCGCCGCATCCCACAACGTGCTGCCGGGCGCGCTCGTGTTCGAAGCACTGCACCTGACCGAAGGCAGCCTGGAGGCGGACGTCGCCAGCGCCCGATTCACGGAGGAGGCCACCGGCAGGATCATACAGGTGCTAAATGTGTGCCACGTGCATAGGAAACAGCCTTCCATTACCGAGGAACAATGCCCTGAGACCAGTTTGCATCTTTTACTAGGCTACCTGGTTAGTTTCAGCCGCTTTTATGTACCACGTTTTCTCTCTCATCTAGTATGGCCACTTTTTTTCAGCGATGGCAATTATGGGCTCACTTTTCGAATAACTTTTACCCACCGGTGTTCGTTACAGGGTTTTCAGATTGCTTTGCAAGTTGTTTATAAGTAAGAAAGAAGTAAATAAGGAAACGCGCAGTGTTCCTCGTTAATCAGAACACCGGTCTACAGAGTGGAAGTCATGCCTTACTTTTGAGTCATTTTCTTTTTATTACCGATGTGAAAAATACGACCTCCGTATAACGCACTTTCAGGGACACCAGCCTCTATGAACTTTATCCTCAAGCCCGCTATAACATAAGCATATCCCTCAGAATGCCTCTACTCAAGGGAGCCGTTTATGCTCTTGGTTTGGCGTCTGTTACATTGCCACATACGTCCTTATGCTTAGCACAAAAAATATATCCATATCGGCTTCAAGTTTAGGTCAGCGTTCCGAACTGCCTCTTTAGATCACCAGAAACCGTGGAGTCCCAGAAGCATATTTAGGCGAAATTAGAGGTTGTATTCAATTTCAACTGGCAAATGATGTTATACCAAAACCTTTCACAAAGCCAGGAGTAACGGCTGAAATACTGTAGAGAAAACGAAGGAAGTAACCGCCTCCCGCTTCACCACCGGGGAGTGCCATCTCCACAAAGAACAAAGTGTTTACTTCTTCTGGACAGCCGATTGCTCTGGAGTATATGCGAACATTTACTCTAACGGATAGGACTGGAAGCCGTAGAATACTTGGTGCGCCTAATGGTACGCCAACTGCAGATTCTTCAGCAGAAAAGTATACGCACCTGGAGAACTATGAGTGGCTGACGCTACGCTGTGCAGCTACTCTATAAGCCAGCACCGAAATAACAAAGCCAGCGGCAAGAATTGAAAGGCAGGATAGAAGAGAATCAGGAAGGAGAAGCTGCACGTGTCGTTCCACCATTTCATCGCCATAGAACTCCCCCTCCACAAACGATAACGACTTCAAGTAGACGCCCTCCCATCGTTGTGCAGTTAAAAAACAACAAAAAGCTGCGAGTACTGAGAAGACGGAGCAAATTCAGGAGTACAAATGCAGAATACAGGTCAGTTTTGCACAGTGTCTCTTTAAATCAAGTACACAAACGCCGACCAAAACAAGCGTGCATCTTAATATCGCCTGCATACTCTAGAACTTCCTGGATGAGCCTCTCAGTATCATAAAACGTAGCATTTCGAGTATTCCAAAGCAATGTTTTCGCTGCTATAACGATTATCAGTAATTGCCGATGACAAGAACAAAGTTCCTGGACCAATATACGAAACTAGAACGTTGAACTACAACTAGGTACTTGAAGGAAGTCGCAGATAGGCGACTAGTTTTGTAGTGCCAAGTCGCCGTAGACGACTTGGCGCGACAAGCCTCCAATGGCAAACATTGTTTTTTTTTTTCACCGAGAAGTTGGCCCCGCGAAATGTAGATGGTGCTGCCGTGCCTCCGCAAGTCGCCAATGTAGGACGTGTGGGCTTGTTTGGCACCTTCGCTTCCATATCTATTTTTATTTAAATCTTACGCCTTGACCTAGGCAGCGTGGCTTCGGTACTTGCACCAACAAGACTGGGCGCTATATCCCAACCTCTTTCATACTATGTCTCCTCTCAGCTAGAAACCCATGACAAACAGGTCCTGCGTGCGAAGTTGGGGGGAAATTACGCAAAGCTACTAAAGCTAAAATTGAAAGGAGGATGCTTTGTGGGCGGCATGCTCAAGAGCCTCCGCGGGGTCTGCCCCTGCAGATGACGTCGGTCGCCATCTTCAGCGCGATGCAGAGCAGCCGGCTGGATTCGTTTATGCGCAGCCTGGGCGAGAATTTCGGTCCCACGACCGACACCATCGCGGTGGCATTCCCGCGCAACTGGGACGAGGCCCGACTCGAGCTCGAGGCCTTCGAGCGCAACTTTCCGAGAGTGCCGGCCCTGGCCAATCAAGCCACGGAATTCATCGTGGACGATCAGTTCGCGCCCATCGGGCGCTTGAAGCTCATACTGCTGCTTATCAAGCTGCTCAACTGAAGAGGTACGCGCAGGCCATCATCACATGTCTTTCTCCGTAGAGCAGCGTTTTTCAATCAGGAAGTGAGGCTTGGAAGCTCCACTGCAGGGGGGGGGGGGGGGGGGGGGGCATTCAGTGTCGCGATGATAATGGGGAACTTGTGTGCCGAAGTGCGAACATTCGACGCTAAGAGTTGCACCGGATGATGAATTTTAAGCTATACGTCATCTCTATAAGTCGCCTTGTGCAAATACCGAAATTCTAGTCCTTGAGCTCGATTATTCATAGAGGCGGACATTACATGCACGAGAAATCGAAAGAAAAATGAATTAACAAACATTCACAAATTATCATCTTCATTAATTACTTTACGGCACATACAAATGTACGAATTGTATCCGGTAAGTTCACGAGACGCATCTAATTGGAATGAATTTGCGTAATGACACCAGTTCGAAGATATCTGCCATAAAACTCGCCGTAAATAATGCACTGTTGTTCCACTTACTTTAAGAAAAGTTAGGCTGCTGAGCACAAGGTCGCGGGATCGAATCCCGGCCACGGCGGCCGCATTTCGATGGGGGCGAAATGCGAAAACACCCGTGTACTTAGATTTAGATGCACGTTAAAGAACCCCAGGTGGTCGAAATTTCCGGAGTCCTCCACTACAGCGTGCCTCATAATCAGAAAGTGGTTTTGGCACGTAAAACCCCATAATTTAATTATTAATTCTTTAAGAAAACGCTCTTTTATGCTTTGCAGAGCAAGAGTAACTGGAACAACCATGTATTTCGTCTCAATCTTCGGGAAATCATACCCCGAAACATTAATTTTATTAAGGTAATTGGTGAATTTTTGTTAATTAGTTGAATTTGCCGATTTCTCGTGGTAGTAATGTCCGCCTTTTCGAATAATGCAGCTCAATGACAAGAGTTACGGTAGCTCTGCCACAGGCGATCTTTAAAAATTCTGAATCTTAAAAATGAATCTCCCGGTATTCAATGGGTCTCAGTAGGACGTAGCGGGCGCCTGCTTTGATCTGAGGTGTCCGAACTGCACTCTCTTTTCGACAAACTGCGCTCTAGCAGACGTGCCACTAGGAACAGTCTCTCATGCAGACATGCATTCTCTTTAATAGTTTGCAACTTATGTAGCGAATTCAACGAGGTCTTGTGTCTCGTTACTTAGGTAATGAAAGTGGTTAGCTTGTGACGGACAAAAACTGCAAGAAAAAAAGGGGAGCCGTTGCGTGGTATGTCATATATAGGGTTCTTTTAAGCTGCACCAAATCACAAAAAACAAATTCTTTGTTTCAGATGGCACTATTCTAAACATTGAGCTAAATGACTCGATGAGGTGGCCGTTACTTCTACAAGAAATCAAAATATCCAATCGTATAAATAATATAAAACACTAAATTACGTTTTAATTAATTGCTTTAGGTACATATACCAGTCTATTTATTGGATCTAGTGAGCTTGCAAGGCATAGCCACTTGATACGTATTCTGAGGATGGCATGGGTTTCGAGGTATCCGCCGTCAAAGTTGCGTTAAAGATGCACTGTGGTGGCACTCACTTTTTAAAGAGAATCCCGTTTTATGCATTGAAGCACAGAAGTAACCGAAACGTCGCTGCATTTCGTCTGACACTTTGAGAATTAATATCTTCAAAGTAGCGCAGTCCCGAGAAAACGTTCCAAGTGGATAAATCTTACGAACTCACCGGCTACAAGTTCAGTTTTAAATCAATGACTTAAAGTAATTAAATCACATATAATTAGTGTAATTATGCTAATTGTTCAATTCACCGTCTGGATTTCTCCTGGAAGTAATGGCCGCCTCACCATGTAATCTAGCTCAAGGGTTCAAATTGTGCAGGCTGCCACAGTCAATCTTCAATAATTTGTTTCAGCCAAAAAAAAAAAAAGAATAAGACAGAAAGGAAACGGACCTGGTATAGCGGGTTTGCACGATGATTGGATAGTTTGATAAACAGTGCCGTAAAACACGCTTTCGTGAAGTCAGTGAGAAATAGCGAAGGGAAAGAAAAAAATATCTACGCCGTTCTTCATTTCGTTTAACTATAAGCAATGGCATACGTCAGACGAGCTTCTCATTTCAGTGCGTATACTGTAGTGTGAACACGCCGTGCCCAATCTTCATTTTAGACAAATATTTCCGATCGAAACATATTTCCCTTCGGGGAACAGCTGATTAACCTGCGCCAAATTTAATGGTCCGCTTTATTGATCAACGGGATACAGGAAAGAAAAGAAAGCCTCAACTAGGCTAGCCTCTGAGCCACATACTGTGTATCATTGGCTGCACCAGTGAGAAAGAAAAAAAGGAAAGCAATACTGTTCATTTGCTGTAACCAAGCAAGGAATCGATACAAGATCAGACGGGGGCAAAACAAATACTAGTTATGCGTAGATTCTGCTTTTTCCCGTTTGAATTTTATTTCATTCTGGGGCCCACGATCTGATTATGAGGCATGCCGTAATTGGGGACCACGGATGAAGAGAAAAGAGAAGATTCGCCATAAAAAAGGCACGCTTTGTTTTATCTGCAATAGACTGGGAAAGATGGCTTCATGGTAAAAGCCACGCAAGAGGAACGGCATCATAAGGTAGAGAAGTACTAATGGCAGGCACTGAACTAATCTGTCTATCTGTTTTGTCGGTTTGTCTTCTTCTTTATTGAATTTCTGCAGTATGTCTCTTGCTCGTAATACAACCACTCTGTCAACTTTCGCCTAGGAACACTGTTAAAAAACGAATTTTTTCTCGTCTACTTGGTGTCGTATTCGGCTTTCTATTTTATCAAATCTAAGTATGAGCAGACTGTACATTAGCATACGGGACAAAACAGGTAAGTGATTCGTTAAACAGTGCTCATGCACGTTCAGTGTTTTCGTGTCAAATTTAGATGAACGTTATTATATTGTTTCTCCCAATTCGTTTTCAAAAAGAATAAAAATAAAAAGGGAGCATATGCAAACGCAATACGTCGCATCGAAAAAAAAAACCAGCAGATCCCACGCCCTGTAGGAATCGATGTTGTGCGGGAAGCTTATCACGTTAACGAAACGACCATGCGAGCACCATGACGTGGCAGGCTGTTTCATGACCTATATGGCACGCATGTCCTGACATTCATCTCGTGACCTATCATTTATGTTCGTTATACACGATTGTCATACTATGACGATATTGGTAGACACCAAGTTAACGAATGGACCATGAGAACGCCAAGACGTAGGCGGCTGTTGCATTGACCTACATGACGCACATCATGATCTTAATCTCATGACTGATAATTCATCTTCGTCAAACACTTTTGTCATAATATGACAATTTCGGTACATACGTTCACGTGGTAGTGACGGTCAAGGACACAGTAACAATACTGTGACGGGCGAAGCTAACTTTATTGTACTAACTTGTGCCTAGAAAAACAGGCTGCACTGAAGCCTCAATGAAAACGGCGAACATAGTCGAAAATTTCATCTGCGGGTCAAGCGCGTCGGATTTTATAGATAATCCATCGAAGATTCCGTAGTAGTCGCTGGTGCCCTAGTGTCTTCCAAAAAGCACTACACAATTCGCGTCACTCGGACAATCAGATTACACAAGCTTCGGTGACAACCGACAACGGATAGAACCATTGATAACATTCGAGAAACTTCCGATGCATATAGGGGCGTCTTACGCTGTGTGATAGCATTTTACATTTGTTGGCCGCTGAAAACCGTTCACCGGTGAAAGAAACAAGTACACGTGTTAATACCTCCCTCTTAGAAAAACATTGCCCCGATGCTGCAAACACAAAATTGAAAAACGAACACCCGTATTGTAAACAAACAATATAACAGAGTTCGTCAGCGGGCGTAAAAAGGCTTAAGACGCACCACGTGGTCCACTTAAGGTCGTGCGCGGCGGCGCTGTGATAGCGAAATGCTGTCTGGCGCCAATACGTCGGACGTTCTTGTAGGGTCCGAAATAGCGTCGCGACAGTGTATCGCTAAGTCCTCGCCGGAGTTTCGAAGTCCAGACCCAAACACGGTTGCCGGGCTGGCATTCCACGTAGCATCGTCGAAGATTGTAGTGCCGGCTGTAGGTCCTCTGCTGGTTCTTGATGCGCAGGCGGGCGAGCTGTCGGGCTTCTTCGGCGCGCTGAACATAGGCGGTGACGTCGACATTTTCTTCGTCGGTGACGTGCGGCAGCATGACGTCGATAGCCGTCGTCTGGTTCGTTCCATAAAGCAACTTGAACGGGGTGATTTGAGTTGTTTCTTGCACTGCCGTGTTATAAGCGAAGATTACGTACGGCAGGGCGGCATCCCACGTCTTGTGTTCGACGTCGACGTTCATTTCTAGCACGTCGGCGAGGGTCTTGTTCAGTCGCTCCGTAAGACCATTCGTCTGCGGCTGGTGGGCACTTGTCCTGTGGCTTGTCTGGCTGTATTGCAGAATGGTTTGGGTCAGTTTTGCTGTAAAGGACGTTCATCTGTCGGTGATGTGGAATTACGGAGTACCATGTCGCAACAGGATGTTCTTAAATAATTTCGCCACCTCTGCTGCACTACCTTTCGGCAGAGCTTTCGTTTCAACTAAGTGGGTGAAGTAGTCTATCGCCACAACGATCCACTTATTTCCGGATGTTGACGTTGGAAAGGGTCCAAACAAATCCATCCCGATCTGCTAAATTGGTCGGCAAGGAGGCTAGATCAGATGTAGTAATTCCGCTGGTCTTGTCGGTGGTGTCTTGCGGCGGTGCCAATCTCGGCTTGTCTCGACGTAGCGGGCGACGTCGGTGGTCAGGCGAGGCCACTAATACCTTTCCTGTATCCTAGATAGCATCCGGGAGAATCCGAGGTGCCCAGCGGTCGGATCGTCCTGTAGGGCGTGCAGTACCTCTGGACGCAGTGTTGAGGAAACAGCAAGAAGGTAGTTGGCGCGGACGGGCGAGAAGTTCTTTGCGAGTAGGTTGTTTTGCAGCGAGAACGAACGCAATCGTCGCTTAAATGCCCCAGGGGTTAACGTCGGTGTTGCGTTAAAATACTCGACGAGGCTGTTTAGCTCCGGGTATGCTCTATGATGTTCAGCGAAGTCTTCCGTGCTTATTATTCCAAGGAAGGTGTTGTCATGCTTGTCTTGCGTCGGCGGGTCATTGGGGGCGCGGGATAGGCAGTCGGCATCAGAGTGCTTCCGTCCCGGCTTGTATACGACAGTGAGGTCAAATTCTACAAGTCTCGGACTCCATCGTGGGAGGCGTCCTGATGAATGCTTTAAATTTGCCAGCTAGCACAGGGCATGGTAGTCGCTTACTACTTTGAAGGGTCTGCCATATAGGTAAGGGCGCAACTTCTTGGTGGCCGAAATGATGGCAAGTTTTATGCAAGTTTTATGATCCAGTTTTTATGCTTGTTGTGTTCTCAGTCACTCACCAGAGGTATCATCCCAGAAGACTGGAAGATGGGGAAGGTCGTTCCTGTTTTCAAATCAGGTAACAGACTTTCCACTCAACTATTGCCCCGTTTCCCTGACTAGCATCTCTTGTAAACTAATGGAACACGTCATCTACTCCCAGATAATGCAGCATCTAGACTCTATAAATTTTTTCACTCCATCCCAACATGGATTTAGAAAAGGCCTATCATATGAGACACAGCTTGCCATCTTTCTTCACGATCTTCATTCCAACCTTGATGCTAACTTACAAACTGACGCGATCTTTTTAGACTTTGCCAAAGCATTCGATAAGGTACCTCATCAACGTCTACTCTTAAAACTTTCCGGACTAAACTTGCATCGAGAAATTATTGCATGGTTAAAAGAATTCCTCACACATCGTTCACAGTCCATTACTATTAACAACTACTCCTCTAACCGTCTACCAGTAACATCGGGCGTTCCTCAGGGAACTGTCCTTGGCCCCCTCCTATTCTTAATTTGTATTGATGATCTACCACAAAATTTATCATGTCAGGTCCGTCTGTTCGCCGACGATTGCGTTATTTATGCCACAGTTACTAAAACCGCTTATCAAGAATCCCTTCTGGACAATCTTAACCGCATTCAATCAGGGTGCAATCACTGGTGACACTTAATCCCAATAAGTGCAAGCTCATGTCTTTTCATCGTCGTCACAACCTGCATTTATTTACTTATAAGATTTCCGATTCTCCTGTCGAACTTGTCCCGCCCTATACTTACCTCGACATCACTATCAGCAATGACTTATCATGGCGCGAGCACGTAACAAAACTAATATCATCTGCGAATAAAAAACTAGGCTTTCTTAAACGTCCTCTTCACGACGCCCCTCAAAATGTAAAGCTACTTGCTTATAAATCATTAATCAGGCCAAAACTTGAGTATGCATCCGCCATCTGGAATCCACAGCAAGCTTACCTCATTGACTCATTAGAAGCTGTGCAAAACAGAGCCACCCGTTTCATTCACCGCTCATACTCATCCTATATCAGTGTTCCATCTCTCAAGCTACAGTCCCAATTATGCAGTCTTTCCCTCCGTCGCCGTATTTCTAGCCTGTGCCCATTTCACAAATTTTATTATTCCCAGCTCAAACAGCAGCCATACATCTGCGCACCGCCATCACGCACGTCTCGCCGAATTGGTCATCCGCTGAAAGTTTCACGCCAACGTGCCCGTACGACTACATTTTCCAAGTCATTTTTGCTCCGAACAGCAAGCGACTGAAACGACCTTCCCCATGAAATTGCAGCCATCACCTGTCCATCAACCTTCCTAGAAAAAGTTACATCCCACCTGTCATCATGAAAAAAAGTAACTTTCTCATGTTAACCCCACCCCTTATGTAAAGCCCCCTACAAGGGGGTTTTTAAGGAAATAAAAATGAAATAAAATAAAGTCATTCTTTTTCCGTTGTACAATAATTGGCTGCCGCTTTCTACAGCGACCGGCTAGCGTAAGCAATGACCCTTTCAAATCCATCTTTCCTTTGAACTAGGACGGCGCCGAGGCCTATGCTACACGTGTCCGTGTGGATTTCCATGTCGGCGTCTTCGTCGATGTGGGCGAGTGGTGGTAGCGACTGCACGCACTGTTTAAGCTCTTGGAAGGCTTCGGCTTGCGGCACTTGCCACTTGAAATCGACATCTGATTTCGTGAGAAAGGTTATTGGCTCGACGAAGTTATTGTTGAAGCGCCTGTAATAGGCACCCAAGCGAAGGAATCTGCGCACTCCCTTCATGTCGGTGGGCTTTGGAAAGTTAGCGATGGCAGATGTCTTCTGCGGATTATGGCGTACTCCAGATTTGCCGAGGACGCGGCCCAAGAACAGGACCTCGTCGTAAGCGAAGTGGCACTTTTCCGGCTTCAGAGTAAGCCATGATAACTTGATGGTCTCTAGTACTGTCCCAAGCCGCCTAAGGTGATTCTCGAAATTCCCGGCCAAGTCAACGACGTCATCTAAGTATACGAGACAGGTGTGCCACTTCAATCCTGCTAACACTGTGTCCATGCATCGTGCGCTGAAACGTTGCACGAGCCGAGCACAGTCCGAATGACATGACCTTGAACTCATAGAGGCCGTCCGGCGTAATGAAGGCGGTCTTTTCGCGACCCCTCTCGTCGACTGCTATTTGCGAGTAGCCAGACTTGAGATGCATCGACGAGAAGTATTTAGCGTTGCAGGGCCGATCCAATGAGTCGTCTATCCGGGGGAAGGGATATACGTCCTTCCTCGTGATCCTGTCCAGTCGACAATAATCGACGCAGAAAGGTAGGGTTCCGTACTTTTTCTTCACCAAGACTACAGGAGATACCCACGGGCTTTTCGACGGCTGGATGATGTCGTCGCGCAGTATTTCGTCGACTTGTTGCCTTATAGCTTCACGTTCTCGAGTCGACACTCGGTAGCGGCTCTGGCGGAGTGGACGAGTGCACTCTTCGGTTATTGCACGATGCTTTGCAACTGGTATTTGTCCTATCCTCGATGACGTCGAAAAGCAGTCATTGTATTGCCGAAGACTTCTGAGCTCTTCATGCTTACTGACTGAGAGACTTGGATTTATGTCGAAGTCTGGTTCGGGAACTATGGTCGTCGGGGTCGATGTGGCAGAATCCGAGAGGACAAACACATTGCTGGTTTGCACAGTTCCTTCGATGTACGCGATCGTCGTGACCTTGTTGATGTGCTTGCACTCTTGGCTGAATTTTGTCAGCACCAGTTTCACTTTCCCTCTGTGCAATCGAGTGATACCTCTTGCGACGCAAATTTCATGGTCGAGCAGTAGACGTTGCTCGTCCTCTATGACGCCTTCTACATCTGCGGGTGTTTCGGTGCCGGCGGAAGTGGCAATGCTGGAGCGAGGCGGGATGCTGACTTGTTCTTCGAGCACGCTCAAGGCATGGCGACTACGAGCGTTCTCCGTCGCTAGCGTTTGATCTTCTGATAGTGTTATCAACTTCGGTTTCAAGTCAATGGTTGTGCTCTATTGGTTCAGGAAGTCCATGCAATCACGTCTTGTGAACACTATTAGAGGATAACGAATGTTGCAGGGTAGGTACGGTCATGAACGGTAATTCTTGCCACGCAGAATCCAGTCGGCGTTATCAGATGTCCTCTAGCCGTCCTAATTTGAAGGCCTTCCCATGCAGTTTTACGTTTCTTAAACTGGCCGGCGAAGGGTCCACTCATTGAAACGTGCACCTGTTTGTCACCGCTGGCCAGATTCCACCGGCCAACAAATGATAAATGTTATCGCTCAGCGCAGCATGCGCCTGCATGCATCGGAAGTTTCTCGAACGTTATCGATGGTTTTATCCATTGTCTGTTGTCAACGAAGCTTGTGTGATCAGATTGTACGAGTGACGCGAATCATGTAGTACTGTCTAGAAGACACACGGGCACCAGCGATTACTCTGGTAACATCGATGACTCATGTATAAAAGCCGACGCGCTTGACCCGCAGATCAAATTTTAGACTATCGCCGACCATGTTTGCCGCTTTCATTGAGGCTTGAGTGCAGCCTGTTTTTCTGGGCATAAGTTCATCCATTAAGGTTGGTTTCGCAAGTCAGTTTTGTTACTGTTGCCTTGACCGTCACTACCACGTGACAGTATGCACCAAAATTGCCATGGTATGACAGGAGTGTATGACGAACATGAATGATCGGTCATGAAATGAAGATCATGACGTGTGTCATGTAGGCCATGTAACAGCCGCCTTGGTCTTGACGTTCTCATCATCGCTTAGTTAACTTGGTATGTACCAACGTCGTCATAGTATGACAATCGTGTATAACGAATATAAATGATAGGTCATGAGATGAATGTCTGGACATGCGTGCCATATAGGTCATGAAACAGCCGCCTACGTCTTGGTGCTCTGATGGTCGTGATAACACCACGTGATAATACCAAGTTAGCGAAGCGACCATGAGAGTGCCAAGACTCCGGTGGCTGTTTCATGACCTAAATAACAGGCATGTCATGATATCCATCCATGACCTACATGACACACATGTCATGATCTTAATCTCATGACTTATCATTTATGTTCTTCATACACTCTTGTCATGCTGTGACAATTTTTGTACCTGCAGAGTTAACGAAACGACCATGAGAGCACCAAGGCGCAGCCAGGTGTTGCTTGACCTACATGGCACACGTCATGATATTCATTTCATGATTGATCATTCGTGTTCTTCATGTACACTTGTCACACTATGACAATTTTGGTACATATTGTCACGTGGTAGTCATGGCCAAGGGCACAATAACAAAACTGAGACTGGCGAAACTAACTTTTTTAGAGTAATTTGTACCCAGAAAAACAGGCTGCACTCAATTCTCAATGAAAGCGGCGAACATAGTCGGCGATCGTCGAAAATCTGATCTGCGGGTCAAGCGCTTCGGCTTTTATACATGAGTCATCGAAGTTTCCAGAGTAATCGCTGGCGACCGCGTGTCTTCCAGAAAGCACTACAGAGTTCGCGTTACTCGTACAATGAGATTACAAGCTTCGGTGACAACATACAACGGATCATTTATGTCCGTCATACACTATTGCCATACTATGAAAATTTTGGTACATGAGAGCGCCAAGATGTAGGCGGCTAGGTAGGTGCTATCAAAGTGGCAAATGTTCGCCAAGAAATGCTTCGCACTTGAAATAGAGCTGGCAAAGATTTTTCAGAAATCACTCAACCTTGAAATTTCAGTGAGCGAATAGTGCTGCAGTTTACGATAGCTTTTCCTTTCAAGCATTATAAGTGTCAAAGTTGCATACACGCGCAGAGTTTCACTTGGTATCAACGAAAATGTACCGTCATGACCGAAGTCTGGAAACCACAGTTACCACGAAACATTTTCTTTGGCAGCTTAAGCATGCCGTTTGAAAGTGGTATAGCTTACATGCGCCTGTTCAGTGAAACCAATGTATTGTGAACATTCGATATTGCATAGAGAGAGAGAGAGAGAGAGAGAACTTTAATGAGCACCAGCAGTTCAGTCGGCTGGGCCTAGGCCTCCCACGATGGGACCTCGAGGTCTTGCCTCTTCGCCGCTTCGTAGGCCTGCTGGGTCGCCCAGAGTTGGTGGTCGAGATGGGAGCTGCGCAGGGCGGCGTGCCATCTCGACGAGAGGGTCACGGGATTAAGGTCTGGATATTGATGTTTGCACTCCTATAGTATGTGGGGGAGTGTTGCTGATTCAGTTTTACAGACCTTGCACGTCTGGCTCGGGTAGATGTCGGGGTATATGGCGTGATAGCGTGTGAGGGAGGGGTAGGTATTCGTCTGTAACAGGCGAAGGGTGGTTGCCTGTGCTCTGTTTAACTTGCGGTGAGGGGTGGGGAAGGTTCTTCTTGCGATGTAAAATGACTTCACAAGGTCGTATCTTGTAAGGTGGTCGCATCCTGCGGGTGCACCTGCACCGTCTCCGGCACGGTTGACTAGTCCTCGTGCTACGGAGTGTGTAACCTCGTTGAGGTTGGTGAGGTGCGGGTGGACAACGCCGGCGTGTGCTGGGATCCAGACGAGGGTGATTTGATTTTCAGACGAACGCGGGGCTTGTTGTAAGATACGGAGTGATTGCTGAGAAATACGACCCTTGATGTAGTTGTTGATTGCTGCGTGAGAATCGCTCAGTATGGTGTGACAGGCTGGGTCAAGAGTGGCCAGGGCAATGGCCACTTCCTCAGCCGTCTCGGCATTTCGGTTGCGTAGTTGTAAGTGCGTTCTCCAAGGTTGAGCAAGGAGATGCGTTCGAGGATGGTGGAAGTAATTAAAATTTTGTTTAAGCTGGTGCCTTGGTCTCTAGACTTTTTCTTGACACCACAGTACAGTGTTGCTGTATAGTGCCAACACATAATCATTTTTGCACCAATGTTGTATGCTTCTGCAAATTTCATGTTATGTGCCAGTAAATAGGTAAAAGTGAACTTTTTTCGTACATATTCAGCATTGACGAATGTCTCTGTTGTAACCGTTGTTAGCCTTTATTTAAACGCGGAATAGGTATTCATCACGCTTCACCCCGCCTTTGTTAAACATAATGTGTGAATTCCCAAACCTCGGTCAGATTACCTATTGTGTAACTTACATTCTTTTTGATTTATATGTTGACATTCATGATCGCACGAGCTATGGATGTTAATAATTGCAATATTACTAGAGAATTCAAGAGTTAGTCGTTTGGAGAGTGCATTAATTATAACTTTAATAAATTTCATGTCTACGAGGGGAATGCGTCCAGTACTCAACTGCATACGATGGCGTCGTGCAGACGCCATCGCGAATAAATAGCGCAATAAATTGAACTTCGTTGCCATTGAAAGTGTACAATGTCTGCTTTCTTTTTTTCTTTTCTCCTTTCTTCAAGGTTCGAGCAAAGGATTTGAGCTTGGCGGCGAAGCACACCGTGAGACGACGGCCGTGTCACGTATAACAGTGTCTCGCGAAACAAGAAAAAATGAAAAGCGGAACAAGAAGTCTGTGATCTATTTTTAGGATATCGTACTTTAGTATTTCCTAATTATTCCTTTTTTATGTTAGAGCTACTGCGTAGTCTCGATGCACAAATACACGATTCAAGCACAGCACGTATGCAGCGCGTGGAAAGAATTCAGCGCTACACGCATAGATAATCCCGAGACGCGAAGAGAACAGCTGAGCACTCTTATTTGCCTCAACACCGAGATGAACGTATGAAATGTGCCACCGGGCTATCTTTTAAGCATGAACTGCGTAATATTCTGTGAGTCATTGCCGTGGTGATATGGCATCCTTGATTAACATGTCATCTCGCATTATACAAAAGATATTTCGCAGTTAATTTTCTTTGTTGACGGCGCAACCATCGAGGTGAAATCGGCATCAACATTCTCGGGAAGCTGACGGCAAGTATAGGATTACATCACTCTGCGAGTATCCATCCTCGTGGTTGTGTCTCTACGAGTGACACCATGCTAGATAACCATATTGGTAAACGAATGATTACAGCAATTTATACGGCGAATAAAACTAAGAACATTACTCCATGTAGTTGTCTAATACTTTGCTATCGCTCTCAATGTTTCGCGGTTCGACCGAAACTGCGCATTTGAGATTTCCTGCGCATTTTAGATTTCCTGCGGAGGTTAAAACATCTACGTTTCCATGGGTATTCTTTATTTACAGAATTCGCTAGCTGTTGCACACCACGTTGTGCTCCTGTCTAGAAGTATTCCCTTCGCACTCTTCCCTCAATGAATATGGTGTCAGCCACCTAAAGGGCAAGACTCATCTGGTTGTCACAATGTTTACTTTATCACCGCTATTAGCAACCGACACGTAAAGCAGTTGGTATAAGATATATCGGTATTACGCGAATGGGTGCGTATTACAAGAAAGCTCCCAAAGTCCCCCAGAGGGCAGCCGCTGCCGTTGTGCGGTACCCCAGCGGAGGAGTAACGGCGACGGCGGCGCCCCCCCCCCCCCCCCTTCTGGCGCGGCCGCTGTCGTTTCCAACACAACACAAATCGCGGGGGACGGAGCTGGGAATCACGCGGACGCCGACTGCGATGTCAAGGAGTTTCCGGCAACGCACAGAGAGGTGCTTGGTCACTATAGGAAAGAACGAAGAAAATATCCACAACCCCACGGGCGCCTAGACAGATCCCAGGCGGTCGACCTGAGACGGTTGCAGACGGGCACTTTCACCAACCCCTACCACCTGCACCGCCTGTGGCCCGCGCTGCACCCGTCGCCCGGCTGCCCGTGGTGCGAGCATGAACGGGCCAATATGGCCCATGTGCCTTGGGAATGCCAACGCCATGAGGAGGAAGGACAAGGAGGAAGGGGAAAGACAACAGCAGGACCCTCTGGAGCGGGGCGCCTCCCTGAGAGATGGCAAGCCGCCCTCCTGAGCGAGGCACCCGGAGAACAGGAGTGGGCCGTCCAGCGGGCCAGGGCCGTTGCCGAGGATCTCGAAAAATTTTCCTCGGGCAATGGACCCCTGGCAGCCTAGCCCCGGGCACCAACATCAATAACCGTTGGACGAATAAAGTTTATTCCTATCCTATCTCAGGGCAGACGTGTTTGTGTAAGCGAATGCCCGCCAATTCCGAAGTTGGATACAATATTACCGGAGGCGACGGGCCTCGCAGCTCCGCGGTGTGCTCCGCGGTGTTTTCCAGCTCCGCGGTGTGCCGACTGTAGCAATGCACAGCAGACCACAGGAGGATAGAGGGCCTTATGATTCGAGGCATTCGAAATTCTGTGGTCAATGAATTGCCAACCAAAAAACGACCCTGATTACGTACTAGTGCGTCTGACAAGCAGAAATAGTGAGGTCATTTCCCAGTTCCACGTGAAACAAGAGTGCGAATGCGAAACCAAACCGCGCGTGCAGCCCGCCAACTGGACTTTGACAGGGAGAAAGTGCAAGGCGGCCGCGAATACGTCGCCATGCGGGAAGCGATAACAGCCGCGAGCTCCCACGCACCAACGCCCAAGCTTGAGTGCGAGTGACTCTCTGACGACTGACTGGTGCTGGCGAACGCTGGGAATTGTTCCCTTGCTTGCCGCACTCACTGGCACATACCCAGTGACCCAAGTTGGCAAGAGTTTTATTAAAGAGCAGCAAGTACCTAGTGCATTTTCGGTACAGCCCGCTAATGGGTCGGGCCGCTGTCGTTGAGGAACCCTTGGGACGTAGGCTCGATTGCGCTGTGCATCGGATTAAGTTACAGGATCTTTTTCCTCATTGTAAAATGGCACATTCCGGGTGGTACATACCTAGGTCACCAAGTTAGCGTAAAAGACGCTTATTGAAGAACGGCACACACCTGGCCCTTACCCAGTTACCCAAGATGGCATCACAGATGTTCACTAAAGGCCAGCACAGACAGAGCGGAACATGTGCATTCCTTCAAATCTGCGTCAACAAGTTTCTTTGAACAGCGGTACCTACCTAGTCACGTGTACAGTCACTTATGTTGTCGCGAAAGATGTTCGTTGAAGAGCCTCACGTACGTACCCGTTGCCACATAACTCAATGGCCAAAGTTGGCCCGATGGTTGGTTTCGAACCCTGTTTCCTGAGCGCAGCAGCATGATGAGCCACCCATTCGGCCACTGCCTGCCGAGTGACCCAAGTGGGTGGCAAAATGGTTATATACAAACCTAGATTGATGCAAGCAGAGATAGCCCTCGGAAAAGTGCATTGAGTACCCTGTATAAGCATGATGAGGTGTTAAAAACGGTTAGACGTTACCATTAGATGTCAAAGAGGTTTGTTGACGACAATTGAAAGGTACCTGTATAGCGCAACAAAATAGCACTTGTGTTTGTCTTTGTTGCTTCGTGTATCTTGGTTTTGTTGCGCTATACAGATACCTTTCAATGATGACCGACCAACAAGCCCATATCGCCATCCTCGTCGTTAAAGACCTACCCAGACCGTGGCACACGCATAGTGCTCGATGTCTGCGTCAAAGTCGCCACCAAGTCCCGCACCTACATTGACCCATGTAGGCGTGAACGACGAAGTAGCAAGAATTATTTCGCTAGAACCAATTTTAGTATTACCAGTGTCTTCCTAATATCATACAAATCGTGGCCAATAACCCGCAGGGGGCATGCGCCATCCTAGATGTAAATCCAATCGAATCCAAGAGAAAAGCTTCATCGAAGCTTCCGCTGTGCGTCTCGTGGAGTTGCACTTTAGAGGAAGAATGAGAAGAAGAGAAGAACGTGCCGAAGGCGCGCGCATGCCTTCATGGGCTCCGTGGATGACTGCGTCTCCAGCCGGCAAAGCCATGTCCGCTTGCGACCTGCAGCCTGGTTCTGTGGTGAACGTGAGCGACATCTTCAGCGACGACTTCGTGGAGAGCGTGCTCGACTACCTGGGCACCGAGGAGCTCTTCGCGTGCGCCGAGGTGAACCGGCTGTGGCAGTCGGTCGCCATGTCTCTGCTGAGGAAGAGACTGATCTGCGTCTCCATCTGCTGTTCACCGGTCAGCTAATGCTTTTGCACTTGCGGCGGCTAACTCCTTACTTAGCGTATAAACCATGGTAAACGTGCTTAAAATCATTTCCAGCCAATAGCTTTGCTCGATCATCTTGGAGCCGTACAGAAAAGATGACGCTTCATTGACACATGCAGTCTTTGTCAAACGTTTCTAACCTATAGTAGTCCTCGAAACAAGCTTTGGCGTGGTGCCGTGTTCCCTCAGAGCGTGTTCCCTCAGAACGTGTGTTCCCTCAGAACGTGTGATGATCAACAGGTCATGTGATTGAAAAACGCACCCGTCCCTCTCATCATCTGGGGCTTAACAGCGGCGAACGTTATGCAGGAAAGGTCAATAAGGGTAATAAGCTTTGGACAGCCTTAGACCAGAAAAGACGCGCAGCCGAAAATTTCTGCTGTGTCTAAGCAGAAATGTCTTCTGTTCTGTCTCTGTCTGTATGTCCTCTGTATTCTGTTCAAAGAAGATCGCTGAGGAACGTTAGTCTTAACGATTCTTCAAAAAGGTGTAATCGCAGCAGAATTGCACAGCACACACGCACGCGCGCACGCACACGCATGCGCACACGGGAAGACGCGCACGCGCATGCGTACACAGGTCCTTCTCTCACATGCTCTACCGCATTAATGCGCATCTTGGCCTGTCGTTTAGAATGGAGAATGATGCTTTTGTCTGCGTTTGGCATCACATTAGCATTCTTTCCTTCCTCTTCTTATTTCTTTTTTTGACACTTCCGGCCGCAATGTTCGCGCTTTGCCTCTCTGCCGACATACAGCCGGCTCGCGTTTGGCTTCGCGCAAAAATAGTACGGCGCTTCTTCGCTGCAGACTTGGCGACGTTACCAGTGATCCTTGATCAATTAGCGGTTGTAGTGTAGGCTGTATGTTGGCTAAAGACCAAGCGCTTGCTTTTGGTTAAATTTTCTGTAGTAACTAACAATATTTTTCTAAGATAATCATGACTACAGCCAGCCCACGCACAGCTGCTTTTCCCTCAAATTGTGCTAACATTTTTGTGCGCGTGAAGTGAAAAAGAAATGAGTCAACGATGCCCATTCATCTGTCGCGAAGCTCTCTGAATTGAATATCTCTTATCCATGATTCAATACCGAGCTAAACAATTTGGTGTGTCAAAGCAGTGGTAGCAATTCTGTCCAGATGAACGCGCGCACGGATAGAAGCGTATGGAGGAGAACCCAAAGGCAACTAATTCATAACGATGGTCATTATTATGTTTTCTTACTGTTGCCTTTTATGGAGCTCTTTTAGGAGAACAAAAATGAAGAAAGATGTGACACAAGTAATCCCCCAGGACGCGCAAACGGAACAGGCAGACAGTAGACTCCTACATATGTGGGAAGCTAAAGAAGGTCTCTTGAGGAGATGGAAAACTTAGAGACACAACAGGACGCTCCGACGCAGGCTGGCCCGGCTTAACAGAGATATAGAAGCATACGCCCGACAGCTCTGTAACCAACAATGGGCAGCAACATGCACCAATATGGATAATCAGTAAGGATTGTCAAGAACGTGGAACTTCCTCAGGCACCGTTTGAATCCTGAGGAAAGGAAAGCCACGTACAGACAAAACATAAACAAATGTTACATGCATATGACCGAACTGAAGCAGCTTTTATCGATGAGACAGCCGCAAGATACTTATCTCGGTCTAAGCCAACAATTCACCCAGGTTACACAGGTACCAAAAACAGACAATTAGACGAAGAGATTAGTGAGGCGGAATTGAGAGTAGCCCTACAAAAGCTCAACACTACATCCACGCCGGGACTGGGCGGAATTCTCAATGATGCCTCTCTAGAACAACTTACCAAGTATATGAACGAATGCTGCCAATCCGGTACAATACCACAAGAATGGAAAACGGCCCAGGTTATTCTACTACCTAAACCAGGCAAGCGGCTACAGTTGGAGAACCTGAGACCCATTTCACTCGCGTCCTGTGTGGGCAAGCTCATGGAGCACGTTGTCCTAACGAGACTGACCAACTATCTCAAGGATAACGACGTTCTCCGGGCCCCCTACAATGTTGGGCTTCCGGAGAAATTTGTCCACACAGGATGCAATGCTTCAACTTAAGCATCTAGTTATAGATAACACAAGTCGGAACACCAAAGCTATCCTAGGATTGGACCTAAAGAAAGCGTTTGATAGTGTTACCTACGAAAGAATATTAACAGAATAAATGAGCTAGGCTTAGGCCAGCGAGTATACAGTTCTTCCTCAATAACAGAAAGGCACATATTAAGATCATCATCATCATCATCAGCCTGGTTACGCCCACTGCAGGGCAAAGGCCTCTCCCATACTTCTCCAACTACCCCGGTCATGTACTAATTGTGGCCATGTTGTCCCTGCAAACGTCTTAATGTCATCTGCCCACCTAACTTTCTGCCGCCCCCTGCTACGCTTCCCTTCCCTTGGAATCCAGTCCGTAGCTCTTAGTGACCATCGGTTATCTTCCCTCCTCATTACATGTCCGGCCCATGCCCATTTCTTTTTCTTGATTTCAACTAAGATGTCGTTTACCCGCGTTTGTTGCCTCACCCAATCTGCTCTTTTCTTATCCCTTAGCGTTACACCCATCATTCTTCTTTCCATAGCTCGTTGCGTGGTCCTCAATTTCAGCAGAACCCTTTTCGTAAGCCTCCAGGTTTCTGCCCCATATGTGAGTACTGGTAACACACAGCTGTTGTACACTTTCCTTTTGAGGGATAGTGGCAACCTACTGTTCATGATTTGAGAATGCCTGCCAAACGCACCCCAACCCATTCTTATTCTTCTGGTTATTTCAGTCTCATGATCCGGATCCGTGGTCACTACCTGCCCTAAGTAGATGTATTCCCTTACCACTTCCAGTGTTTCGCTACCTATCGTAAACTGCTGTTCTTTTTCGAGACTGTTAAACAGTACTTTAGTTTTCTGCAGATTAATTTTCAGACCCACCCTTCCGCTTTGCCTCTCCAGGTCAGTGAGCATGCATTGCAATTGGTCTCCTGAGTTACTAAGCAAGGCAATATCATCAGCGAATCGCAAGTTGCTAAGGTATTCTCCATCAACTTTTATCCCCAATTCTTCCCACTCCAGGCCTCTGAATACCTCCTGTAAACATGCTGTGAATAGCATTGGAGATATCGTATCTCCCTGTCTGACGCCTTTCTTTATAGGGATTTTGTTGCTTTCTTTGTGGAGGACTACGGTGGCTGTGGAGCCGCTATAGATATCTTCCAGTATTTTTACATATGGCTCATCTACACCCTGATTCCGTAATGCCTCCATGACTGCTGAGGTTTCGACTGAATCAAACGCTTTCTCGTAATCAATGAAAGCTATATATAAGGGTTGGTTATATTCTGCACATTTCTCTATCACTTGATTGATAGTGTGAATATGGTCTATTGTTGAGTAGCCTTTACGGAATCCTGCCTGGTCCTTTGGTTGACAGAAGTCTAAGGTGTTCCTGATTCTATTTGCGATTACCTTAGTAAATACTTTGTAGGCAACGGACAGTAAGCTGATCGGTCTATAATTTTTCAAGTCTTTGGCGTCCCCTTTCTTATGGATTAGGATTATGTTTGCGTTCTTCCAAGATTCCGGTACGCTCGAGGTTATGAGGCATTGCGTATACAGGGTGGCCAGTTTCTCTAGAACAATCTGACCACCATCCTTCAACAAATCTGCTGTTACCTGATCCTCCCCAGCTGCCTTCCCCCTTTGCATAGCTCCTAAGGCTTTCTTTACTTCTTCTGGCGTTACCTGTGAGATTTCGAATTCCTCTAGGCTATTCTCTCTTCCACTATCGTCGTGGGTGCCACTGGTACTGTATAAATCTCTATAGAACTCCTCAGCCACTTGAACTATCTCATCCATATTAGTAACGATATTGCCGGCTTTGTCTCTTAACGCACACATCTGGTTCTTGCCTATTCCTAGTTTCTTCTTCACTGTTTTTAGGCTTCCTCCGTTCCTGAGAGCCTGTTCAATTCTATCCATATTATAGTTCCTGATGTCCGCTGTCTTACGCTTGTTGATTAACTTAGAAAGTTCTGCCAGTTCTATTCTAGCTGTAGGATTAGAGGCTTTCATACATTGGCGTTTCTTGATCAGATCTTTCGTCTCCTGCGATAGCTTACTGGTTTCCTGTCTAATGGCGTTACCACCGACTTCTATTGCGCACTCCTTAATGATGCCCATGAGGTTGTCGTTCATTGCTTCAACACTAAGGTCCTCTTCCTGAGTTAAAGCCGAATACCTGTTCTGTAGTTTGATCCGGAATTCCTCTAGTTTCCCTCTTACCGCTAACTCATTGATTGGCTTCTTGTGTACCAGTTTCTTTCGTTCCCTCCTCAAGTCTAGGCTAATTCGAGTTCTTACCATCCTGTGGTCACTGCAGCGTACCTTGCCGAGCACGTCTACATCTTGAATGATGCCAGGGTTCGCGCAGAGTATGAAGTCGATTTCATTTCTAGTCTCACCATTCGGGCTCCTCCACGTCCACTTTCGGCTAACCCGCTTGCGGAAAAAGGTATTCATTATCCGCATATTATTCTGTTCTGCAAACTCTACTAATAATTCTCCTCTGCTATTCCTAGAGCCTATGCCATATTCCCCCACTGACTTGTCTCCAGCCTGCTTCTTGCCTACCCTGGCATTGAAGTCGCCCATCAGTATAGTGTATTTTGTTTTGACTTTACTCATCGCCGATTCTACGTCTTCATAAAAGCTTTCGACTTCCTGGTCATCATGACTAGATGTAGGAGCGTAGACCTGTACAACCTTCATTTTGTACCTCTTATTAAGTTTCACAACAAGACATGCCACCCTCTCGTTAATGCTATAGAATTCCTGTATGTTACCAGCTATTTCCTTATTAATCAGGAATCCGACTCCTAGTTCTCGTCTCTCCGCTAAGCCCCGGTAACACAGTACATGCCCGCTTTTTAGCACTGTATATGCTTCTTTTGTCCTCCTAACCTCACTGAGCCCTATTATATCCCATTTACTACCCTCTAATTCCTCCAATAACACTGCTAGACTCGCCTCACTAGATAGCGTTCTAACGTTAAACGTTGCCAGGTTCAGATTCCAATGGCGGCCTGTCCGGAGCCAGGTATTCTTAGCACCCTCTGCAGCGTCACAGATCTGACCGCCGCCGTGGTCAGTTGCTTCGCGGCTGCTGGGGACTGAGGGCCGGGGTTCGATTGTTGTATTCATATAGGAGGTTGTGGCCAAGTACTGCACCAGGGTGGCCAATCCTGCTCTGGTGAGAGAGTGCGTTACCGGTTCTGGTCACCGGGATCAGGCCGCACTCCAGGCCTGTTTGTGCAATTTTCTCAACACACGGTTTTTTTTTTTTTTTCCGGTGGAGAATAGCGCGGCACCGTGATTTGAATCACGGTCCTCTTGCACTGGAGACGGATACTCTACCGTCCCCGTAGGAGTTAAATTAAAATTTAATTTATGGGGTTGTACGTGACAAAACCACTTTCTGATTATGGACGCCGTAGTGGAGGACTCCGAAAATTTCGACCACCTGGGGTTCTTTAACGTGCACCTAATTCTAAGTACACGGGTGTTTTCGCATTTCGCCCCCATCGAAATGCGGCCGCCGTGGTCGGGGTCCGATCCCGCGACCTCGTGCTCAGCAGTCTAACACCATAACCACTGAGCAACCACGGCGGGTCCCGCAGGAGTTGTACGCCTCATTTAACCTACAGTGGTGCCCTATTTGGTCAATCAAGGTGGACCAATCTGAGCTCGGTTATACCGCATGGATGGCACTCGGCTACAGAACCTGGTATTTATGACCTGCACATGTGAGTGTGAGGCCATACATATTTGAAGATATATATCGTTCTTTTTTTTTTTTTTAGGAGGGTTCCCGTACAGTGATAAAATAAAGGACAAGGCATTAAAGGAAAGAAAAAAAAAAAGAAATGGGGCGAAAAAAAAAAAGGAACATAACAGGTGATTTGAACTCGTGACCCTTCGATGTTCGAAGGCATACTTTCTAGGAAAAATGGCCGCTCGAGGAGAAGAGCGAACTCGAGCGGCTTTAGAGGCTAGGAAAACTGCCTTAAGATATTTAGACTTGAGGGAAAGCTTCGTAAACAAACTATAACACGGCAATCAGCACTCGAATACGACGAGAGAAATTACTGAGACGTGGAAAATTCCCATGAAAAAAATCTGGTTTGCGAGACAAATGGTTGTATGTATTGAACCTCTTAAAAGATGAGGGGGAAATATGCGCTCACCGAGAGGGCATCTTCAGCACGGGACCACCCCAAGGCACCTTACAGAGATGTGGAGAGCTTCGCGGCCGGAACGAAGCATCCCTTCTCCGCCGGCCAAGTGGGGGAAACGCGCTTTCCGATCGCTCAAGGTTGCGCGGACAAAGCATAACTCTAGCGTCTAGGAAAAGCTTATCCAGGTGCGATGGCGGCACGCATAGCGTGGGAAGCTAGCCGCCAGAATAATTATACCAAGGACTGCTGCTGATGAGGGCGAAATACCTTCGTGTAATTATAATAACCCTAATAGGACTACTTTCGAAAAAAAAAAGAAGTAAACGGCCCAGAGGGCTATACTACGAGAGCTATGACTGATAGTTTTCTATATGTATATATATATATATATTCATCTCATCTATGGGATCGCATGCGCGCGCTGTTGCTTTGTCTCTGCGTGTAGTATAGTTAAGAGAGCCAGTTTAAGGGCGGAGAAGAAGAAAGAAAAGAAAAGCAAAAACTTCAGCGCCGTGGTTTTAAAGCGCACCCGTGGTAGAGAAACGGAATGCGATATAAGCGTGCGTAGCCATGATACGCACACGACAACTGCCTTAAAATATTTAGACTTGAGGGAAAGCTTCGGTAACAAACGATGGCACACCAATCAGCACTCGAATATAATTATAACCCTAATACTAATTGTAAATATTCATCTCATCTATGGGATCTAATGCGCGCGCTGTTGCTTTGTTCTGTGTGTAGTAGTTAAGAGAGCCAGTTTAAGGGTGGAGAAGAAGGGAGGGAAGGAAAGTCTCTGAAGCAAAATTACAGCGCCGTGGTTTTAAAGCGCATCCCGTGGTAGAGAAACGGAAGGCGATATAAGCGTGCGTGGCCATGATACGCACACGACAAACTGCCTTAAAATATTTAGACTTGAGGGAAAGCTTCGTTAGCAAACGATAGCACGGCAATCAGCACTCGAATATAATTATAACCCTAATAATAATTGTAAATATTCATCTCATCTATGGGATCTAATGCGCGCGCTGTTGCTTTGTCTCTGCGTGTAGTAGTTGAGAGAGCCAGTTTAAGGGCGGAGAAGTGGGAAGGAAAGGATAGTCTCTGAAGCAAACTTGCAGCGTCGTGGTTTTAAAGCGCAACCGTGGTAGAGAAACGGAAGGCGATATAAGCGTGCGTGGCCATGATACGCACACGACAAACTGCCTTAAAATATTTAGACTTGAGGGAAAGTTTCGTTAGCAAACGATAGCACGGCAATCAGCACTCGTATATAATTATAACCCTAATAATAATTGTAAATATTCATCTCATCTATGGGATCTAATGCGCGCGCTGTTGCTTTGTCTCTGCGTGTAGTAGTTGAGAGAGCCAGTTAAGATAGGAGACCTTAACTCCGAAGAACTACAGATCGGAAGCGCAGGTACGCCCCGAGGTTCAGTAATACCACCGATGCTGTTCAGCCTGGCTCTTATCGGATTACCAGCAAAGCTACAGGAAATCGATGGCCTCAATCGTACTATCTACACTGGCGATCTCACCCTCTGCGTGAGCGATGGCAGCGATGGACAGGTTGAGAACACATTACAACGTGCAATAGAAGCAGTTGAACAATACCTAACAGGAACCGGACTGGCGTGTTCGGCAGAGAAACCTGAGCTCCTAATTTATGTACCATCGTGACGTGGCCGAAAACCATGCAACTACGAGGAACGAAACAATCCGCAAATTCCCCTAACTACGGCAGATGGTACGCCCATACCAAAGGCTAGCTGACAAGATCAGAGTATTGGGCCTCATTATTGAAAGTAACGGCTACAATTTAGAGACCATACGCAAATTACACAATATAACATCTCAAATCATGCGGCTACTTAAACGAATAGCCAACAAACATAGTGGAATGAAAGAAGGCAATCTTTTTAAACGAGTCCAAACGACCGTAATAAGCAAAATAGTATACGTGGCATCGTACCTACGACGGTACTCGTTACAAAAATACAAATTAGATCGCTTAATCAGAAAATCTACAAGCAAGCAATCGGACTCTCCGTCACCACCAGCAACTATAGACTACTGCAGCTAGGTCTCCACAATACACTGGATGAGCTAATCGAGGCACAGCGAATAGCACAATACGAACGCCTGTCCAAAACAGGTAGGAAGATATTTGATCGCCTAGGTATAAGGTATCATACCCAACATGGCGTCAAAGTAGATATGCCCAGACACATCAGAGACATGATAACCATCCCTCCAATACCCAAGAATATGCAACCTACCCACCATTAGGGTAGACGGGAAAGCAGAGCACGCAATATACAGAAGAAATTCGGTAACAGCAAGGGCACCACATTTGTAGACGCAGCTAGATACAGACACAAGCGCGCCTACACAGCAGTGGTGATAAATTACGAGGGAAAAGGCACGACGAGCGCTACAATCAACACGCTACACGCAGAAACCGCAGAAGAAATAGCTACTGCGCTAGTCACAGCACAAACACCAGCGGGCATAATCATCAGTGATTCCCAGACTGCCATACGAAACTTCGCCAACGATCGAATCTCCCCAGAGGCACTGCGACTCCTAAAATTAGCTAATAACCGCGACAAAAGTATCGATCTCATCTGGACACCCGTTCACACACTACCAGACGATAGCAATGAGGCGGCGCACCGCATGGCTCGAGAACTTACGGACCGAGCCTTGGTTAGCCCCGCCTCACCGACTACGGATGAGTGGGAGTGGAAAGATCGAATGACCAGATTACGCGAAATTACAAAACACCATAGATTGCACAGGCGTACATTCCCGCCGCTGCCCCCCAAAATAAGCAAAAACCAGTCTGTCCAATGGCGGCAGTTACAGACCAGATCCTATCCTAGTCCAGCTATTATGCACGTAATACACCTAGATTTATACACGACGGACAAGTGCAGACATTGCGACTCTAGAGCCACCCCCTGGAGCATATCCTATGGGAATGCCCGGCTGTAATACAGGATAAAGGTGATTCAGCCTCAAACAGCGATAGCCTCCGCGGGCGCTGGGAGTCTGCGTTGCTCAGCTCGGACCTGCAGCACCAACTCTGGGCCGTCCAGTGAGCCGAGGTAGCCACCAAGGGCCAACAACCCTTGGCCGAAACCTAGGCGGGGTCTAGGCTCACCCCACCAAATCGCAGGGCACTGAATAAAGTTATTTGAATGAGTGAATGAATGAAGATGTGACGAGCCACACTTGCTACTGGAATGGTAACGGCGTGCTCTTTTGCATTTACAAGGGGATGAAGTGCGCTGGCGCAGCCAGAAATTGCCTATTTAGCACCCATTTGACTGCTTTAGTGAGGGTTATATATCATATCTACACGTATGTCAGGTATGCTACATATTGTTACGTTTCGCCTACGACGCGCGGTATAGCCGGCGCGGATGCAACGGACGCCGGGGCTTCGTTCAAAGCGGCGGACATTTTGGCCCGTTCAGCGCTGCCGCAACGCCTCCCCGCCAAGCGCGTCTAGGCATGTTTCAATGCCACGTGTCTTCGTGTGCGCGCGTGTGTGTGTGTGTGTGCATGTTGGTGCCCACGCTTGTCAAAGCGCGGCAGCCGGGGAGAGGAGCTCCCCAACTGTGAAGCGAGGAGGTCTGACCGGCGCCGGCCCGGCGGATGCGTCACTTCTCGTCTCAACATGTCCGCGCGGCGCCGTCACGTGCGCCTCATCCCGAGCCGTTCCTTCTTGCCCTCGACTCCGAGAGTATAAAAGCAGCTGCCCCCGGACGCCGAGAGAGGCTTCGAATTCTTCCGTCGAGTAACGTGCGCTCCCGTCTCTCCACTTCGGTCGACCTGACCGGCCGCTCTTTCGCGATGCTCTAATAAACAAGTTGTTCTGTTAGCAGTCGACTCATCCTTTGCCAGGACCTTCGGATGCTTCCAGCTGTGCCCCAGGCCGCCAGACCAACGCTACCCTTGGGGCTTGCGACCCAGATGCAACAATATGCAGAGCTGCTTAGCCTTTTCAGGTGGACTACCCGACAAGGCAGACATTCTCTGCCCAAAAAATCATTAAAAGACAGACATTTCTGCCACTGAAAATCGCTTTTTTCTCAGCTGGTACCATTAAATTTTCTGTAACAGTTTACTTTAACGCACGTGCTGAGATTGCGAAATTGAAGCTTTGGTCAGTCAGCGCCCTTCAATGCCTGATTAAATATGTAACAGCATGGCTTTTTTTTAACGAGAACAAAAAAAAAAAGAGAACCAAAGAGCAGAGACAAGGACAAGAGCTTCTTTCTGAGTCGTGCACTTGCTCTCTGCACCGGCGTCTCTGTTTGCCTGTTACCCAGCCGCCGTGACGTGACAAGTGAACCTGCTCACCGAAGGCTTCCTCTGCTATAGATGTCATCGCGAAAGGTTGCGGAAGACTGTTGCCTTTACGTCGAAAACTGTTGCATTTAAGACAGTTGCCTTTACCACTTCACACCGACTCTGAAGAGTCACTCGTTGCTGCAACGTCCGCCGTTGCTGCCGGGTCCGCCATTGTGTGCATTGTCGCGCGCAGGAATCAGAGCAGCCGACGCCGGAGCCAGTGCTGGACAGGCCTCACGCATGCGCGGAGATCCTGCGCTCGAAGTTCGCTCGCTACCGCAACATCGCGCGCCTGGCCGGCATGCGTCCATCGCTTGTGTTCCTGTCCTATCACGCCGACCTGAACGAGGACGGGAGGGGTAAGCGCGCGCTGTGCACATGCCGGCAGGTTTCTGCCATAAGCCACAAGAAGGTAACGTAGCATCTCGTTGATGACTGACTGAATGGACATTAAAAACCACCAGTAAATCGTTTTACAAACTTGTAAAGTATTCTTTACTAAATCTCGTTTTGCTAAAAAGGGTTGGATGTTTAACAATCCTTCCTCGAACTTCATGCTCAAATCTGAGCTCCACTAAGTCAACGTTACGGATATTAATGTATCTTCACGTTTTTAGGCCGTTTGATGGTACAGTAAAGGTTATATCAGCTTGATAGTTTAACCTACGTATTCTCAAACCATCCGTGACTGGACGCTCTTCCATTCCACAAGCAGTTTAGCACAATGCCGCGCTTCTACTAAAGAAGACACTATGGTTTGTAAGAATTGTTGCAGGTTGTCACTGAAGAGCAGTGACCACTTGTGTCAAGTGATCGTGCACTGCCCTGCACTTTCTTTTGACGAGGTGGATTCGTGGAGTCGAGGAACGTTCTAGCATGTGTGGATAGGGCTTTGGGGCGTCCTTACGATGCAGTCACGTGACCATCCTTACTCAGTAAACAAGAAAAAAACCGGGCAGCAGTCGCTTTCAAGATATGAATCATGCTGGGCTGATGCGAGAATTTTAAGGTTGGCGTTGCCACCTGTCGCAATTGTTTCTACGCCATTTATTTGCTTTCCATGCTTCATCTTAGAGAAAGACTGGCCGCATTGCTATCGCGGAAAGCTAATGTACTTGTGCAGCTTAACTAAATGCCCCTTAACTTAACTAAGTGTCCCTTAAGAGGGATGCCAAAAGTGAGTGGATACCATCAAGCCCGACTACAGCTTCCCTCAATAGTACTGAGTTTTCTATCTCGAAGGTCGCGTTTGAAAGACCATTGGCAGCTCGAAAGACTCTTTTGACTTTGATGCATTGATGAGTTGATGTCTTTCTAATAACCACGAAATGAAAGTGCTGTAAATGTAGATATATGACTAATGGTGAATGATAACAGCATTAATTATGATCATTTCCCACGCCAATTCAAACCCTGCGCCAAGAACCGTAGCTATCCGATCACCGGTCGTACCACAGCAGTCCCGAAACCGGCAGGAAAAGCGATCCTGGGCGCTCACAAACCAGTGACATTGAAGACCGAGCTTGTTGAATTTCGAGTGACAGAATTCGTCTGCTATTCTAGAGCGTGTTACACTAAGTCGTTCCAGTCGGAATCGTGGTCGTCATCATCGCTAAGTGAGGTCGATGGCTGTGGAAGTCGCAGTAGCTGCTATAGTGGATATAGCGAACCATTTTCAGTTTATTCCCTGCAGAGGAGCGGGTCGGAAATCGACAGCACTGCAAGCAGCCATGAAGGTGAATGTGAAAACGTGCATTGGTGTACATGAGCGGCGATAGACGCGAGAGCTTCAGCTGTGGCCATGGCACCGTCGAAGAAAGAACATTGCCGCTGACTTCGCCGGCTCTGACACAATATGCGCGGGGTGGTTGTCCGTACTATGCCCCATCCAATGCCACATCCTGTCTGAACTTCTAGGAAATCAGTTTGATGTGGTAGTTGGTTCAAGTAGGGAGCCAGATCGTCCTTTTTGTCTGTTCAGACACGCGAAGACGGCTAGTACGACATAGAAGCCAGGAAGCTGCGCCTATCCCATCGTATTTCCCGCAAGTACGGTCGGTAACCCAGTATCCAGATTTATGACGTTAGCAATACTCGTGAAGCCAGAGGGGCCACTAAACACGTCATATCGATGAAGATGTCTTGAAGTGGTGCTGTTTAAGACCAGCCACTCGCGCTGACATTAGAACCATATTAATACATGTTCATGGCTACCTTATCTATTATTATTCTGTCAGAGGTACCCACGTACGTAGTGAAATCGAGCAGGATCATCTAGAGTATGACATTTTGTGTAAGGGGTATTTTAAGACTAAAATATAAAAAAAAAACTACGAAGGCATGTATTGGTGACTGCTCGTGCGCAGTAACAGTTGATGGTGTTTCAGTTCGTTTGTGGGCCTCCTGCTGCATAATGAACTACAAGCTGTAGGCAATACTGACGCTTTTCAGACCATGATAGTGTTCCTGTAGATGCCCTCTGCGAGCACACACGGGAGCGTTGGTGCGTGCAGACATTGTGTGCCATCTAATAGGGGTGGTGCGTCAGCAAACCAAACATATTGTGACGCTGTAAGTTACGAAGCAGCGCGTGCCATCACACTATGCGGGCACGTATCTCTCTGCTTGCCCAGTGGTGGACTGCGTGCGCGAGCTGCTGCCTCCGAACTTCGTCATCGCGTATTTCCATCTGAAGCCCATCCGACTGGCCGACGACTCCGATGACAGCGCACACGGAGGCATCTTCGGCGAGGTTCTTTTCCACGCCGAACCAGCCGTGCGACCTGCGCCAACTGACGACGAGCTGCAGCAACCGCCGCCACTGGACAGATCTGTCCCCGGGTGAGCATCCGACCAGCTTGGCGGCTGTGGAGAGAACGATACCAGCCGGTGGAGCGGATCTTCACCGTGCTTTAAAAGAGTGTGTTGCGCTAGTTTGTATTTTGACATGTGAATCATCTTGATATAGCGCGCCACGGGACGACACAACAGGTAAGACGACGAACACAGCCGCAAACTAACAACTAATTTTATTGAAGCCAGACCCACAGGTACATATGTCCGCAAGCTGCGCAGGCGCACCGTTACAAGGAAAATGGAATTCGTCAAACATGAAGTGATTAAACCAGGCGCGAAAGGAATTTCATTTCTGGATTGTACAGTGAAATCGATATTTCACTTGCCTTTAACGTTTCACGAGCAGATTTTTGCTTGCTCTCGCCTAGAATTTTCATGCTACGGTAACGGGGTTAATGCCATCAGTGTAATGCCTGCATTATAGAATGATGAGGCCTGTAAATACACATGGGTGTTTTCGGAATACATTGTGACGCGATGTTGTTTCGAATATTCTCACTTACGCTTCATTTTGTATTGTTATGTGCTTTGTATATTGCGATGTCAAGTGAGGTGGTGCAGTCGACGGAGCAACAACCCTCGAATGACTAACGTTCCTTTTTTTTGCCACCTAGAAGTTGGCCCCGCGATATGTAGATGGCGCTGCCGTGCCTCAACAAGCTGCCATTGCAGGACTTGTGGGCTTCTATGGCACATTTACTACCATGTGTACATATGCCTTGTCCTAGGCAGTGTGACTTAAGCACTTGCGCCAAGAAGTCTGAGCCATATCCCCCCCCGTCTTTCGTTCACCGCCTCCTCTTCGCTCGAAACCGAGGACAGACAGGTCCTGCGTGCGAAGTCGGGGATAAAGTATATAGGCAAATCTATCGGTTTAAAATTGAAAGAAGGATGCTTTTTAGGCGGCATCTTGAAGAGCCCTGGCGGGGTCTCTCGGTGCAAGTGATGTCGGTGGCCATCTTCAGCGCTATGCAGAGGAGACGGCTGGACACGCCCATGCGCAGCCTAGGCGAGGGTTTCGGCTCCACGACCGACACCATCTCGGTGGCATTCCCGCGCAACCAGGACGAGGCGCGACTCGAGCTCGAGGCCTTAGAGCACAGTCTTCAGTGAGTGCTGGCGCTGGCCACTCAAGCCACGAAATTCAACGTGCAAGATCAGTTCGCGCCCATTGGCCGCCTGAAGCTCATACTGCTGCTTATCAAGCCGCTCTACTGACGAGGTATGCGCACGATGTCGCGTGTCTTTCTCTGTAGAGCAGTGTTTCTCAAACGGGAAGTGGGGCTTGGAAGCTTCGAGCTGCGGTATGAAGGTCTCAGTAGAGCGTAGCGGGCCGCAACTTAGATTTGACGTATCCGAACTGCACCCTCTTTTCGACAAACTGTGCTCTAGCAAACTGGCGACTAGGCTCATTCTCTCATGCAGGCATGCTTTATCTTTAACAGCTCGTAACTTCTGTAGCGAATTCGATGAGGTCTTATGTCTCGGTAATTACGCGCTGAAAGTGGTTAGCTTGTGACAGACAAAAGATGTAAGAAGGGAAAGGGGAGGTGCTGCCTTGTATGTTATATATAGAGTTTTTTTTTAAGCTGCACCAAATTACAAAGAAAATAAAAGAAAATAGATTGCTTGTGTTAGATCATTCTAAACTTTGAGCTAAATTACTCGATGCGGCGGCCATTAGTTCTGCGAGAAACCAGAATGCTTAATTGAATAAGTCATGTAAATATATTAACGATTTAGTTAATTGCTTTAGTGCACGTATACTAACATATGTATCGTGGCTAGTGAGCTTGCAAGGCATCGCCAGTTGAAGCTTATTCGGAAGATGCATCGGTTTCGAGATATGCGCTGTCCCGGTTGCGTTATACATGCATTGTTGTGTGATTTATTTTTACACAAAACACTGTTTTCTGCACTGAAGTACAAAAGTAACTGGAACACCAATGCATTTCGTCGGACAAGTCGAAAATTATTATCTTGAAACTGGTGCAGTACTGTTAATTCGTTCCAAGTGCATAAGCCTTGCGAACTCACCGGCTACAGTTCGTACATTGAAATAAGTAGTTTAAGGCAATGAACAAAATGTAATTAGCGTAATTATACTAATTGTTAGCTCTGCCTGAAGTGATGGACGCCTTATCGAGTAGTTTAGCTCAAGGGTTAAAATATTGTTATAGGCCACAGGCAATCTTTAAAAATTTGGTGCAGCTAACAACAACAACAACAACAACAACAACAACAACAACAACAACAACAACAACAACAACAACAACAACAACAACAACAACAACAACAACAACAACAACGACGACGACGACGACGACGACGACGACGACGACGACGACGACGACGACACGACTTGGTATAGCGGGATTGCACGACGGTTGGATAGTTTGAGAAGCACTGCCGTAAAACACGCTTTCGTAAAGTCACTGAGGAATAGCGAAGGGGAAAAAAAAGCTACGCCGTTCTTCTTCATTTTGTTTAACTGTAACCAATGGCATACGTTAAACGAACTTTTTATTTTAATAAGTATCGTTTAGTGTAAACACGCTGGGCCTAATCTTCATTTCGCACAAATAGCTCCGTTCGAAATACATTTCCCTTCTGTGGAACAGCTGATTAACCGGCGCCAAATTTAACCGTCCGCTCCATCCAACAGCGGACTACAGCAAAGAAAAGAAAGCTGCACGTAGACTTGCCCCTGAGCCCCATATTCAGAGTCAGAGTGAGAAGTGGTTTTAGTTAGGCATAAAATGAATTACAAAAATTTGTGTGTACAGAAGGAGGTCCCATAGTCAGAAATTGAATTGGGACCTCCTGTGGCAGTGAATGTAGAAAAATGATTTAAAGCAGCAAACACCAGTAGCGAAATGAAACAATAAAGTACATCCCAGGAAAAAGAAAAACCATGGTGTGTCGCATATTGTGTAGCATTGGCTGCACCAGTGAGAAAAAGAAAGCAATACTGTTTCATTTACTGCCGCCAAGCAAGGAATTGACACAAGAATCAGACGTGGCAAAACAACATACTAGTTACGTGTACATCGTGCTTTTTTTCCGTCTGAATTTCATTTTACTTCATTCGGTGGTTTTACGAGCCGAAACCACGATATAATTATGAGGCACGCCATAGTGGTGGAGTTAGTATCAAGAGGCAAGCAAAGATTTGCCATAAAAAAGGCGCGCTTTGTTTTATCTGCAATAGACTGGGTTAAATGGCTGATCTTCATGGTAAACGCCGCGCAAGAGGAACGGCATCATAATGTAGAGAAACTACTCACGACAGGCGCTGTACTAATCTGTTCTGTTGGTTTGTCTTCTTTTTTTTTATTATTGATTTTCCGTACTACGTTGCTTGCTCGTAGTACAACCAGTCTGTCAACTTTCAGCTTGGAACACTGCTAGAAAACGAATTTTTTCTCGTCTACTTGCTGTCGTATTCTGCTTATTGTTTTATAAAGTCCAAAGATGCGCAGACTACATTAGCATACAGGGCAAAACAAGTATGCAATTTCTTGAACAGCGCTCATGTATGTTCAGTATTTTCGTGTAAAAGTTAGATAAACGATATTATATTGTTGCCCCCAATTCGTCTTTACCTCCTCCCTTCCGCTTACAGAAGAAAAAAAGCGAGAGTATGCAAAAGCAATCCGTCGCATGTGAAAAAAAAAGGAAAAGAGAATGGCAACGATTAGCGAGAAGACATACGAATTTGAAATTTCTTCAAGCGCAAGGTACTGCAGTTTACGATAACATTGCATTAAAGCATTATAAGCATCAAAGTTCCATACTCGTGCACAGTTGAGCTTGGCAAAGAGAAAATGTGCAGTCACAACCAACGTCTGGCGACCCCAGGCGCCCGGAAACATCCTTTTCTTCTTTACTGCGCAGGCATGCAGTTTGAAATCAAGTGGTATAGCTTGCGTGTGCCTGTTCGGTAAATGCAATGTATTGTAACTATTCCACATTGCACAGAAGTAACTGAAATTTTCGCTAAGCTGATGCCTTGGTCTCTAGATATTTTCTCGACTTTACAGTGCCGTATTACTGTACAATCCCAAAGCATAATATTTTCTGCAGTAATGTTATATGCTTCTGCGAATTTCATAGGATGTGCTGGTAAATGGGTGAAAGTGAACTTTCTTTTTGTACATAATCAGCACTGATGGATGTGTACTGTTGTAACCGTTGTTTGCGTCTATTTAACCGGGCAATGGGTATTTATCATGGTTCACCGCACTTTGTTCAACACAACCTTATTTTCCCGTACCTCATTCACATAACGTATTATTTTAGGTTTATATATTTATATTTATGATCACACAAGCTATAGAGTTAATCGCTCCACTTTTACTAGACATTTCAAAAGTTTGTGCTTTGAAGAGTGCATTAAATATAACTTCAACAAACTTCATGAATAGGAGAAGAATGCGTCCAGGACTCAATTGCATACGACGCCGTTGCTCTCACTGCTAGTAGTTAAGCGCGAATAAACAGTGTGCTAAAAAAAAACTTCGTTTCCTATGAAAGTGTACAATATTTGCTTTTTTTTGTCTTTCCTCGTTTCCCCAGGGTTCGATCAAAGGAGTTGAGCTTGGCGGCAAAGGACAGCGTCAGACGACGCCCACGTTTATGTCGAGGAACAAAGAAATAAGAAAAGCGCGACCAACAAGTCTGTGACCTAACTTCAGCATATCGTATTTTAATATTTTCTAATTATTATTTTTTAATGATTGAGGTACTGCTTAGTCTCGCCGCACAAATAAACGGTTCCAGTACAGCACGTATGCAGCGCGTGGCACGAATTCAGCGCTACACATACAGATCATCCCTATGGACCTGAAGAGAACAGCCCAGGGCTTTTATTTGTCTAAACACCGAGATGAGCGTAATAAACGTGCTGCCGGGCTATTCTATAGGCATGAACTGCGTAATATTCTAGGATGTATTGCCTTCATGACGCAGCATTCTTGATTTTTATGTCATCTCGCATTATTCAAAGATGCTTCGCAGTTAATTTTAGTTGTTGACGGTGCAATCGTCCAGGTGAAATCAGCATCAACTTTTTCGGGAAGATGACGGCAAGTATGGGATTACATCACTTTCGCACAGTTCCGCGAGCATACACCCACGTGTTTGTCTTTCTACATGTGACACCATGCTTGATAGTTTCATTAGTAAGCTAATGAGTTTTGCAATTTATACTTCGAACAAAACTGCGGGCATTACTCCATGTAGTTGCGTAATATTTTGCCATCGCTGTCAATGCTTCGTCATTCGGCCAAAACTGCGTTCTTTTTTTTTAGCATTTCCTGAGGTGGGGTTAAAACATTTACAGAATGCGTTAGCAGTTGCAAACCACGTTGGGGTCCTATTTACTCCCCTCGCACTCATCCCTCTTTATGAATACGTTTTCACCCACCTAGAGCAACACGCATTTGGTTGCCACAATGATGTTTATTCTAACACTCCCCCCCATGGCAGCTGACATGCAAAGGAGTGTGTATAATCTTATTCGGATACCACGGACTGTGTGAATCGATGTAAGCAAAGTTTTCTATGCTGTTTGCTTTCACTGACGATAATTAGCGCTGATGTTGACGGCAAATGAGGGGCTTTTTTTTCTGAAATCGGTCAAATCAACATAAACGGAATGCGAGAAAAAAGTGAAAATTTGTTACCTCACCTAAATGCAACGCTGTCAAAGCTATTATATGTGTTTCACATGTCAGCTAAGGGAAGTTTACGGTCACAAGTAATTAAAATTTATGTGGCGGATTTGACCAATATTTGATAACTTTAGATTTGGCTCGTATTGAATCGAAAAACTGAATTTGATGCGGTGTTCTTACGAAAACTTTATTGCAAGAATGATACCTTGGAGTTTTGGCGGAAAAGCCATTAAATACAGGCAAGAGAGCTTCAAGAACACCAACTATACATGAAGAGCACGTGAGTCGTCTTGGCAGCATAAACAGCTTGCTTCGAATTTTTCCGCTGGGTCATAAAATTTTTGGGGGGCACGCCGGAAGACACTCCCGAAGTAAGCGAGCTCTTCATTGTCTTGCCATGAATTCCAAAAGGGCTTCATAAGAGGGCTGGTCACATCTCTCAGTGTTATTTCGTTGACGCGGTGGGTGTAGAGTGCACATTGCACGGGTGATTATGCAAGGGCCCGTCCCCTCTTTAGGACTGGCTCGAAATTTGATGCAGCAACCTTATAGTGTGGTTTTGCTCTAATTTTAGGACTCCTAGCAGCTGGATTTCTTTGAATGTAGAAGACCTTCGTTTTTGTTATTTTTAACGGCATGCTTCATGTGGACTTCATCACTGCCGTACAGTAGGCCTTCCAGTGATACACGTCCCAACGTTTTCTAAGCTCTAACACAGTGCTGTAATTTGAAAAAAAAATGGTAGCCTTGCGGATTAAGGATTTCTTCGTGTCACCTGACATCTTTTTCAATTCTACCAAACACCCTGTCTGGGAGTAGAAACTGCCCTGTGACAGGAAACACGAGAAACTACTGATGCTTCTGATGGAGCCTCATTCTAGAGCCTCCAAAGAAGCATGCGAAGCAGAGTACTGTTCTTGTTTTGTCCAGCATAGCCACCCTCTATTAACCGCACCTCCTTGATTCCTTCGAATTGAGCGCTTCGAAGTGTATTATGCACCACACTGACAACTTGGTTGCATCCTTTGGAGCTTTCATCGTCGCTCCACGTGTAGGAACGGACGGCTTCTTTGAGCATTGACCAGTTCGCCTGGTTTTCCACCACGTAAAGGTGGTATTCGTTAAGCTGGTGACTGTAGTACGCTTCCTGGTCCGGAAATTGGGGAGCACTGGATTTCGTTGGTAATCAGATGAAAAAGTTTTCAAGTCTGCCCTCTTCTCACGCAGCAGAGAATTAAAAGCCTTATACTTCAACCTGTGCATACGTTGCTCTGTAACGAAACGCTGCTTCCGTGAAGCACCTTCACAAGTTATCTTTCCATACGCATTTTTCAGGCGCACAGAGCAAACGTCTGTCCTCGGTGCTCTGAACGAAAGATTGAATTTCGTTCGAAATATGCGGTGAAAAAAGCCATATTAACCAGCAGATCTTCTGGTGCTTGTTGGTTATAAAGCTGTCACCGGTTTCGGATGCTCTTCAGCTCAACAGTAAATTATAACGTTTTGTCTTCTTCCGGTTGTAGTGTGACTCTCTTGCGTGAAGTCGCTTAAAAAAACCCCACAACAGCTGATCGCTTTCGAGCGCAGTGTTTGAGCTTCTGGTCATCTCCCCGGCTGTTGCGCTTCAATTCGCCATTTTCATGCTTGTGCTTTGCATAGCGAGTAAGTGTGCTGTGACTAACAGCAAGCACAGCGCAAAACATATCGCAACAAACACTAATCTTTTCCGTTTACCAGTTGTACATTGTAAACAGCAGCAGCAAGGCTCCGACGAGGTTCCGCTCCTTTTCCTCTCCTATGTTTTACTTCTGATGGTGTGCAGTAAAACAAAACGAACGCCTCTTGTTCCGCCCTGCACAATTCGTTGCACTTCTCTTTGATAGGTTTAACGGATGTTTCTGTCACAGGCACGCACCTGAGTCTCTTTCCCGTGTTTACATTTAGGCAGCAGCATATTCCTGCTTTTCGGGTGGCGACCTTGCTTCTGTTCACGTTAGCGTCAACGTCTAGGAACAGATCTTTCGACAATCTCTTCATTGCCATCCGAATACATAAGCCAGTTCCGACAAGGAAAAAAAAAAAAAAAAAAACTTGCGAGAACACCCACGAAACAGGCCGAGCTGTCAGGCGGGAACTCGCGAAGAGGCTGTCATGTTAGGTATATGACGCCACCCCAAAAGTCCACTCCCACTGGCCAAATGGATTTGGCTTATTTTGATCCGTGCCTCAACAGAATCTGGCTCATTTTTGATGCGAAGTACGATCTGCGCACATATTCGCCGGGAGTTGTCTGACCTATTTAGTTGCAAGCGCTTTTCTAGGGGTAAGTTGCCGAGTTTTCCTTGTCACTACAGTTTTATCTCACTTAGTTCCGGTTTGTGGATTTGACTCATTTCGAAAAAAAAGAAAAACGCTTCAAATGTTGGATTTCTTGCGCGTTTAGTCTAACACGAGAGCGGTGAGTTGATGTTAAACGTTATCTTGCGTGCACCACTGCTGTTTCTCTGCGTATAGTACACAGCGCACCGGGGGTTTGTTTGAGGCACTTTTCCGCCATACTTCATAACCTAGGTGAGAGTTGAGCGTATGCATTTGTCTCGCATGGCACATCACATCCTAGCAGAAGTATCAAACTTGAATTATCGGGCTGCGTGTGCCAAAACCACAATTGGATTATGAGGTACGCTATAGTGGTGGACTCTGGATTAATTTTGACACTGTGGTGGTCTTCGACGTGTCCCTTGTTGTAACGGCGCCCGCCGCTGTCAGTGCGTGATCGGCGAAAGACCAGAGACGACTGTAGTCCAAGCCGCAGACAAGCGGAAAAAGCCCCGTCTTTATTTCCACAGCAGTTAAAGTAGAACCAGCGTGACGTCAGCGACAGGTGGTTCCATACATGCGGCAGGCGCAATCGATCGGCAGTTCATGAGGGAGCGTGCTTTCAGCCTCAGAGAAATAGATCCCAGCACATCCCTAAGTCTAACTGCACGAGCATAAGCCGGTGATAACAACGTTGTGGTACTATATACAAGTATTCCCTTTACCCTGGTCCCTCTAAATGAATACGTTTTCACACACCTAGAACAACACGCATCTGTTTGTCGCAAGGATATTTGCTCCGTCACCTCCGCCAATGGCAACCGACACGAAAAAAGAATGGGTATAAAATATATCGGTATCACGGCGTCTGTGCGCGTATTGCAAGAAAGCTCATAGGCCAAAAGTGTTTGCGTAAATGAATTCCCGCCAATCCTGGTGCTGGATATAATACTGACACGTGTACTTGTTTATCTTTTTCGGGTGACCACTTTTCACCGTCTAACAAATGTTCTCGTTCAGCGCCGGACGCGCACCTATGTATCAGAAGCTCCTCGAAGCTTATCGATGGTTCTTTCTGGTGTCTGTTGTGACCGAAGCTTGCGTAATCTGACTGCATGTGCGACGCGAATTGTGTAGAACTTTCTGGAAGACACACGGACACCAGCTATTACTCTGGAACCTTCGATGGCTCATGTTCAAAAGCCGAATTGCTTGACTGGCAGATCATATTTTGACTAACGCCAACCGTGTTCACCGCTATCGCTGTGCTTTGAGCATAACTTGCTTTTGTGGGTGCAAGTTCGCCCAATAAAAGGTTAGTTTCGTCATTCACAGTTTTCCTGCTATGTTATTCACCGTCACTACTACGTGACAATATAGCCGAATGCAACCGGTCTCGCACCACACGAATTATTCCAGCTCCGCGGTATGTTGTTACTTTAGTAATTTATAGCAGATCGTAGGAGGAAAGAGAGGCTTACGTTTCGAGGCATTCAGCATTATGTGGTCAAATAATTATGTTAGCAACCAAACAACGAATATTTGATTACGTATCAGTGTGTCTGAGAAGCAGAAGTAGTGCAGTCATTTCCCTATTTTAATTGAAGAAAAGTAAGCATGCGAAACAAAACATCGCGTGCACCCCGCCAACTACACCGTGAAATGGTAGACGTGCAAGGAGCCCGGAAATGCGACACCGTGTCGGAAGCCATAGCACACACGAGATCCCACGCACAAACTCCCGGGCTGGAGCGCCAGTGGCTCTGTCGAGAATTCCGCTCGTGGCGCGCCGGTCCCTGCGAGCGACAGCAGTCCACAAGAATCATAAATCCAAGTGCTGAGCAATGGGAGGCGCTGCTGGCCAGCGACCGCTCCGAGGGCCAACTTGGTCTCGTGCAGCGAGCACACAGGGCAGCTGAGGCCGTTGGAGCCCTGGACAAAGGGCCCTTGCTAAACCCAGTCAAGGGCGTCCTAGAAGACCCTGACGGACTACAACAAAAGATCCTGCAGAGATGATTATGATTTTCAGGATGATTATGATAATTGCTCCCTCGTTTGCTTCACTCGGCGACGCATACCCCGCGGCCCAACTTGGCAAGAATTCCAATAAAGAGCGGCACGTACCCAGTGCATGCATGGCGCAGCCTGCTAATGCGTTGTTACGTTTCGCCTACGACGCGCGGTATAGCCGGCGCGGATGCAACGGACGCCGGGGCTTCGTTCAAAGCGGCGGACATTTTGGCCCGTTCGGAGCTGCCGCAAAGCCTCCCCGCCAAGCGCGTCCAGGCGTGTTTCAGTGCCACGTGTCTTCGTGTGTGCGTGTGTGTGTGTGTGCCCACGCTTGTCAAAGCGCAGCAGCCGGGGAGAGGAGCTCCCCAAGTGTGAAGCGAGGAGGTCTGACCGGCGCCGGCCTGGCGGATGCGTCACTACACTCGTCTCAACGTGTCTCTCAGCCTGTCCGTGCCCCGCCGTCACGTGGTCTCATCCCGTGACCTTCCTTCTTGCCGGCGACGCCGAGAGTATAAGAGCAGCTGCCCCCGGACGCCAGGGGAGAGGCTCCGATTTCTTCCGTTGAGTTACGTGCTCTCCCGTCTCTCCACTTCGGTCGACCTGACCGCCCGCTCTTTTGCGATGCTAGAATAAACAAGTTGTTCTGTTACCAGTCGACTCATGCTTTGCCGGGACCTTCGGATGCTTCCAGTTGTGCCCCAGGCCGCCAGGCCAACGCTACCCTTGGGGCTTGCGACCCATTTGCAACAACGGGCGTCAGCGCTGAGATTGCAACAGCGTCGAGTCGCTGTCCTTGAAGAACCTTTGTGACGCGGGCTCGATTCCGCTGAGCATCGGATTAAGTTAAATCATATTTGTCGCCATTGTAGAGTGGGACATTCCCAGTGGTACATACCAAGTTACTCAAGTTAGCGTCAGACATTCATTGAATAGCGGCACATGCTTGGCACATTCCCAGTGGCACAAGTTGGCATCAAAAAGGTTCACTTAACGCCAGCACAGACAGAGTCGCACATGCCCGATGCTCCAAGTCGGCCTCAAGGAGTTTCATCGAAGAGCGGTAACTACCCAGTCTCGTATACAGTGACCTATGTTCTAGGGAAAGAGCGTCGTTAAAAAGTCTCACGTACGTACACATTGCCACGTACTCAATCACCCAAGTTAGCCCGATAGTTGGTTTCGAACCCTGTTCCCTGAGCACAGCAGCACAATGAGCCGACCATTCGGCCACTGCCTGCCGAGGGACACAAACAGGCGGGAAAATGGTTAGATACAAACCTAGATTGATAAAAGCGTAGATAGCCCGCGGAAAGTGCGCGGAGTACCCTATCTAAGCATGTTAACGGGTTAAAGATGGTTAGACATTATGTCAAAAAGATTCATGAAAGACCTGCACAGACGAACTGATACATACATAGTGCTCCATCTTGGCGTCAACGTGTTTCATCGAGCAGCGACACCTACCAAGTCCCGCATCTACAATGACCCATGTCGGCGGGAACGACGAAGTAGAAAATTTGTTTTCTAAAACCAATTTAAATACTACCGGCGTCTTCCTAATATCCCTCAAATCGAGGCCAATCACCCACAGTGGGCATGCGCCATCGTACAACGAAATCCAACTTAATCCAAGAAAAGCGCTTGATCGAAGCTTCCTCTGTGCTTCTCGTTGAATTGCACTCTCGAAGAAGAATAAGAAGAAGAAGAGGAGAAGAACGTGCCGAAGGCGCGCGCATCCTTTCCCGGGTCCCCTGGATGGCTGCGTCCCCAGCCAGCAAAGCGATGTCCGCTTGCGACCAACAGCCTGATTCTGTGGTGGACGTGAGCGACTTTTTCGGCAACGACTTCGTGGTGGAGAGCGTGTTCGACTACCTGGGCACCGAGGAGCTCTTCGCGTGTGCCGAGGTGAACCGGCTCTGGCAGTCGGTCGCACTGGCTCTGCTGAGGAAGAAACTAATATCCGTCTCCATCTGCTGTTCACCGGTCAGTTAATGCTTTTGTACTTGCGGTGGCTAACTCATTCTTTATCGTATCAACCATGGTGAGGGTGCATAAGATAAATTCCTGCCAAAAGCTTTACTCTACCATCTTGGAGCCGTACAGAAAAGATGACGCTTCAGCGACACATGTAGTCTTTGCCAAACGTTTCGAAGCTATAGTGGTTCTCGAAATGAGCTTTTGCGCGATGCCGTGTTACGGGGTTCTCGTAGAACGTGTAGTGGCCAAAAGCTCATGTCCACGAGAAACTTGCCGGTCCCTCTCATTCTGTGGGCCGTGAAAGCGGCGAAAATTGTGCGGGAATGGACAACAAGTACGGTCAATAAGGGCAGTGGCTTCGAAGCTTTGAACAGGTTTAGACCAGAAAAGAAGCGCAGCCGAAAATTTCTGTTCGGTTTAAACAGTTCAAAGAAGATCGCTGAGGAACGTCAGTCTAAGGATTCTTGAAAAAGGTGCAGTCGCAACAGAATTGCACAGCACACGCGCACGCACGCGCACACGTGCAGACGCGCACGCGCATGCGTACACTGATCCATCTCCCACGTGCTCTTCGGCACCAATGAGCATCGTGACCTACCTTTTTCAATGGAGAATGATGCCTTTGTGTGTTTCGCATCACATTAGCGTTCTTCTTTTTCTTTTTTAATACTACCGGCCACAATGTTCACGCACTGCCTCTCCGCCGACATATAGCCGGCTCGCGCTTGGCTTCGTGCAAAAATAGTACGGCGCTTCTCCGCTGCAGATTTTGCGACGTCACCAGTGATGTTTTATCAATTGGGGGCTAGAGTGTAGGCTCTCTCGTGGCTAAAGACCGAACGCTGGCTTTTGGTTGAATTTTTCGTCGTAACTAACAATATTTTGCCAAGATGATCATGACTACAGCTTGTCCACGCACAGCCGCTTTTCACTCAAATTGTGCGAATATATTGTAAAGGCGTGGGGTGATAAAGAAATGAGTGAACGATGCGCATTGTTCTGTAGCGAAGCTATCTGAATTGGATATCTATTATCCGTGATTTAATACCGAGCTAAATAATTTAATGTGTCAAAGCAGTGGTAGCAATTCTGTCCAGATGAGTGCGTGCGCACATGAATAAAGCGTATGGAGGAGAAGACAAAGACAAGTAATTCATGACGATGGTCATTATTATATTTTATTACTCTTGCCTTTCATACAGCTCTTCTAAGAGAAGAAAAAAAAGAAGCTATGACTGGCACCACGCTTTCTACTGGAATGTTAATGGCATGCACTTCTGCAGGTACCAGGGAATCAAGTGCGTTGGCGCAGTCCAAAATTGACCATTTAGTACTAATTTCACTGCTTTAGTGAAGACTATGTAACATATTTGCACGTATGTCAGGTATACTACATATGCAGTGCTGTTGACCCTCTTCAGGTGAATTACCGACAAGAGAAACCTTCTGTGCCCAAAAAATAATGAAAGGACAGTGATTTCCGCCACCAAAAGTCGCTTTTTTCTCAGCTGCACCATTTAAAATATTCATAGATTCTCTTCTTAAACTGTGGACTTTAACGCACATGCTGAGTTTGCGGAATTGAAGCCTTGGTCAGTCAGCGCCCTTCTGTGCCTGACTATAAAGGTTTAACGACGTGACTTTTTTTGAGCGAGGAAATAAAGAGCTGACACAAGGTCAAAGGTTGCTTCTTGAGTCGCACAAGCGTTCTCTGCGTCGGCGTTTCTATTTGCCTGGTACCCAATCGCAGCGACGCGTCAAATGAACCTTCTCACCGATGGCTTCATCGAGCTTAAATGTCATCACGAAAGTTCGCGGAGAACTGTTGCCTTTACGACGAAAACTGTTGCCATTAAGACTGCGGCCTTTATCACTTTACGTCTACTGTGAGGCGTCACTGGTTGCTGCAGGGCCAGCCATTTCTTCAAATGTGCGTTCGCGCGCGCAGGAATCGGAGCAGCCGGGCCCAGAGCCCGTGCCGGACAGGCCTCACGCATGCGCAGAGATCCTGCGCTCAAAGTTAGCTCGCTACCGCAACATCGCGCGCCTGGCCGGCATGCGTCCATCGCTTGTGTTCCTGTCCTATCACGCCGACCTGGATGAGGACGGGAGTGGTAAGCGTGCACAGTGAACAGGCCAGTAGGTTTCCGCCGAAAGCCACAAGAAAGCAGCGCAGCATCACGTTGATGTCTTACTGAAGGGTCATTAGAAAGCGACAATACATATTTTATGAACTCATAAGGTATTCTTTACAAATCTCGTTTGGCTGAGAAGGGTTGGAAGTTAAACAATCCTTTCTCGAACTTCGTGCTGAAACTTGAGCGCCACTAAGTCAACGGTACGGATTTCAATGTATCTTCACGTTTTTAGGCCGTTTGATGGCACAGTAAAGGTTATATCAGCTTGCTAGGTATTGCTCCGCTTTCTCAAACGATCCTCCGCTGGACGCTCTTCCATTCCACAGATAGTTTAGCGCAATGCCACGCCTCGACAACGCAAGACCCTACGCTTTTTAAAAATTGCTGTGCACTTTGACAGAAGAGCAGTGAGCAGCAGCACTAGTGTCGCACTAGTGTTGCAGTACAAGAGCAGCACTGGTGTCGAGGGATGGCGCTGCCTTGCACTTTCTTTAGCCGAGGTGGATGCGTAGAGTCGAGGAACATTCTAGCCTGTGTGGGTAGGCATTTGGGGCGTCCTTACGATGCATTAACGTGATCATCCTTATTCCATAAACAAGAGGCTAAACCGGAGAGCAGACGCTTTCAAAATGCGAGTCACGGTGGGATGATGCGAGAATGTTAAGGCCGGCGTTGGCAGGCGTTGTTATTGTTGTTGCGCTATTTCTGTTCTTACCGGGCTTCATCTTCGAGAAAGACTGGCCGTATTGCTATCGCAGTAAACTAATGTGTTAATTCATTACAACTTCTCTCTGGGCGAGTTGGTGCATACTTGATTTAGTGCACACATGACAAGCCGTTCATCAAGTGTTCCACAGGAGTGGTCTACGCCATTCCCTTGAAGTGTGGAAAGGTTAGGTCGGCCAAACCGGCCGCTGCATTAATGAACGCTTGGGCGAACATGCCCGAAATTTAAGTGATTTAAAGGACCGGTACGCAGAGTTGGTCGCGCAGGTAATTAAATGCAGAGGTTGCGAGGCTCGATTGGGAGAGACTAAGATTCGCGGTAAGATCGCCGTCACGACGGCGCGCGTCAGTTTTGAAGCGTTCCACATAAAGAAATATGGCAGCAAGTGCGTAAGCACCCCCTCTGTATCGCTTTTTGCTGCAGAGCTTCAATTTTTGGAAGCGACCGCCTACTGATTTGATTATCTGTTTGTACCCCTTGCCTTTCTTCCAGTTCTTTTTTTTCTGTGTCTGTTTCCATAGATTATTGACACGTATGTTCATCGATGCGCAATGTCATTTTCTTTCCAGATTGTATCGCTCCCTTCCCCTTCGTTTCCGCCTTTCCCCTTATATAAGGTATCCGTCTTCTGTTAATAAAATTCAGTTGACAGTGAGCGCCTGTGTCTCGTCCTTGTTACTTTGTGGATGCATGTGGTAGCGCTGTAACAGTTTTCAAATCAAATGTGCTAATAAAGCTTCACTAAATATATCGCTTAAGTGTCCCTTTAAATCGATGCTGAAAGCGAGCTGGTAACATCAAGCCCGAGTAGGGTGCCTCAACCTCCCCCCCCCCCCCCCCCCTAGCAATAGTAATTTGTCTTCTATCTCCAAGGTCGTGTTTAAAAGACATTTGGCAGCACAAAAGACTCTTTTGATTTTTATGGGTTGATGAATTGATATGTTTCTATTAACCATGTAATGAAAGACCAGTGCATGTAAATACGTGACGAATATTGAGTGATAACAGCACTAATTATGATACTTTCCCACGCAAATTCAGCACGCGCGCCAGGAACCGTAGCTAGCCTAGCGCCGACCGCACCACTGCACTCCAGAAACTAGGCGGAAACACGATCACGTGCTCTCACAAACCAGTGGCGTTGAGGAGCGAGCTTGTTGAAGTTCCAGTCGCAGAATTCGTCTGCTTTTAGCGAACGTGATGCACTGCGTCGTTACCCGTCAGAATCGTGGTCGTCGTCATCGCTAAGTGAGGTCGACGGATGTACAAGTCGCAGCAGCTGCCATAGTGTATATAGCAAACCATTTTCACTTTATTCCCTGGAGAGCAGCGGGTCGGAAATTGACAACGCTAGAAGCAGCCATGAAGGTGAATATGAAAACGTGCGCATTGCTGTCCGTGAACGGCGATAGACGCGAGCGCATCGGCTGTGGCCATGGCACCTGCAAAGAAAGAACCTTGCTGCTGACTTCGCCGGCTCTAGCACAAACGGCTTGAGCTCGTTCTTGGTATTGCGCTCGAGCCAATGCCACATCCTATCTCAACTTCTCGGAAATCGGTTCGGTACGGTAGTTCGTAAACATAGGGCGTAAGAGCGTGCCGTTTGTCCAGACGCCTGCCGACGGCCATTACGACATGGAAGCCAGGAAGCAGCGCCTAGCCCGTCGTACTTCGCGCAAGTATTACCGTCATCCCTAGTATCCAGATGTATGAAGTCAGCAATACTCGTGGAGTAGGCAAAGATTTGCCGAGAGCCCGAGGAGCCACTGAACAAGTTATTTTTGATGACGATGCCTTGAAGTGCTGCAGTTTTAGACCAGCCACCCGCGCTGACAGTAAAACTATATTGAAATACGTTCATGGTATCGTTATCCATTAATATTCTATCAGAGCAACCTATGCATGCATGGACGTCGAACGTAAACATCTCGAGTTTGAAATTTTGTGTAAGCGATCTTTTAAGACCAAACATTAAAAAAAGCGAAGGCACGTGTTCGTGACTGCTCGTGCGCAGTAACAGTTGATGGCGCTTTAGCTCTTTAAAGGGCCTCTTGTTGCACAATGAACTACGTGCTGTAGGCTATACTGAAGCTTTTCAGAACTAGACAGTGTTCCTGTACATGATGTCTTCGAGTACACACGGGAACATTGGTGCATGCAGGTATTGTCCCACCCGGTCGGCCTACCAATTATATTATGAAGCTGTAAGTTACGAAGCAGCGTGCGCTATCACACTATGCGTGCGTGTCTGTCTCTGCGTGCCCAGTGGTGGACTCCGTGCGCGACCTGCTGCCCCCGGACTCTGTCATTGTGTATTTCAAGCTGGAGCTCATCCGACCGGGCGACGACTCCGATGACAGCTCACACGAGGGTGTCTTCGGCGAGTTTCTATTCCACGCCGAGCCAGCTGTGCGACCTGCGCCAACGTACGACGACCAGCAGCAACCGCCGCCGCTGGACAGCTCTGTCCCCGGGTGAGCATCCGACCAGCTTGGCTGCTGTAAAGAGGCCGATAGCAGCAAGTGGGGGTGGGTGACGCGCTGCCCCGACGAAACTTCATCGTGCTTTAAAAGAGTTAAACGTAGGGATAGTTGGTATTCTGACACGAGGGATATATCTTGATATAGCGCGCAACGAGACGGCACAACGGAAAGGGAGATGAATACAGTCGAAAACTAACAACTAATTTTATCGAAGCCAGGGCCACAGGTATTTATATTCGAAAGCTGCGCAGGTGCACCGTTACAAGGAAAAATTGAATTCGCGAAACAGGAAGCGATTAAACAAGGCGCGAAAGGTTTTGCGTTTCTGCATTGTACAATGCAATATCCTGACCTGCTTTGCTCATAAAAAATGCCTCTAACGTTTCACGAGCGATTTTTTGCTTGCACTTGCCTAGGATTTTCACGTGACGGAAGCGTGGTTCACAAGTGGGGCAGCTACTGCAAGAGTCAGTAAGGTGTATATTCTCCTCATGAGCTAGATGTCTTGCCCTCTCCCTGAATCGGTCATTGATGCATCGCCCCGTCTGGCCGATGCATACTTTCCCGCAAGATAGAGGGATCTCGTACACGACATTGTTGGCACACTCGACAAAGCCCCGTGTGCTGGGCTTACAGAAAAAAGGCGCCTCCCATACAAATCGGCTCACTCTAAGATAATTAAGAAAGGCATTGTGACACGCTGTTTAGAATCCGCGCTCCGAAAGTGGTGTTTTCACAATGTGCAAGCTAGTTTTCATCTACAACTGCGAAGGCTTTTTTCTTTTCAGCTGGATTCCCTGGTGCAGTCGTAGTGTCAGTAGGGGAAACGCCTCACAAGAATATGAAGCGCCATGCTTGCAAGAATGCCGCGGAAACATGGTGGGCACTCAGAGGCCGGAAGTAGTTCCGTACATACACAAGGTCCCACATTGCTGAAAAAAGTGGATACTTGGTTTAACGTGCCGACAGTATGTTTCAGCCCGCAAGAAGCAGACTCAGCTAAGCCGAGGCATCACTTGTGCAGACAAAAATGTTGGTTGTAAAAATAAGCATGAGAAGCGTCCTTAGAGCGTTCCAACAACCTCGTGTATCAGACCCTCCTATTCTGCGGAAAAGAATACATCGGCTATATGGGACGATGCATCCATGATCGATTCAGGGAGAGGGCAAGATATCTAGCTGATAAGGAGAATATACACGTTGCTGACCATTGAAGCAGCTGCCCCACTTGTGAACCATGTTTCCGTGGCGTGAAAATCCTAGACGAGAGCAAGAAAAAAGCACTCGTGAAACGTTAGAGGCATTTTTTATCAGAAAAGGAGGTCAGGATTGTGAAAGCGAAACATCGATTCCACTTTACAATGCAGAAATGCAATTCATTTCACGCCTGGTTTAATCCCTTCCTGTTTCACGAATTACGGATATGTATATCTGTGGGTCTGTCTTCAATAAAAGCAGTCGTTAATTCGCGCCTGTGTGTTAGTCTTATTCCTTTCTGTTGTGCCGTCCCGTTACGCGATATTTCAAGATGGTTCTCATTTCATCGCACTCTCTGGGTCACTTTGTATGCAGTACTGCACAGCCCGTTCGCATAGCTACAACTATGCCACGAATGCGAAGGTTGTGAAGAACATGGTTTAAAGGACATTCGTAGTCGTATTAACTGGGGACAAAGGCAAGTCCCCTTGTGGAAAGTTGGTCCCGGGCTGACGCTTCCTCGGTGTTAGGCCACGATAGATCACATCAAGTGTCCATATTTCTGTGACCCATGATGTCATACAGGACTGATATCTCTAAAGTAGTTCTATAGTCTGTAGATAGAAGCGAATTACACTGCATTGTCAGACCACGTGCAATGCGGAAGTATAGTGTGGTCATACAAGACAGGGAGGAAGAAGTCGCTTCAGTGGTAGGAAAGGTGGGTTAGATGTCGAGGCCCACAGTGCCGCGCTTGTAGGACTGAGAGGAGGAGGTCTGGTGGTAAGAGTAGAAAAGAGGCGAGTAGTGAAGGTGTGGGTTTCTAACTGCCGAAAGACAGCTGCCTGTTGGCGAGAAGCAGATGGGTGAGGACGGGGACAGCGCTGTGGTGCAAGTCACCGGCTGTCGCCTGTAAAAAACTTGCGCCATCTTCCCTACGTGCCCTGTACTTCAATCCTTAATTACAATCGACACAGCCAATCGTCACCAACTGGACCGAGCCAGGCTCAGGCGCGTCGTTCCGAAGGCGAGTCGCAAGCCGTTCCGGTTGGTGCGGCTGCTGCCCCAGCCGGTGGATCACTGCCGGCGTTGCCTGCCGTCCCGCGACGCCACCGCGTTCCATCGACGGTCCGAGGCAGCGGCGCAGTCTTCAGCAACGTGCTGCCCGGCGTGCTCGTGTTCGAAGCACTGCACGTGACCGAAGGTACCCAGGAGGCGGACGTCGCCAACTCCCGCTTCACGGAGGAGGCCACCGGCAGGATAATCCAGGTGCTAAATGTGTGCCACGTGCACAGGAAAGAGCCTTCCATTACCGAAGAACAGTTCCCTTAGACCAGTTTGCGTCTTTTTACTGGGCTAGCTGGGTAGTTTCCGCCGCTTTTGTGACCCACGTTTTCTATCTCATCTAGGAAGGCCATTACAGCGATGCCAATTATGGGCTCACTTTGCTAGTCGTTTTGATGTCCACCGGTGTTGGCTACAGTATTTCACAATTGCTCTGCGAGACGTTTATAAGCAAATGAAGAAAGAAGCAGAACAAATTAAAGAAAACGCGAGATGTTGAGCGTCGAAGAGAACTGTGGTCTACAGATTGGGATTCATAGGTCGTACCTTTGAGTGACTTTCTTATTACCAAAGTCAAAAATTTTTGTGAACTCGGTGTGCCAAGATACGACTCCGGATCTTACCTTTGTCAAGAACCTGGAAAACGTCAAGTGGACCAACACAGCCATGGACCTCGGTAGCGATCATTGCATCATCGAAGCGGTGATCAAGGCTGCCCGTAACAAAACGAGGACCTTTAGGTTCACTGACTGGGACTTGTTCCGAGCCAACCGCTCCGAGCGCGTCCTTAACGATGATATGGACTTAGACTCTTGGTGCGACGAGATAAAGAAGGATGCGGCTAGAGCCACCAAGGAGGTGACAACCGATCTGGAGGTGGACAGGATGGATAGTAGGCTGGCGCATCTATTGGAAGCCAAGCAGGCACTGCTCGCGAGATGGAAGACTCAGCGCCATAACAGAAGACTACGCAAGAAAATTTCCGATATAAACAAGATGATAGAGGCTCATTGCAAGGTGCTATGCAAGCAGCAATGGGACGAACTGTGCGACTCGGTGGAGGGCCAGCTCAAGAACGGTAAAAGCTGGGGTCTCCTTAGGCACCTACTGCACGATGACAACACCAAGTCCAACCAGAAGAGAGCTTTGGCGAAAGCTGTCCATTTGGCGACCGACTCGACTCCAGATGAGGCAGTCACGGAGCACCTCATAGACAAGTACCTGGAGGCCACGGACGATCCGGTGCCCCCCCAGTTTCCCGAGTACGAAGGGCGTGACGTACCATCTATGGACGAGGATTTTACCGTGGCTGAGGTCAAGCGAGTTCTCGCATCCCTCAACGGCAGATCTGCCCCTGGGCCCGACGGGATCACCAACAAGATGCTCAAGCATCTCGACGACGCCTCAATCGAGTTCCTTACGCACAAGATGAATGATATCTGGTGCAGCGGCCTCATTCCCAAGAGCTGGAAAGCAGCCCACACAGTACTCATACCGAAGCCAGGTAAGGCGCCGAGCATCGACAATCTAAGGCCCATCTCCCTGACGACGTGTGTTGGAAAGATGGCCGAGCACGCCATGCTTAACCGCCTCACTGACCATCTCGAGTCTAACGAATGCTATACACACAACATGATTGGCTTTCGGTCGGGGCTTTCGACTCAGGACGCCATGAGACTGATCAAGCACCAGATCATTGACTCTACCTCCGCCGACACTAAGGCAATTCTCGGCTTGGATCTGGAAAAGGCTTTTGACAACATATCGCACGCCTTTATTCTCAAGAGCCTGGCAGAGTGTAACGTTGGCAAACGGGCGTACAATTTCGTGCGCTCCTTCCTTTCCTCAAGGTCCACTAGACTCAAGATTGACGAGTTTTTGACCCACGAAATCCAGCTTGGGCCAAAGGGAACACCTCAGGGGGCAGTGATCTCTCCGACGCTGTTCAACATCTCCCTGATCAACCTGTCGAGGGCCTTGAACAAAATCCCGAACATTAACCACACGATCTACGCGGATAACATCACCATCTGGTGCTCCAGTGGATGTGAAGGGCAGGTCGAGGGTGCTTTGCAAGAGGCCATCGATGTGACGGAGCGGTATCTTATCCCCACCGGGCTAAGGTGCTCGCCCGCTAAATCCGAGCTCTTGCTCTACAAGAAGAGGCCCAGAGGCGGTTCACACCGGTCCTGGAAGCCAGCAACAGAGAGCCGCATTACGTTACTCACCGGTAAGGGCTCCCCAGTACCGCGGGTAGGCACTATCAGGGTCCTAGGAATGTTCATCGAGTCGAACGGGGCCAATGGAGCCGCCCTCAAACGCATTTGCTCCAAGACCGAAAGCGCCCTCGGCCTGATCCAAAGAATCGCCAACAGGTACCGCGGAATCAACGAAGACAATCTGATCCGGATTATCCACGCCTTCGTGTTATGCCACCTCGCTTATTCAGGGGCTATGCACAACTGGCTCGTATCGGAGCGCAACAAGATCAATGCCCTAATCAGAAGAGTCTTCAAGCTTTTTTGCCCTCGGCCTTCCCATCCGAACGCACACAAAAGACCTCCTCAATTTGGGAATTCACAACACGTTCGAAGAAATCATTGAAGCCCAAGAATTTTCCCAGTTTGTCAGACTTTCCGGTACGCCAGCGGGCCGAGCCATACTTGGCAAGCTGGGACGTAACCCCACGGTCGTCAGTCTCGACGCTGTGAAGCTGCCTAGCGACGTAAGGTCCAAGATTTACATACACCGGTTGCCACGAAATATGCATCCCACCTACAACGAAGGACGAAGACGAGCCAGGGGTAAAGCTCTGCTCGCCAGTGCCCGCTTGAACAAGGACCGAACATGCTTCGTAGACGCTGCTTCGTATGTTCAAGAAGAGGCCTTCTCCTCAGTGGTCATCGACGGTGATTCTAAAATCCTTAGCTGCGCTACCGTCCGCACTTCTAATTCCAGCGTTGCAGAGCAGGTTGCTATTGCTCTTGCATTAACGGACAGTGTACACGACACGATTTATTCTGATTCCAAGGCCGCTGTCAGGGCCTTTCAGATGGGAATGGTGGCTCCCCAGGCCCTACGTATCATCCAAAGTGCCAAAGACATGAAACATCACTCTTTGGCCTGGTTCCCTGCGCACCTTGGAACCATTGAGGGTGCCTCGATCAACCCCAACGAGGAGGCGCACTCGGCTGCACGAGGTTTGACTGACCGTGCGCTGGGCAACGCGTCCTCTCCTGGGCGACCCGAGCCTCTCTACTCGTACAACGAAATCTGCAAATATAATTATATGTCAAGAAGACTCCTACCTTCGCCGCACTCCTCGCTGTGCAGGGCCCAGGCAGTCACTCTAAGGCTTCTGCAAACAAGCACTTACCCGAGCGCCGCGGCGCTGCACACAATGTACCCCGAACGGTTCCCAAGCCCGGACTGCCCTCTGTGTGGTGATTATGCGGACTTCGAACATGTCCTGTGGGGCTGCGCCTCTGCCGGTCCCCCTTTCACTCAAGAGGAAATGATGAAGTTAATTAAGGCCCAGGATCAGACCTCTCAAATCCTGGCAGTCCAGAGGGCTCGCGAGAGGGCCGTCAGGTTTCACCTGATGGTCCCCGAGTGGGCCTAGCCAGGTGACGTGGAGCTTGCTTACGTCTATAGTGGACCGAATAAAGTTTTCTCTCTCTCTCTCTCTTCCCGAAAACGCGCTTTCAGGGGCACCAGCCTCTATGAACGTTATCCTCAAACCCACTATAGCATATGCTTAATAATGCCTCAACTCTAGGGAGCCATTCAGGATCGGGGTTTTGAAACTGGTACGCTGCCACACACCTACTTATTCTTGGCACAAAAATATATCCGTATCGGCTTGAAGTCTATGTTTGCGTTCTGATCTGCCATCTTAGATCACCAGAAACCTTGGAGGCCCAGAAGCATAATTAGGCGAGATTAAATACAGCATTCATTTTAGACTGGCGAAAAGCCTTTCAACCACTCTGCCGTTGCTACAGCAGACGCGCCGCTATCTGCTCTGATTGCCTGATGCCATGTTCTGCAGCTTATTCCTGGACCATCAACTAGATGAAATGATTTCAATAAAGCTAAGGGTAAAGGCTGAAGCACTGTACGGGAGAGGAAGGACGAAGTAGTTCCCAGCTTCACCATCGGGGAGCGCTACCTCCACAATGAGCGAAGTTTACTTCATCTGGACAGCGTATTGCTCCGGCGCACATGCGAACATTTGCTCTAACCGATACCGCTGGAAAGAGTACAGTATTACGCCTAATAGTGCGGCCACTGCCCATGATTTAGCAGAAAAGAATACGCACCGGGAGAACTATGAGTGGCTGACGCTACGCTCTGCAGCTAATCTATAAACCAGCAGCGAAAGGACGAAGCCAGCGGTAAGAATTGAAAGGCAGGATAGAAAAAACCAGGAAGAACGAACCGCACGTGTCATTCCACTTTCTCATAGCCATGGAACTCTACCTCCACAAACTATGACGACTTGGAGCAGAGTCGACGGGGAAGAAAGTTTTCTTCTCCCGAAAGCAGATTGCTTGGGGGCATCTGCGAGTATTCACCATTCGTAGGTGCGAACGACAAACATTGATCTTGCATAGAACAGAACTGTGCAAGGCTTGCTGTGCATCATACTGCGCCAGCTATCATGTCATTGCTTCGCAGTATGGCTGAAACGGCTACTTTCTTGCCCTCCTCTCCCGTATAAGAAACTGCAGTGGGCCCTTGTATATTTTAGCTGTCAAAGCTTATTCTTTGACTTCTGATGCTGGAACAGGAGCTGAGAAGCGGAGCACTTCAAATACTCAAGTGTGACGGCAAGCCCCAAGTCAGACTTCAATACTGTAATACAATAGCCAATTTATCTCAACCTAATGCGCTGTGGTTAAAACATCGACTAGAGGAGAAAAAACTTGAGGCTGTAACACAACACGATTGCCTATACAGGACTTTCTCGGGATGCGCAAAAAACCACGCAAGCTTGCCGCGACATGCGAAGCAACCTGACCCCTTACGTTGGTTTTAAACACTGCAGGTCTCTCGACGGACAATCCGGCTTTAGCAGGCTTTGGCAGGCCGACAAATCACCCGGCGGCAAATTAAAGCTGCTTGTACCGCAGCCAACATACAGCTTGGCGCTGAGCTAACCGAAGGGCAGTTCGAAGACTCTGCCGGCCGCGGCATTCTTTGCTCAGCTAACGACTCCGGCAAATCCGAATCTCTACACATCCATGCTCCCTCTAAGTGTCAATGGCCAAGAATAGCGATTCACAATCAACGGGCTCACCCTTTCATCGGAAGCTGTCAATACGCGAAGCGCTTCCGGCGAGGGTGGTACGAATAGATGAGTCGCGACCTCCACGAGTCGGAGAAGCGGGCACTACTTCAAGCCCAACACAATCAACAACCTTCGGTCCATTTCTCTGACGTCGACGTTTTACAAGCTTCGCGACGAGTGAGCGCAGAATTCTTCGACCCTGCTCCCACCGGTTTCCGACCGGGCAGGTTGCACAGCTCTCTCGAAACTTTATTCAACTGTATCTAAGCGCAGCTAAATAGAGCGAAAAACCAGACACGAAGGATCTGGGGATGATGGCCTAAAGTCAAGCGACAGCCTTCTGGAGTAAACATATCGAGATGTCCCCAGGTACCGGGAAATACTGTTTTGTTTTGTGCAAGGTGCCATTTGCTTGCTCTGCATCTTGAGGTGTAGTAATTACACTCTGTGATTTAGAAGTGCACTAAAGTCAAGTATCAAGCGAAGATGAAGTGAATTGTGCTTGACAACATCTAAGGTATCAATATTATCATGGAGTGAGCGTTAGTAATCGAGAAATTGAGGTAAATGCAGGACACCATTAGACTCCCCCGGGATATGGAAGCAGTAGTCCGATGGCGAAGGCAGTCCTCATTATTGTTCTCTCACTAGTACTCAACGACTTGTAATAAAAACGTAATCGTTTTGCATTAGGACGCGAAAGAAAATGTTACTTCTCCAGTTTTATGCAATCTTTAGAAGAAAAGATCTCATCGACGATACCCTTCACAACGACGCGGACGGACGAAAAGTTTCTTTTTCTCCACTATCCGCCGCCCGCGCTATCACGTCTCAGTAGTTTTCGTTATCACGTAGGGTTGCACTGGTTTTGCGGGCTCGCGAAACTCACAAACCACAGGTACAAACTCGCAACACAGGTACAAGAGAATTCCACGTCCATGTTATGTCTCGGGATTCCCGAACGGTCCACGTCACATGACCCAGAGCAGCTACAGCGGCGAACCCAACGTTGTTTCTTGGTTCGGTTTTTCCATGGTCGCGCGTTTGAGTTTTGCGCAGAAATTCGCTGTCTTTCGGATGGCGTTTCACTCACCGACGGCAGTAAATGCCGGTGGTGGCTTATGCAACGTCACCACTCCCCCGCTCGGGCGCGGGCAATTTGAATTGCTCTAAAGGTATGCGTACCCTTGAAGCTCAATTTGTTTCATAAACTAAGCATTTCCTTGTCACAAAACAAGTACTGCAAGGTTTCCAGAAATGCATTTTAACAGCCCATGTCGTTTGTATTTGTCTTTAGTGTACCTTTGATCGCAGTTCTCGTTTGAGCATATAAGCGCAGAGGCGCGCTCATTGAGAGGGCGCTGCCTTTACTGAGCTTTGACGTGGAAAGATGGACGATGTTCGGAGCGTGCTCTTCTGGACGCCACCCGCTATGTTTCGTGTCGTATGGGCGCAGAAATTGTGCCGACTGTAGCGATTATTTTTACTCTAGAAGGTATATTGTTTTTATTCGGTTGTATTGTACAGTGTATGCGGAAATCGTGTGGCTATTCCGAGTAATTATGCTTTATGTTGCTATGTATATTAGCCCCATCGAATCTGCGGAAACTGATAGACGCGGTAGCTTCTCCGCAACGCTAGTGTTCGTTAAGAAACCTGGGCGGCTTGCGCGACCACGAGACAAGGTCCCTAGATGTTGGCGAATTCGTATTCCGTAACGGATCGATACTTGAGGCGTATGCATTGAAAACGACGGCAACACGAAAATGACCCAGAACGAGTCACGGTGTATGAACACAGCGCTGTTTGTGCCGTTCTCCTGTAGCCGTCGGTTTTCTGCGAACATTTAAAGTACATATTCCTTCCAATTACTGTTTCACTTTCTGCCTTGTAGAAAGCAGCCACGCAAGTGTCACGTGCGCCAAGTACTGCTCGGGCTATTGCAACGTATCGTACAAGTCTTCAGTGCTTTCCTTGCTTGAACACAAGACATAATCATCCCGCCGATGTTCAATTGCTTTTTGCCGCTATATTTCTTCGGCCACATGAGAACACATATGTTACTCTGTTCGTCTAGTCAGGTCATCTTATTTGCCCCTTTACTCGAAGGGGATGAAACTGCGTCAGAAATGGGGCGGGGCCGCAAGGAGAGACAATAGGCACATTCTCTAGTCTCCTCTTTCGCTCGGTTTTTTGCGCTGTTTGACATCCTTGGACATGCAAGAAACAGCCTAGTTCAGCAAACTTTGGCCCGTTTGCTTCTGCATGCTGTTTGATATCTGTATAACCCTACGATGTAAGCATCTAGCGTCTTCCTATTTATCCTTTAGCCGGAACATCCTTAATCGGGAACTATTGTGACGGGCAAAAGTTTAAACAATTTTTACACTCTTTGGTCAGGTATACACAGTGCAAAGTTTTCTTAACTTCAGCGCGAATGCCTCATTCATTTCTTGTAAATGAACCCCGTCGGAAAATCGTGCGTGACTAGTTCTGAGCACTGAGTGGCACAGAAGGCAGGACTCAATTTTCGGCTTATAGTAAAGCGAACGTCAAGAATGGAAGTAAAATATCGCGGAACTGCAATGGTTATGAAATGGGCATATTTTCGCATAATGCCTTAAAAATGCCTTAAGTTTATGTAGTGCTGGTACTATGCCGTCGTAAGAATTTTTATCAGATTCACCAATAAAATTAAAAGATATAAATCTTGTTACAGGTTGTTAATCATTTAAAACAGTAAACACTGTCAAGGTCATCGCAGCTCGTGTGTCGTGAACGCGCATCTTTCACAGGAAGTTAACGTGCGACGCCGGGACTGCACCCTCCCATCGATGTGCACTTATTATACAACAAAAAGCCGCGACTACGGAGATAACATATGAAATTCAGGACGACTGCAGAGATTAGGCGACTGAGCAATACCGCACCGAAGTGTCTTTTTAAAACAAGAACACAAACACCAACCAAAACAAGGTTGCATCTCGGGATAATCTGCGTACTACAGAAGTTCCTGGATGAGTCTCTCAGTATCATTAACGGTAGCGTTTCGAGGATCCTCTAGCAATATTTTCACTGCTGTAGCGATTATCAGCAATTGTCGGCAAGGCACAACGTTCCTGGACATAAATACGAAATTACGACATTTTCGAGGGCTAGTTGGTTTATACTGAAAGGAAGTCGCAGTAGACGACTAGTTTTTTGACACTGCCAAAAGTCCCACTAGATGACTTGGCGCGACAAGCCTCGAACGGCAAACAGATTTTTTTCACTAAGAAGTTGGCCCTGCAAAATGTAGATGGCACTGCCCTGCCTCCACCAGCCGCCATTGGAGGACGTACGGGCTTTTATGGCACCTTCGCTACCATGTGTACATATGCCTTGCCTTAGAATGCGCGACTTCAGCACTTCCAACAACAAGCCTGGGCGCTACATCCCACATCTTTCGTACTGCATCTCCTCTCAGCTAGAAACATATGACAGGCAGGTCCTGCGTGCGAAGTTCGGGAGATATTAGGCAAAGCTATCAAAGCCGCCTTGGTCAGGTGTTTCGCAGCTGCTGGGGACTGAGGGCAGTGGATTAATTGTAGATATCATCAGGGAGGTTGTGACCAAATACTAGACCGGGGAGCCCAATTCCTGTCCTGGTGAGGGAGTGTCTTTGTTCAAGGTTAGTGGGCCTTCCTAATTTGGTTGTACCTCGATTAGTATAGCCCTACTCGCTGTCGGCATCTTTCGCCGGTGTCAGGCGTCACTCCAAACATGCAGATGAGCCAAAGGACAGGGGTAATTGGAGATCGCATGGAGTGCACATAAACTAGGTTGTTGTTGTTGTTGTTGTTGATGATGATGATGATGATAGCTAAAATTTAAAGGAGGATGCTTTGTGGGCGGTATGCTTAAAAGCCCCGGCTGGGTCTCGCGCTGCAGGTGACTTCGGTGGCCATCTTCAGCGCGATGCAGAGCAGCCGGCTGGATCCGTTCATGCGCAGCCTAGGCGAGAGCTTCGGCCCCACGTCCAACACCATCGCGGTGGCATTCCCGCGCAACCAGGACGAGGCGCGACTCGAGCTCGAGGCCTTCGAGCGCAGCTTTCCGAGAGTGCCGGCCCTGGCCAATCAAGCCACGGAATTCAACGTGCAAGATCATTTCGCGCCCATTGGGCGCCTGAAGCTCATACTGCTACTTATCAAGCTGCTCGATTGAAGAGGTATGCGCAGGCCATCGTTCCATGTCCTCCGTAGTGCAGTGTTTCCCAAACGAGAAGTGAGGCTTGGAAGCTACACTGTGGGGCGGGGGAGTCAGTGTCGCGATGATAATGGCGAGCTGTTCCAACGCCAAGACTTAGCGCTCAGAGCGTTAGTGCGAACATTCGATGCTGATAGCTGTACAGGGTGATCAGTTTTTCATTTTACGCTATTTTTAGAAATCGCCTCTTGCGGATGAAAACAGATTTCAAGTCTCTGTGTTGGATTATTCAGAGAGGCGGACATTACTGCACGAATAATTAAACATAAATAAAATATAAAAAATAATAAAGAAAGAAATCAAAACTAATAACCGATGAACAAAAATCCACAAATAAACTTCTTCACTGAGGACTTTACGACACATATTGCGATAAAGGAATTGTTGCCGATAAGTTTGCAAGACTCTGTAATTGGAATGAATTTCCAGAATGACACCAGTTCGGAGATATGCACCATCAAACTCCCTGTAAGTAATTCACTCTGGTTCCACTTTTACAGCGAAGGTGTATAGGGCTAGCTGATTCATTCCGTCCGTCCTCCTGTCGGTCGCCTGTACGCCGGAAATTCCTCCGACACAACCCCATGCGCATGGACGAAAGAAAGAGGAGAGGTGCGCGATTGGCTGCGCCAGTAGTGACGTCCGTTGCTCTCCGTCGCAGCCAAGCGCGCGCGGCTCCGGCTCGGAAATGGGTAGGCCCCGCTTCATACGCACTCCTGAGGAGCAGGCAGCTTTCGATCAGCAACGCCACGAGCAGAAGCGGGGACGAGTTAGTCTACACCTTGCCGATTCTGCAGGCCGGGCACAAGAACAGGCTCGTGCAGCCGAGCGCAAGCAGCAACTGAGTACCGAGCATCCGGCAGCCTTCCAAGCCATCGTTTAATGAACCGTCGGGATTAACCCAGTGATAAACGACGGGGCCGCACGTTTCATCTTCGCAGGTTAACCATTTGTGCGGAGTGATTGGGCGGTGATGTGTTTTTTTTTTGTTGAAGAAAACGTTGTTTTATGCATTCAAGCAAAAAGGTAACCGGAACGCCAATGCATTTTGTCAGACAATTCGAAAATTAATATCTCGAAAATGGTGCAATCCTGAGAATTCGTACAAAATTGATAAGCCTTGCCAACTCACCGGCTATATTAAGAAGCACTGCCGTGAAACACGCTTTCGTGAATTCGCTGAGAAATAGCCAAGCAAGAAAAATGCGTTGTTTTTTCTACTTCGTTTGTTTTAGCTTTAACCGATAGTAACGTTAAACGAACTTTTTATTTTAATGCCTATAGTATAGTGTAAACATGCCGGGCCTAATCATCATTTTAGACAAATATTTCCGTTCGAAATACATCTCCCTTCTGTAATAAACGAGGAGATAAATGTTTATCCGAGGGACACGATTTTTATTAGTCATATCATGAGAAGCCAACAAACACTGACACCAAGGACACCAAAGGGGAAATTACTTGTGCCTAATGAATGAAATAAACAAACTATGTCGTTTCTTTATTTCATCTATTAAGCACAAGTAATTTGCCCTATGTTGTCCTTGGTGTCAGTGTTTGTTGGTTTCTTACGATATTTCTCTTCTGTGGAACAGCTTATTAACCTGCGCCAAATTTATTAGTCCGTTCCATTCTGCAGCGGGCTACTGGAAAGAAAAGAAAGCCGCATCTAGACTAGGCCTCTGAGCCACATATTGTGTAGCATTGGCTGCATCAGTGAGAAAAGAAAGCAATACCATTTAATTTCAATGGCACGAAGCCAGAAATCGATACATCAGACGGGGTAAATTAACACACTAGTTACATGTACATCGTGCTTTTTTTTGTCTGAATTTCATTTCACTTCATTCTGGGGTCTTGCGTGCCGAAAGCTCGATCTAATTATGAGGCACGCTGCAGTGAGGAACTCCGGATTAAGAGGCAAGGGAAAAACAAGGCACCCTTTGTTTTATCTGCAAAATTGCTGGGCAAGTTGCTTGATCTTCGCGTAAAATCCGCGCAAGAAGAACGGCAACACAATGCAGAGAAATACTCACGACAGGCGCTGAACTAATTTGTTTATCTGTTTAGTCGGTTTGTCTTCTGTTTAATTGAATTTCCACCGTACCTTGGTTCTTCGTAGTATAACTAGTTTGTCAACTTTTTGCTTGGAACACTGCAAAAAATTATTTTTACCGTCTACTTGCTGTCACATTCTGTTTATTATTTTGTCAACGTAACGGTACAGAACGAAACAGGGAGCGATTGGTTGAACAGCGCTCATGCGCGTTCACTGTTTTCGTGTAAAATTTAGATAAACATTATTTTATTGTTTTCGCCAATTCGCTTTTACCGCCTCTCGCCTCCTCCCCCCCCCCCCCCCCACATAAAGAAAAGAAAGGAGAGTATGCAAAAGCATTACGTCGCATGGGAAAAAAGGAGACAACTGGCAACGATTTTCGACGAATTGTTCAACTTTGAAATTTCAGCAAGCGGGTACGACTGCAGTTTACGATAGTTTTGCATCAAAACGTTATAAGCATCAAAGTTCACTACTCGTGCAGAGTTGCGCTTGGTCTAGCAAAACTGTACAGTCACAACCAAAGTCTAGAGACCGCAGGGGCCACGAAGCATTATTCTTTTTCGCAGCCTAGGCGTGCTGGTTGAAATCAAGTAGTATAGCTTACACGTGCCTGTTTAGCCAATGAAATCTATTGTGAATATTCCACAGTGCACAGAAGTAACTTAAGTTTTCGCTAAGCCGGTGCCGCGGTCTCTAGGCATTTTCTCGACACCACAGTACAGTGCTACTGTATAGCTCTGAAGCATAATATCTTCCACTGCCGTGAAGAGAGGCGCAAGCGAAGCGCGGGATCCACGGCTATTCGTTGTCGTAACAGCCCGGCTTAGCGCTCCCTCACGGCGAGGTCGGCACGTCGACGGCGAGCCCTTTCTCGAGCGAGTTCCCGGCGGTTTTCATCAAAGGCTGCCTGTTCTTCGGCCGAACGCAAGGCACGTGGTGCGCTGCCGTTCCTTCCAACGCAGCCTGCTCTTAGGCAGAACAAGCCAAACGTGGCCTCCCCATCTGACTACTGAACCTGAACAAACGTGAAACACCGGACGCGAGGCGAGATAACACGCGATCACACCCTTTCCCTCCTCCTATCCTTCTCCTCCCGAGGGAGGAGACGCCTGTGATTAGCTCACGCCATGCGCTGCGTCTACTTCTTCATGCATTTAAAGCACCGCTTTTAAGGGCACATACGCTGAACTGACAGTGGCTCAATCGGTTAGCGTAGTGGGCTTGCAATGCGCAAGTCGGTTGGTTCGAATCCGCAGCCCACCAAGAAATGTTTATTTTCGCGTTGCTTGCTATGGCAACACCGACGCGGACACAAGGGAGGCAATACAAGGTTCGCTTGATTTGGGCAAAGTCAACTTTTTTCGTACATATTCAGCATTGAGGAATATATTGATGAATATGTCTGTTGTAACCGTTGTTTGCCTCTATTTAAACGGGGAATGGGTATTTATCATGGTTCATCACGCTTTCTTACACATCATGTTCTTTCTCCCGTACTTTGGTGAAATAATGTATTGTGTAACTTTATTTTAGGTTTATATATTGCTATTTCCGATCGTACAAGCTATGGACGTTAAAAATTCTACTTTTGCTAAAGAATTCAAAAGTTCGTCGTTTGGAGAGTGCATTAATGATAACTTGAATACATTTGATGTGTACGAGGTGAATGTGTCCAGTAGTCAACTGCATACGACAGTATTCTGCCCACTACTAGTAGTTTAAGAGCGAATAAATAGCGCTATATGTTATACTTCGTTTCCGTTGAAAGTGTACAATGTTTGCTTTTTTCTCTTTCCTCCTCCTTTCTCCAAGGTTCGAGCAAAGGATTTTAGCTTGGCGGAGAGGAAGACCGCTGGGCGACAGCCGGCTCATGTGTAGACGTTTATGTAGAGCAGCAAGGAAGTCTCTAATCTATTTTCGGCATATCGTACTTTAATATTTTCTCGTTATTCTTTTTTTAATATGCGAGCTACTGCGCAGTCTCCTCGCACAATTACACGGTCCCAGCACAGCATGTATGCAGCGCGTGGCAAGAATTAAGCGCTACACGTATATATAATCCCGAGACCCGAAGACCACAAGCGAGCACGTTTATTTGCCTAAACACAGAGATGAGCGTATGAAACGTGCTGCCGGGCTGTTCTTTAAGCATGGACTGCGTAGTATTATGTGATTTATTGCCATGGTGATGCGACATCCTTAATTCTCATGTTATCTCGCATTATTCGAAGGATACTTGGCAGTTAATTTTCTTTGTTGACGGCACAACTGTCTGGGTGAAGTCAGCTTCAACCTTCTTGGGAATCAGACCGCAAGTGTACGATTACACCACTTTCACAGAGTTCCGCGGGCATCCACATTTGTGGTTTTCTTTTTACGAGTGACAACATTTGCGATAATTTTATTACTAAGTGAATGATTACTGTAATTTAAACTGCGAATAAAACTGCGAACATTTCTCCATATAGTTGTCGAATAATTTGCTATCGCTGTCAATGCTTCGCCTGTCGGCCGAAACTGCTACTTTCAAGACGAAGCTTTCTTTGCCTATTCCTTCTACTTTCCCACTGCTGCTGCTGCTGATGTCTCGCACACCACGTCGGGAAGTGATTAAGAACATGTGTATACATAATATGAGCGAGTCGGGGAGGAAAGGCGACGCGAGAAACTCCTTTGGAGCACACCACGCCGAATGAGCACAATGCCCTCTGGAGTTCGCCGGGAGTCACCGCATTAGCCCTATGACAACTGTAGTTATCAGTGACTCCTCGCAAGCACTTACTTTTTTATTAACGTGCAAGTGCAGAGGGAAGCTAGATAGAATCGAAGAGGGATGGGCAGAGAGGAGCCAGGAGATGGGTAGAATCGACACAGTCACGAAATGAATTCATAACAAGCTTGCCACTATTTTTTCCCAGTTCCCATACAAGGGGGGGAGGGGGGGGGGGTGTCAGGGACAGGAAAAGTTGACATGAGAAGGCTAGGAAACGCTAATGGAATAGACCCGACAGTGGTTGCGATACGGCATGGTTCCTTTCTTCTATTTCAGCAAAATACCCAGCACGCAAATTTGTCAAGCGGACAACTTGCACAATGCATGCAGAAGCAAAGCCGCATTATAGCGCACCGTAGTGTCTAGGGGACATTGCGGAAGTGGTCACACGTCAAATCAACACTTCTGTGCACTGCGCGGTACCTTTGCGGCCATGGTATTGCTCGATATTTTGGGTTTGATCCCGACCGCGGCAGCCGCATTTTGACAGGGGCGAAAAAAAAAAAAACGTCATGGTGACAAATGACAATCCGGAGTCCACCACTACGGCGTGCCTCATAATCTGATTGTGGTTTCGGCACGTAAATACCCACAATTCAAGTTTAATACTTGTGCCCCGATGTGGTGTGCCATGTGAGGCAATGAATATGCTCAAGCCTCTCGGAGGTTATGAAGTATGGCGCACAACACCACCTCAAGCAAACACCTTCCTCTATGTGAGTACTACCCAGGCAAACAGTAGTAGTGCACGCAGTATGGCGTGCGCAGTATGAAGTATGGCGCACAACACCACCTCAAGCAAACACCTTCCTCTATGTGAGTACTACCCAGGCAAACAGTAGTAGTGCACGCAGTGCTTAACCTCAAGTCATCAATCTCGTGTTGGACGAAACGGTGAAGAAATTAAGCGTTCGCCGTAATTGTCAAAGCAAAAAACACAGAAAGCTTCGCCTACATCGATTCCCACAGTGCGTGGGGTCTGCATATCTCTTTTTTAATTTCCTTCGGGGGGGGGGGGGGGGGGGATAAAAATCTACGCTTGGCTGCGTATTTTATTTACAGAATGCGTTGCAGAATGCGAAAGCACGTTGTGGTCCTACATACAAGTATTCAGCTCGCACACCTCGCTATATATGAATACGTTTTCTCGACTAATAGGGAAGCACGCTTCTAGTTCTCACTATGATGTTTTTTCCATCACCTCTATCCATTGTGGCTGACGCGTAAAGCAGTGAGTATAAAATACATCGGTATTACGCGTCCAGGCGCGTACTACAAGAAGGCTCTTAGGCGAAAATTGTTAATACAAGCGAATGCCCGCAATTCCCGAGGCTAGATATAATATTTGCGAAGGTGATCGGCCTCGCACCACACGAATTATTTCACCTCCGAGGTAAGCCCGCTGCAGTAATTCGTACCAGATCGCAGGAACACAGAGAACCTTATCGTTCGAGGCATTCGGAATTATGTGGTCAAAGAATTATGTGGCCAACCAAAGAACGACTATTTGATTACGTACCAGTGCCTCTGACGAGCACGAATAGTGCAGTCATTTTCCTGTTTAACTTGAACACGTGTGCGAATGGGAAACGAGACAGCGCATGCACCCCGCCAACTACACCGTGAAATGGTACAAGTGCGAGGAGGCCGGATATGCGTCACCATGTTGGAAGCCATAGAAGCCACGAGCTGCCACGCAACAACTCCCACGCTGGAGCGCTAGTGGCGCTGTCGACGATTCCGCGCATGGCGCGCTCCCATGCCTGCGTACGCTGGGAACGGTTCCCTCGCTTGACGCACTCTTTGGCACATACCCCAAGTTGTGAAGAGTTTCATTGCAAGACGGCACGTACCCTTTGCATTTGCGGCACAGCCTGCTAATGCGTCGGGTCACTGACCCTTGTGCCACGGGCTCAATCCCCCTGAGCATTAGAGGAATTTCAAGGATCTTATTTTCGTCATTGCAGAGTGGCACATTCCCGTTAGTACATACCTAGTTAGCCAAGTTGGCGACAAAGACATTCATTGAAGAATGATACCCAGTGACACAAGTTGGCATCAAAGAGGTCCACTGAAGACAAGCACAGACAGAGTGGCACATGCCCAATGCTCCAAGTCGACGTCAAAGAGTTTCATCGAACAGTGGTGCCTACCCAGTCCCGTATACAGTGACCTATGTTGTCGTGAAAGAGGTTCGTTGACGAGTGGCACGTATGTACACACTGCCACATACTCAATGGCCAAAGTTGGCCTTATGGTTGGTTTCAAACCCTGTTCCCTCAGCACAGCAGCGCGATGCGCTGCCCATTCGACCACGGCAGGCCGAATGACCCAAATAAGAGGGAAAACGGTTAGATACAAGCCTACACTGATACGAGTAATATCGTCCAAACCATGCCCTATCATCCGCAGTGGGCATGCGCCATCTTAGAAGGAAATCCAATCCAAGAGAAACGCTCAGTCGAAGCTCCCGCTGTGCGTCTCGTGGAGTTGCACTCTCGAAGAAGAATAAGAAGAAGAGAAGAAGAAGGTGCCGAAGGGGCGCGCATCCTTTCAAGGGCTCCGTGGATGACTACGTCTCCAGCTGGCAAAGCGATGTCCTCTTGGTATCAACAGCCGGGTTCCGTAGTGGGACTGAGCGACATGTTTGGCGGTGAGTTCGGGGTGGAGAGCGTGCTCTTCGCGTGCGCCGAGGTGAACCGGCTGTGGCAGTCGGCTGCCCTGGCTCTGCTGAGGAAGAAACTGATCTCCGTCTCCATCTGCTGTTCACCGGTGAGTCAGTGTTCTTGTGCTTGAGACCCCTAACTCATTATTCAGAGTTGCAACCATGGCCAGGCTGCTTCATATAAATTCCTGCCAAAAAAACTTCGCTCTATAATCTGTACAGCTTATCGATAATGGATAAGCTGTACAGATAAGATGACACTTCAGTGACGCTTATATAGTCTTTGTCAAACATTTCGAGGCTATAGTAGTTCTCGAAACTAGTTTGGTGCGGTGTCTTATCGCGGGGTCGCCGTAGAACGTGTGATGTTCAAAAGCTTATGTGAATGAGAAACGCGCTGGCCACTCTCATACTTTGTTCCTTAAGAGCGTCGAAAGGGATGCAAGAGCGGTATATAATGGTAATAAGCTTTGGACAGTCTTAGACCAGAAAAGACGTGCAGCCAAAAATTTGTTTTGTCTAAGCACTTGAAAGAAGATCGCTGAGGAACGTTGGTCTTAAGGATTCTTCAAGAAATGTACGCGCATGCGTACACTGATCCGTATCCCGTGTGCTCTACCCCACCGATGTGCGTCTTGACCGATCGTTTTCGGTGGAGAATAAGGCTTTGGTAGTAGTTTCGCATCCCATTGGCGTTCTTTACTTGCTTTTTTTTTTTACACTACCTGCCGCAATATTCGCGCTCTGCCTCTTCGCCGACATATATTCGGCTCGCACTTGGCTTCGTGCAAAAACAGCAGGGCACTTCTCCCCTGCAGACTTGGCAACCTCACCGGTGATGTTTGATCAATTGGCCGTTGGAGTGCAGGTTCTATAATGGCTAAAGGCAGCGCGCTGCCTTTGGGTTGAATTTTTTGTAGTAATCAACAATATTTTGCCAAGATGATCGGGACTACAGCGAGTCCGCGCACAGGCTCTTTTTCAGTCAAATTGCGCGAATATTTTGGACATGCGTGAAGGGAAAAAGAATGATTGAACGATCCGCGTTCATATACAGAGAATCTCACTGAATTGAATATCTATTATCCGTGATTTAATACATGGCGAAGCAATTTAGCATGTCAAAGAAGTGGTCTCAATTCTGTCCAGATGAGCGGGCGCACGAATAGAAACCTATGGAGGAGGACACAACGGCAAGTAACTCATAACGATGGCTACTATATTTTATTACTTTTGCCTTTTATACAGGTCTATAAGAAATAAAAAACACAAAGCAAGGGGTGACTGCCACCACGCTAGTGACTGAAACGTTAACGGCATGCACTTCTGTATGCAATACGGTCTCAATTGCACTGGCGCAGCCCAAAATTGACTAGTTCGTACAGAATACGCTGCTTTAGCGAAGCCTATATAACGTATTTGCACGTATGTCAGGTGTCCTTTTTTGTATCTCGAAGAGATGGTAAAAAATATTGTATGCTTGATATGCAGAGCTATTAAGCCGGTTAGGTGGATTACCCGACAAGACAGACATCACCTGGCCCCAATATCATGAAAAGACAGAGAGTGCCGCCACGAAAATCGCAGTTTTCTCACCTGGAACCATTACAAATATTCACAAAGTATTTTTCTGTAACTGTTCCCTTTAACGCACGTGTTGAGATTGCGAAATTGAAGCCTTGATCAGTGAGCGCCCTTCTTTGCCTATCAAAGGTATAACTGCGTGACTTCCTTGAACGAGAACAAAAAAAAAAAAAAAAGATGTGAGCAGAGACAAGGACAAGTGCTGCATTCTGAGTCCTACAAGTGTTGCCTGCGCCGGCGTTTCTGTTTCCCTTTTATCCAACCGCCGCAACGCGAAAAGTCAACCTGCGCACCGATAGCTTCCTCGACCAGAGATGTTGTCACGAAAGCTTGCGGAAAACTGTTGCCTTTACGACGAAAACTGTTGCCATCAAGACTGTGGCCTTTATCACTTTGCACTGACTGTGAGGTGTCACTCGTTGCTGCAGGTTCCGCCATTTCTGCGAGAGGGTATTCGCTCGCGCAGGAATCGGAGCAGCCGAGCCCGGAGCCAGTGCTGGACAGGCCTCACGCATGCCCGGAGATCCTGCGCTCGAAGTTCACTCGCAACCGCAACATTGCGCGCCTGGTCGGCATGCCTCCATCTCTTGTGTTCCTGTCCTATCACGCCTACCTGGACGAGGACGGGAGGGGTAAGCTCGGGCTGTGTACAGGCCAGCAGGCTTAGGCGAAAAGGCACAAGAAAGTAACCCAGCATCTCGTTGATCACCGACTGAATAGACATTAAAAACCAACACTACATCATTTTACAAACTTGTAAAGAATTCTTTACAAATCTCGATTGGCTAAAAATGGTTCTTGGCTAAAAAAAAAAAAGAATTCTTGGACCCTGCCCAGACCGGTTTCCGACAGGGCAGGTGGCACAACTATCACGAAACTTTGTCCAAATGTATTTAAACCAAGCGGCAGAGAGGGAGAAAAAAAAAAGGGAGGGGGGCACGAACGATCATGGGATGATTGTCTAAAGTCAAGCTATAGCTTCCTGGAGTAAACGTGTCGATATGTCCGTAGGTATCGCGAAATTCTATTTTGTTTTGTGCATGGTGTCATTTCTGTTTGCTCTGCATCTTGCGATGTAGTAATTACACTCTGTGACTTAACTGTTATTCTCCGTTGTGCATGCGCGCGCGTTGAGCGTGTGCTGTCTCCAATCCTCTGTGACGTGAAATTTTGACCATGTACGGAGCTTGGGCTTCTAGAAGCCAGCGGCTACGTTTCGCGTGGTATGGGCGCGAAATTTTGGCCAACTGTAGCGAACATTCTTACGCAAGAGGATATTTTGTTTTGATTCGTTTGTATTGTAGAGTGTAGGAGGTAATCCTTGCTTTTCTCAGTCATTTTGCAAAAAGTGCTGTTTATATTGGCCCCACATACTCTGCGGAAATTGACGGACGCGACAGCTCCTTGGGAACGTGAGTGCTCATTAAGAAACCTGGTGCCGTGTGTGACCACGTGGCATGGTTCCTAGAAATGCTGAATTCGGATTCCGGAATGAATTGAGACTTAGGAGAGTTGCATTGAAAACGACAGCCACACGGAAAGGCTGCACAACGAGTGCTGTGGTATGAACACAGCGCTATTTGCGTCCTTCTCGTGTATCCGTAGTTTTCTGTGAAGAATTAAAGTATGAGTCCCTTTCAACTATAGTTTCACTTTCTGCCCTATGGGAAGCAGTCACACAACTATCACGTGCGCGAAGTATTTCGTCCACTATCGCAACGCATCGTTTAAATCTTCAGTGCTTTGCTTGTTTGAACCGCGAAAGATAATCCTCCCGACGATGTTCAATAGCTCCTTGCCGGTGTGATTTTCCTCTTTGGCCACAAGGTCACAGAAATGTTACTCTGTTTGTCTATTCAGGTCATCGTATTTGCCCGTTTACTCGAAGGAGATTACACAGCGCCAAAGACGGAGTGGGACCATAGGGTGAGACAATAGGCAGAGTCTATCGTCTCCCCTTTCTTCCCGTCTGTTGCGCTGTTTGCCCTCGTTGGACATGCAGGAGTCAGCCCAGTTCAGCACACTACCGCCCGTTTACTTTCGCATGCTGTTGCATATATGCTAAACCCTACGATGTAAGCATCTAGCGTCTTCCTATTTGACCCTTAGCCGGAACGTGGTTAGTCGGAAACTATGGTAACGGGCAATAGTGTACATATTTTTTAAAACTCTTTGGTCAGGTCTCGCAGTGCAAAGTTCTCTTAGCTTCAGCGTGAGTGTCTCATTAATTTCTTGTAAATGGACAGCGCCGGAAAATCATGCGCGGCTGTTTATCAGTTTTCAGTTTCAGTTTGTTTGTTTATTCAGACACACATTGCCTGGGTTGAAAGGACTAAAGGCAGATGAACTCTGCCTGACAAAGGGCCCTCCACCCATACATTTGCTCAGAAGCAGTGAGAATAAAAAAAGAAAAACAATGGCTTTGTACATTAAAGCGTCACAAAAAGATTTTCATGAACAGAAGTAACATCGCGATCAGGCATCTTAAATTGAGTAACGGAATCACACAATAATGCATCAGCAATAAACCATAACAAGAACAAACGCGTACATAAATGGCAACATATTAAAAAGTACAAAGTTTGTGCAAGCGTTATACAAAATGTAACGTAACCATTCCTAGTAATGTATAACTGTTAGAAAATGCAGCAGAACACAGAGGTTATAGAAGAATAAAAAGGTTTTTTTTTTTAAACTCAAGAACTTATTTAGGACAGAGTACCAGATAGTAAGTACATTGTAACATTTTTCTTGAAACTGTGGATAGAAGTACATCTTTCAATAAGTTCGTGGATATAACTGTTGTTGCGGAGAAGGTTAGGTATAAGGTAGATCAATGTTTGTTTACCGTAAATGGTTCTGAATACCGGTATTCTAAATCGCTCGTGTCGGAGATCATAGGGAACATTAGTAGGGTAGCACTGAGCCATATAACTACTCAATTCGTTTCCAATTTCCTTGCGAATATACAAGGCGAGCTTCAGATTAAACAGTTGGTTAACTGTAAGCAATTTAAGCTTGTTAAAAAATGGCGCAGTGTGTTCAGTTGGTTCCAGATTTTCTATGCAGCGAACAGCTCTCTTCTGTAGAATTTTTAACCTTTCAAGGTTCGTTCCTGAAGTCGTACCCCATATTAAGAGACAGTAAGTGAGATGAGAATGAACTAGTGCATAATATAACTGGAGCTTTAGCCAGTTTGGTACCAGAGACCTAAGTTTATATAAGACAGAAATTGATCTAGACATACTGGCATGTACTTTGTGGATTTGCGGTGTCCAACTGAGGTTTTCATGAAAAAGTACACCAAAGAATTTAAACAACGGGACACGCTCGATGTCGTTATTTTTAAATCTAACAGAAATGGTGTAATCTTCGCATTTATTTCTGCCTTTGAATAAAATATATTTAGTTTTACTAACATTTAATTCTAGCTGGTTACACTCAAGCCAGTATGAAAGCGATATCAACCACTCGTTCGCCGCGATTTCTAAATCTCTTAAACGGCTGCCAGAGAAAAACAAGCTGGTATCATCCGCATACAGAACTATAGAGGAAGTTTGTGGTACCGGCACGATATCATTTATGTAGATAATAAAAAATAGTGGACCGAGTATAGAACCTTGTGGTACACCGAATTTGAAAGGCTGCAGCTGAGATTTATACCCGTGAAGAAACGCATACTGTAGCCTGTCTGTTAAGTAACTGCGTAATAATTGTAGAGCTACCCCTCGAATGCCGTAATGGGGTAATTTTTCAAACAGTATATTATGCTTGACCAAGTCAAATGCTTTTCGGAAGTCTAAAAAAATTCCTAGGGTGAACACCTTGCTATCAATATTCTTCGCTAATTTTTCTTTGATATTAAGTAAAGCTGTTTCAGTAGATTTTTTTTCGCGAAAGCCGAATTGTTCCTTGATAAGCAATTCATGTTCATCTAGAAACTTGGTTAGTCTTGTTTTTATTATGTGCTCTAAAACCTTTGAGAATAAAGGTAACACCGAAATCGGTCGATAATTGTTAAGATTATTGAAAGGACCGCCTTTGTGCAAGACCGCAACCCTAGCTATTTTCATATTTACTGGAAAAATGCCTGTTGATAATGCTCTGTTGCAAATATGTTGCAAAGGTGCTGATAAAAGGTTAGCAACGAAAATAATTGGAGTAGCTTTGATGTCATCATTACCGGCAGCAGTATTTTTATTTAGCTTCTTAAGAAAAGAGTTTATCTCTAATTCACTACAAGGAGACATAAATATAGAATTCGTAATGGAAGAGGATATATATTTCTGTGCAGCTAGCTGAGTGCTGGAAGATGAATATCCGCCTGAAGATAAAAAGTTGGAATTGAATTTATCTGACAAAGTCTCTTTACTGTATTCGACACCATCAGTAATTAGTGTACCAGGGATGCTGTTCTGTTGTTGACCAATAAGCAATCGTAATGTGTTCCAAATTTTTTTGGGGTCATGAGAAACAGCAATAAACCTATTCTTGTAATATTCACATCGAGCTTTCTTGAGATCAGAACACTGAATGAGCACTGAATGACACATAGGACAAGACTCGATGTAGTTTTCGGCTTCTAGTGCGCCGAACGTCAAAAACAGAAGTAAAATATCGGAGAACTGTGATGGTTACGCAGTGTTCATTTTTTTTGCACAACTCCACAGAAATGTCCTAATTTTATGTAGTATTTGCACCATGCCGTCGTGAGCATTCATTATTAGATTCGCCAATAATAAAATTAAGAAATATAAGAGTTGCTATTCTTATAAAACTCTTATAGAAAAAGAAAAAAAAGACGTGTGACGCCGCAACTATATCCTGCCGTCGGCGCGCAGATGTTAAACTGAAATACGCGATTACAGATATAGCATTGTACATCCAGGATGGTAATTATAGAAATTGGGCCAATTGTCATTAACACAGCGCAGTGTATTTTCGTAACAAGTACGCAAACGCCGACTGAAACAAGCGCATATCTCGGCATCGACTGCGTACTCCAGAAGTTCCTGTATGAGCCATTGAATATTATAAAGTGTAGTGTTTGGAGGATTCCGAACCACTATTTTCGCTGCTGTAGTGATCAGTAATTGTCGACGACAAGGAACAACGTTCCTGGACAAAAATACGACATAACGCCTCCAAACCGCGAGAAAGGACAGCTCGCTGCAAGCTGTGCAAGCGTTACCCAGCCGAATATGGAGGAAGGAAAAAGATGGAGAGAGCGTTATGTCGCGCAGCCAGCCTTGGCAAGCGAACGCTGCGTGGCGCCAGTCCCTTTGCTCAGTCTATTGCTTTGTGTCGGCCCAACACGCGACCTCTTGCGTCGAGACCACGGAACAAGAATCGAGATTTGTGGAGGCGTTTGGTGCCCGATAGTTGGTTCTTTATTCTACGAGTGGTTTTTAACCGATGCGCGTTCTGCCGTTAGCTGCTCGGCTGCTGAACCTGTATCTCTGGTCTTAGTTTGCCTGTATCTCATGGTCACGCGTTGGGACGACACTTTTGGCTTCAGTCGCGTTTCGCTATGCTCCCTCCTATATTTTTCTGACCACCAAGCAGGCGAAGCAGCATCATGTGATCCAAGAATCGACACAAAAACGAAAGCAGCACCAGCGCTTCCAGTGGTGGCACTCGCGCTCCCTACAACGTGCATGCCTCGTCACATAGACAGAGCATGACTTCAGCTCTTGCAGCTAGTGTGCCGAAACTCAACGAAAACACACAAAAAAAATACTATATTTTTGACCAGAACGTAAACGTAACCGAAATGTTATTTATTATTTGTTGTTTCGGAGTGAAACCGAAATATTTCTTATCCTTTTTCGGTTCAGTGGTAAAGTCGGCAATCCTAAACAACCGACGTCAGACAACGTCAGCATTAGCGCGTATCTCAGAAAGGGATAGTGCGAGCAATAGCCGGCCGTGTGCTCCACTAATCCAAGCCGGCCGCTCAGTGAATTAGCAGATGGGCCGCGTAGCAAAACTTGCCGGACTTGCGCGCTGAAGAGCTTATCGTTTTGTTTTCTGCGGGTATAACGCTTTGTTACGGAAATTTTATCGTTCCTTTATGTTGGTTTAACTTCGTTTTATCCGAACAGCGGCCTCGAATTTCGGCGAGTACAGTCAATGACATGCGGCTTCTGATGACGTGCGGCCTTGAGTCAAGCACTGAGCATGATCTCAGAATTCATAATTCACTTCTTGAGAAAAAGAAATATTATGTTTTAATTATGACATTGCTTCAAAAATTATGCATGGGAACCAATACCTGGCGTTAACTTTTACTGGTCATCTTGTTTTTTATCGTTCCTGATTAGACACGGAACGGATATTTTTTGTGGGACTAAACTAAAAGCAGAACGAAAAACATTTCGTTCCGACACCCTGCTTGCACCAACCAATCTGGGCGCTCCCATGCACTTGGCCATCCAACGCGTCTTTCGTACTCCGTCTCCTCTCCGCTCGAAACCCAGGACAGACACGTCCTGCGTGCGAAGTTGGTGGGAAAGTAGTCAAAGCTATCAAAGCTAATTTTGAAGGGAGAATGCTTTGTGGGCGGCATGCTGAAGAGCATCGGTGGGTTCTCGTGCTGCAGGTGACTTGGGTGGCCATCTTCGGCGCGATACAGAGCAGCGGGCTCGACCCGTTCATGCGCAGCCTAGGCGAGAGCTTCGGCCCCACGTCCAACACCATCGCGGTGGCATTCCCGCGCAACCAGGACGAGGCGCGACTCGAGCTCGAGGCCTTCGAGCGCAGCTTTCCGAGAGTGCCGGCCCTCGCCAATCAAGCCACGGAATTCAACGTGCAAGAACATTTCGCGCCCATTGGGCGCCTGAAGCTCATACTGCTACTTATCAAGCTGCTCGATTGAAGAGGTATGCGCAGGCCATCGTTCCATGTCCTCCGTAGTGCAGTGTTTCCCAAACGGGAAGTGAGGCTTGGAAGCTACACTGTGGGGCGGAGGACTCAGTGTCGCAATGACAATGGGGGGCTTGCCCGACGCCAAGAATTAGCGCTCAGAGCGGTAGTGCGAACATTCGATGCTGATAGTTGTACGGGACGATCAGTTTTAAATTTTACTTCATCTTTTAAATATCGCCTGTTGCAGATCAGATAATTCTAGTTCTTGAGCTGGATTATTCAGGGAGGAGGATATCAATTGCATGAGAAATCGGAACACATATTTAACCAATTAACAAAATTCCAGAAATTGACTTCTTGTTTCTAACTTTACGGCACATATTGCAATTTACGAATTGTAGCCGGTGAGTTCGCAAGGCGTATCCAATAGAAATGAATTTCCACAAATTCACCAAACAATTTCCACAAATTCAATCAAACTCACCGTAAATAATTCAGAAGTGTTCCACTTAATTGTTTTTAACAAAACGCTCTTTTATGCATTGAAGCGTAAAAGTAACTGGAACACCCATGTATTTCATCGCACTCTTGCGAAATGATCTCTCGAAATTGTAAATTAATTATCCTTAATTAGCGGAATATGTGTTTCGATTTCTCGTGCCACTAATGTCCGCCTCTTCAAATAAGCCAGCTCAATGACAAGCCAGCTCAATGACAAAGGCGATCTTTAAAAATTCTGTAAGGATTAAAAAGGAATCGCACCGTATGCAATGAGTGCCTAACGTCCAGGTCTCAGCAGGGCATAGTGGGCGCGAACTTAGATTCGAGGCGCCCGAACTACGCTCTTGTTTCGACAAACTGTGCTCTAGCAAATAGGCAACTAGGAACAGTTCCTCCTGTAGGTATGCTCTGTGTTTAATATCTAACTTATGTAGTGAATTTGATGAGGGCTTGTGTGTCGTTGCTTAAGTTTGAAAGGGATCACCCTGTGATAAACAAGAGCTGTGAGAAAGGAAAGGGGAGTCGCTGCATCGCAGGTCATGTACTGGGCTTTTTTAGACTGCACTAAAGTTATGTAGATTTATGTAGACTTGTGGCAGAAAGCACAATTCTAACCATTGAGCTAAAATACTGCTGAGGCGACCACTGCTTCTACGAGGAATAAAAATGCTTAATTGAATAAGTAGTGTAAATATACTAATTAACGTTTTAATTAATTGCTTTACGGCACTAATTCCAATCTATGTATTGTAGCGTATAAGCTTGCAATGCATAGCCACTTGAAACGTATTCGGGCGATGGTATCGTTTTCGACATATGCGCCGTCAAAGTTGCGTTAAATATGCATTGTTGTTGCTCTTTCTAAAGAAAACGCTATTTATGCACTGAAGCACAAAGGTAACTGGAACGCAACTGCATTTCATGGGACACATTGAAAATTAATATCTTGAAACTGTTGGAGTTCTTAGAATTCGTTTTACTCTCCGGCTACATATCGTAAATTAAGGTGATAAGGTAATAAATAAAAGGTAATTAGTTCATCTATACTAATTGCTAAATAAGCATTTTGATCTCTCTTGGAGCAAATGGCCCATCATCGAGTAAGTTAGCTCAAGGGTTAAAATTGTGCTATCCGCCACAGGTAACTCTCACAAATTCGAGTGCAGCTCAAAAAAAAAAAAAAAACTAAAAGAAAAAACGAATTCAACAATAAACGAAATCAGAATAGCGGGGTTTCCCGGTTGTAAAGTTTGACAATCACTGCCTTGAAACACGCTTTCGTGAAATCACTGAGAATCAGCCAAGGAAAAAATACCGCCTTTTTTTTCTTCTTCAGTTTGTTTAACTATAACCAATAGCATACTTTAAACGAACTTTTCATTTTAATGGTCGCAGTTTAATGTAAACACGCAGGGCCTTATCTTCAGTTTATACAAATATTTCCGTTCGAAACACATTTACCTTCTGTGGAACAGCTGATGATCCTGCGCAAAATTTAATCGTCCACTCCATCAAGCAGCGAGCTACAAGAAAGAAAAGAAAGCCGCAACTAGACTAGCCGTTGAGCCACATAATGTATAGAATTGGCTGCATCAGTGAGAAAAAGGGTAAAGCAATACTATTTAATTTTAATGGCCTGAAGCCGGAAATCGATACAAGATCAGACGGGGCAAAGCAACTCGCTAGTTATGTGTACATCGTGCTTTTTTTTCGTGTGAATTTCATTTCACTTCATTCTGGGGTTTTACGCGCGGAAACCACGATGCGATTATGAGGCACGCCGTAGTGAGGGACTCCGGATTAAGTGGCAAGGAAACATTGGCCATAAAAAAGGCTCCCTTTGTTTTATCTGCAAAATAACTGGGCAAGTTGGTTGATCTTCGCACTAAAAGCCGCGCAAGAAGAACGGCAACACAATGCAGAGAAATACTCACGACAGGCGCTGAACTAATTTGTTTAGTCGGTTTGTCTTTTTTTTTAGTGAATTTCCACTGTACATTGCATGTTCGTAGTATAACTAGTCTGTCAACTTTTATCTTGGAACACTAAAAAATGCTAAAAGATGCCTTTATTCCCGCACACTTGCTGTTATATTATCTTTATTATTTTATCATGTCTGAGGATGAGCACACTGTACATTAACAGACAGAACGAAACAGGGAAGCGATTGGTTGAATAGTGCTCTTGCATGGTCAGTGTTTTCATGTAAAATTTAGATAAACCTTCTAATATTCTTTCCAGCATTTCTCTGTTGCCCCCTCTCCCCCAAAATAAGGAAAACGGGAGAGTTTGCAAAAGGAATACATCGCATGGAAAGAATGGGACAACTGGCAATGATTTTAAAGAGACTAGTCAAACTTGGAACTTCAGTAAGCGGGAAGCGCTTCAGTTAATAGGATAGCTTTGCATTAAAGCATTATAAGCATATAAGTTCAATGCTCGTGCGCAGTTGCGCTTTGTCTCGTGAAAATGTGCAGTCACCACCAAAGTCTGGAGACCACAAGTACCACAAAAAAAAAATTTTCTTCCCAACCTAGGCAAGCAGCTTGAATGGTAATGAATTGTGAATATTCCACATTGCATAGAAGCAATCTAAACTTTTGGTAAGCTGATGCCTTGGTCTCTAGACATTTTCTCGACTTTACGACACAGTAGTAATGTATGGTTTCAAAGCATAATAATTTCTGGAGTAATTTTATATGTTTCTGCGAATATTATGGTATATGCTGGTAAATAAGTCAAAGCAAACTTCTTTTCGTACATATTCAGTATTGATGAATGTGTGTCTTGTAACCGTTATTTGTTTATATTTAAACGGGGAACGGCTGTTTATGGTGGTTCGCCACACTTTGTTAAACATAGTGTTCTTTTCCCCATAATTCGGTCAGATTACGTATTCTGGAACTTGCATTATTTTAGCTTTATATATCGATATTTTTGATCACGAAAGCTATGGACATTAAAAATTCAAATTTAATCAATGAATACGAAAGTTATTGGTTTGTAGAATGCCTTAAATATAACGAATAAATTTCATCTCTAGTAGGCTAATGCTTCCAGGACTCAGCTGCATAGGACGCCGTTGTGCACACTATTAGTAGTTCATGTGGGTAAAAATAGGGCGATAAAATAAAATTTGTTTGCACACTATTAGTAGTTCATGTGCGAAAAGATAGGGTGATAAATAAATTTGTGCACACTATTAGTAGTTCATGTGCGAAAAAATAGGGTGATAAATAAATTTGTTTCGGCAGGGGTGCGGCCCGCGACCCCGGCCGACCACTAAACCAAGAGTGGGTTGGGAGGGGTTCCTCAGGACTCAATAAAGTTATTTCCTCCTCCTCCTTCCTTTGAAAGTATCCAATGTTTGCGTTTATGTCTTTTCTCCTTTCTTCAAGGTTCGAGCGAAGGACTTGAGCTTGGCGGCGAGGCACACCGTGAGACGACGGCAGTGCCACGTATAAAAGTTTGTCTCGCGAAACAATGAAAAATGACAAGCGCGAACAAGAAGTCTGTGATCTATATTCAGGATACCGTACTTTAGTATTTTCTAATTATTCTTTTTTTTATGTTAGAGCTACTGCATAGTCTCGATGCACATATACAAGATTCAAGCACAGCACGTATGCAGCGCGTGGAAAGAATTCAGCGCTACAGGTATAGATAATCCCGAGACGCGAAGACAACAGCTGAGCCCTTTTATTTGCGTAAGTACAGAGGCAAACGTATGAAACGTGCTGGCGGGCTATTTTATAAGCTTGAACTGCGTAATAATCTGCGATTTGTTGCCGTGGTGATCCGGCATCCTTGATTAACATGTCATCTCGCATTATTCGAAAGATACTTGGCACTTTTAGTTCTTGACGGCACAACCGTCCAGATGAATTCAGCTTCAGCTCTCTCGGGAAGTTGACGGCAAGTATGATATTAAAACACTTTCAGAGAGTTCCGCCAGCATGCACCGTCGTGTTTGTCTTTCTACGAGGGACACCATGCTTGATGATTTTATTAGCAAGCGAATGATTACAGTGATTTATACTGCGAATAACACTACGAACGTTATTCCACTTAGTTGTCTAATACTTCGCTATCGCCATAACGCTTCGCCGTTCGGTTGAAACTGCGCCTTTTTCTAGCATTTCCTGTGGGGTGGCTAAAGCATATACGCTTACATGGGTGTTCTTTATTTACAGAATACATTAGCTGTTGGAACCCACGTTGTGCTCGTATTTAAAAGTATTCCCCTCACACTCATCCCTCAAGGTGAATACATTTTCACCCACCTAGGGCCACAGGGATCTGATTGTCTACAATGCTGTTTATTCCATCACCTCCACCAATGGCAACGGCCAGGTAAAGGAGCGGGTATAAAATATATCGGTATTACGTGTCTGGGCGCCTATCACTCGAAAGATCTTAGACCAAAATGATTTGTACAAGCTAATGCCCGTCCGTCTCGAGGATGTATTTAATTGCCGAAGGCGATCGGCCTCGCACCATACGAATTATTTCAGTTCCGCGGTGAGCCGACTGTAGCAATTCATAGAAGATCGCAAGAGGATAAAGAAACTTGTCCGCCTGCAGGACTTTGGCACAAGGGAGGGTGACAACCTACACACACCGCATCCTTACATCATTACACCCCACAGCGTTACACAGGGTGCGTATCGTCTGGACACCTGGACACGCCTCTCCATGGCAATGAACGCGCTAATGCGGTAGCCCGAGAGCTCGCTAACCGGGCGCCATTGGAAGAGCTTCCAACCCAGACGACGCACCGACAGAACCACTGAACTACACTGAAACTCTACAATATTACAGAGATAACAGGAGACACTTCCCTCCCCCACATAATTCCCTTAATCGAGAAGATGCCGTCGCGTGGCGACAGCTTCAAACTAATTCATTTCCCTGCCTCTTTTATCTTCACCTCTTCCTCCCCACACAACATCCCTCATACTGTCCCTATTGTGGAGCAAAGCCGACATTATATCATTGCACCTGGGAGTGCCCACACCCTCCGGGCTACTCCCCTATTCCTTCACCTTCCCCTTCCTCCTGGGAGACTGCGCTGGCCAGCTCAGACCCGCAAGAGCAGCGACGGCTGATCTGGCGGGCACGCGGAGTGGCGCGAGCCAATGGGGCCCTGAACTAAGGGCTCCACCCTGCGAGGAAGTCGCCCAAACTCGTGATAAATAAACGTTTTCTCTCTCTTGTGATTCGAGGCAATCGGGATTATGTGGTCAAAGAATTATGGGACGAACCAAGGAACGACTATTTTATTACGTACCAGTGCGTCCGACAAGCAGAAATAGTGCAGTCAATTCCGTGTTTGAGTTGAACGAGAATGCGAATGCGAAACAAAACAGCGCGTGCAGCCCGCCAATTGAACCTTGAAAGGGTATGAGTGCAAGGAGGGCAGAAATACATCACCATGCCGGAAGCCATAGCAGCCACGAGCTCCGACGCACCTATAGAGTTTTATACAATGATTACCAGAGGGAATCTGGCGCTAGTGTCTACGGGGGCTGCTGTGGGAGCGGTTGTGCTAGCACAGGAGTAATGGGAAGTACATGAATTTGCCCAAACTTCGTCTTTCTGGCTTCAAACGGTGCCGCGACTTTGTAAACTTGTAATTTTGAACAATGTACTGCGTAACAAATGTTTAAATAACCAGTATTAAAATTGTCCGACAGCAGGATTCGAGCACAGGACCTCTAGCACAGATGACCGATATTGAAGCCATCACGCCACGGTCGCATGCATCGACAGGCGACATGTAACGCCCTTGTAAATTTATTGCGGGCAAGCCAGCGCCTTGAGACCCCTGGCGCGTTTAGATTTGGCCACTTCGACAAGCTGAACCGTTGCAAATAATAGCGATTGTGCGTGTTTGCAGCGTCTTCTGCACTTCTAAATGTATATAGAAATTACGCTGAAATTTACAACAATTACATCACATACAATTATTACATACAAAGCGTAATAAACGACTCCGCAAGAACGTCTCCATCCCCAAGCACGAAGATCAGACAAATTCATGTACTTCCCATCACTCATGAGGTGGAGCAGCGATTGCAGCGCCTGAGTTCTCTCTAATATATTGAAGGAAACTCTATGCACGCACCAACTCCCACGCTGTCGTGGCTAGTGGCTCTAGAGAATTCCGCGCGTGGCTCGCCGGCGCCTGCGAACGCTGGGAATTGTTCCATCGCTTGCCGCGCTATGTGGGACATACTCAGTGACCCACGTTTGCAAGGGTTAATGCTAATGCGCCGGGTCGCGGTCCTTGAGCAACCCTTGTCATGTAAATCCGATTCGGTTGAACATTGGAGGAATTTCAAGGACCTTTTTCGTCATTGTAGAGTGGCACATTTCCAGTGGTACGTACTGAGCTGCCCAAGTTAGCGTCAAAGACGTTCAATTAAGAGCGGCACTCGACTGGTCTATGCCCAGTGACCTGAGTTGGCATCAAAGAGGTTGACTAAAGACCAGCGAAAACAGAGCGCCACATTCCCAATGCTACAAGTCGACGTCAAAGAGTTTCATCGAACAGCGGTGTCTACTCAGTCCCATGTACAGTGACCTATGTTGTCGTGAAAGAGGTTCGTTGAGGAGCGGCACATATGTACATATTGCCACATACTCAATGACCAAAGTTGGCCCGATTGTTGGTTTCGAACCCTGTATCTCAGCGCGATGCGCTACCCATTCGACCATGGCATGCCGAGTGACCCAAATAGGCGGGGAAATGGTTAGATACACACCTAGATTGATACAAGCGTAGGTAGCCAAAGGAAAGTGCGCAAGGTACTCTATATAAGCATGTTAACGCGTTAAAAATGGTTAGACATTATGTCAAAGATGTTCATTGAAGACCTGCACACACGGAGTGACATATACATAGTGCTCCCTGTCGGCGTCAAGGTGTTTTATCGAACAGCAGCATCTACCAAGTCTCGCACTTACAATGACCCATGTCGGCGTGAACGACGAAGTACCACCAATTCCTTTTTCTAGAACCAATTTTATTTTTTCCAGCGTATTCTGAATATAGTCCAACCAGGGCAGGCGACATCGTAGAAGAAAATCCAACCAGAGAGAAACGCTTGATCGAAGCTTCCGCTGTGCGTCTCGTGGAGTTGCACTCTCGAAGAAGAAGAAGAAGAGAAGAAGAACGTGCCGAAGGCGCGCGCATCCTTTCCCGGTCCCCTTGGACGGCTGCGTCCCCAGCCAGCAAAGCGATGTTCGCTTGCGACCAGCAGCCTGGTTCTGTGGTGGACATGAGTGACTGCTTCGGCAACGAGTTCGCGGTGGAGAGCGTGTTCGACTATCTGGGCATCGAGGAGCTCCTCGCGTGCGCCGAGGTGAACCACCTGGGGCAGTCGATCGCACTGGCTCTGCTGAGGAAGAAACTGATCTCCGTCTCCATCTGCTGTTCACCGGTCAATTAATGCTGTTCTACTTTGGGCCGGCCCGCCGTGGTTGCTCAGTGGCTATGGTGTTAGGCTGCTGAGCACGAGATCGCGGGATCGAATCCCGGCCATGGCGGCGGCATTTCGATGGAGGCGAAATGCGAAAACACCCGTGTACTTAGATTTAGGTGCACGTTAAAGATCCCCAGGTGGTCGAAATTTCCGGAGTCCTCCACTACGGCGTGCCTCATAATCAGAAAGTGGTTTTGGCACGTTAAACCCCATAATTTATATTTTTTTTTTACTTTGGGCCGCTAACTGATTATTCAGAGTTGTAATGATGGCCAGGCTGCTTAAGTTAAATTTCTGCCTAAAGCTTTGCTCGATAATCTTGGAGCAGTACAGATAAGATGACGCTTCGGTTACGCGTATAGTCGTTGTCAAACGTTTCGAGGCTACAGTAGTTCTTGAAACAAGCTTTGTCGCGATGCCGCGTTTCCGGGTTCCCGCGGAAAGTGTGATGATCGAAAGCCTATCTGAATGAGAAACGCGCCGGTCCCTCTCATTCTATTGGCCTATGAAGCGGCAAAATTGTGCAGGGACCGACAAGTGCAACGAGGGCAGTGGCTTCGAAGCTTTGGACATGCTTAGACCAGAAAAGACGCGGAGGCGAAAATTTCTCTTCTAAGTCTGTAAAGACTCTTCAAAGAGGTGCAATCGCAACAGAATTGCCCAGCACGCACGCACGCACCGGACGCACGCACGTGCATGTTCACGCTCGGCCTTTCCGCCGGCATAGAGCCGGCTAGCGCTTGGTTTCATGCGAAAAATGGTAGGACGCTTCCTCGCTGCAGACTTGGCGACCTGAACAATGACATTTTATCAATTGGCGGTTGGAGTGTAGGCTCTATGGTGGCTGAAGACAGAGTGCTGGTTTTTAGTTGAATCTTATGTAGTAATCAACAATATTCTGACAGTCTTACGTGCTGGCTTACGCCTCAACAGCATACGCGACATCCAAGAGAGGTAAAGGAGGAAGACGACGTGCAACTGGCTAGCTGAATCTCGAAAGGCACTCAGCTAATCATATCCATCGCGTCTAACTGTACCTGGCTTGTCAATAAACGCCTTTCGTGGGCGTTAAAGAGAGGTGGAGTGTGCAGGGTACGACACAACGCACCACGGAGTCACAACACCTAGTACTTCACCGGCGCCGTCGTCTTGCCGGTCTCTTGCCAACGACCTTCCCCATGGCTCAGGACGGAGCTGGACAAAGACCAGCTCTAGTTGTACCTGCTCAAAGGTCAGCACTTGTAGAAGACACGTCACATTGCGCCAAAATTTGCACGCCTAACGATTGCGACAACCGTTGCCAGCGGCGATGAAAGCCCGTCCGTCGATCTTTCGTCTACTATGCGGCAGGTCGTGCGTGAAGAATTGCTGCAACACCAGACACTAGCGCGCAACTTCGTGCAACAGCCTGATGCTTATGCTCCGCAACACATGGCATCTGCAGGACCTTGCGCTTCGTGGTAACCGGCGGTATGTGTCACGGGCACCAACACCGGAGGAGCGCCATAACAACTGTGGGTATGTGTCACAGACGCCAACCACAGAGGAGCTCCATGGCTACGTGAAAGCACGCTTACGCTTGAACACCGACTTGGAGAACACCCTCGTCCCGGCAGGTTTGCACGTAGACCGACGTTCCTCCTGTGGAGCAGGCTCAGCCATTTCTCTTTGCTTCATGACCCCTACATCTGAGCGCTTCGAGGAGCAGTTAATCGATTGTCGTTTGCGGGTGTGCTATAGCCGTGGCGCCTTGGATCACATTGTCAGGTACTGCAATCGCCGCCAACCACCGAGGTTCGACCAATCGACGGTATCTAGGCGGTACCGCGCTCCACTTGGCTAAAGGTATCCCCCTCGCACACATATCCAGGAAGCTTGCCTCACCAGCACCCGGAGCCGCTGCGGAACCGTTCTCCAGCATCCGATCGCAGCTTGACACCACCACTCGCTCACCGCGTAAACCGGATGCTGTCTCCGCGGCGTCACTACCCGTTGCCACCTCTGGAAGACTAGTCTGCGCGGCCGCTGGAGGTGAGATCGCTGAACAATCTTCGATATCGACAGAGATACCTCCACCTATTTGTATGTTTAAGAATAAGATGTCTGTACTGATTGACGTGGTTCCATAAGTGCCCTTAGTGGAAACGGGAACAACGGTTTCATTTATGGGTTTCGTTTTAAAAGCCTGCTAGGACGACAAGCGATGTTTCGCTGGGACCGTGCCGATACATTTCGCGAAGTGAGTGGGCAGTTGTATCCTGTCAGGGTGTGCAATGTAGACGTTATCTTAGGTGGTGAAATATTTAACGCAGAGTTCTTGGTTCTACCTTATTCGAAGCATGACGTAATCCTTGGTCGTGATATTTTTGAAACTGTGTGGTGCCACTGTCGACTGCAGAACGGGAGAAATTACTGTAGGTGCGATCTTTTATGCTACATTTATGGAAGGCCCACCGTACCAGGAAAATGTACTTTGTGTATCCATGGATAGAGTTATGCCTCCGTTATCCGCAACGTGTGTTTCAGTCACCTCTTTCCATACCACCGACGAAATGTTTGACGCTACTGTGCAGCCGGTTTATCTGGTTTGCATCAAGAAGAATGTGCTGATACCGTATTTCACGCTGTCAATTGTTTATGGACCCTCTAGCTTATGGACCGTAAAGTGTTCCAGTGAACCTGCACTACTACCATAGGGTCTGAAATTTGCCGCCTATCATGAAGATCAAGTGCTGTCGCTCGCCATTCTTACAGAGACCCCTGATTCTGCGGATGAACACCATTTCGTTAATGTATGCCCTGCTGCACACTCCTCCATTCTAACTATGGTGAACAAGTCACTGAGCACTAATCAGCGTCATGAAGTGGCGAATGTTCTGCTAAAGCATGCCGGGCTGTTTGACTTTTCACAGCAAGAGGGGCCACCATCGTTTCCTGCTTCTCGTATACAGCATCGAATAGATACGGTATCTGCCCGACCTTTGCGACAGAAGCCATACCGTCGCATGAGGAGTAGCGTAATGGGCACGAGACAGCGTGATGAACGACCAAGTCCGCGAAGTTTTAAATAAAGATGTAATCCATGAATCCTGCAGTCCATGGGCAGCGCCAGTGATTCCGGTTAAAAAGAAAGACGGTACATGGCGGCTTTGTGTTGACTACCGCCTCAACACCATCACTAAAAAAGACGTGTATCCTCTTGCGCGCATTGATGATACTATCGACTGCCTTTGATCAACGTCTTACTTTTCGTCTGTTGACTTGAGGTCGGGGTACTGGCAGATTCCTATGCACAAGGCAGACAAAGAGAAAACAGTATTTGTAACACCAGATGGACTTCTAAATTTAATGGGATGTCGTTCGGGCTCTGCAAAGCGCTTGCAACTTTCGAGCGCTTTATGGACAACATCCTGCATGGCCTGAAGTGGGCAGTTTGCATTTGCTATCTAGACGATGTAGTGATTTTCGGACGCACTTTCAGTTAGCATAACGCGCGTCTCGATCTTGTGCTAGACTGCTTGGGAAAAGCGGCTTTGGTGCTCGAAGAAATGTCATTTTGAAGAGCGCCAAACAGTGGTTCTGGGCCATCTAGTGGAGCGAAGATTACTAATGTGGAAGCCTTCAAGCAACCTCACCCTGTAAATGAGCTACACGCAGTTTCCTGGGGCTTTGCTCATACTTCCGCCGGTTTATTTGTGGATTTGGCAATATCTCGTATCCGCTGACATGCCTCCTCCAGAAGGGCGTTGCTTTTGAATGGACCCTTGAATGTTAGGCTAGTTTTCATGAGCTGAAGTTTCTTCTGTCGTCCCATCCCATTCTCCCACACTTAGACCATGCGGCTCCCACATATGTTCATACGGACGCTAGCGGTATTGGCATCGGCGCTGACCTTATTCAACGCGTCGACACCAAAGAACACGTCGTTGCCTATGCGAGTTGCTCTTTGAGCAAGTCCGAGCTCAACTGCACCTTTACAGAGAAAGATTGCAGTGATTGCAGATTGCAGTCTTGCAGTGATTTTCGCAGTACAGCGCTTCCGGTCATACCTGTACGGGCGCCCCTTCACTGTGGTGACTGACCGTGATTCTCTCTGTTCACTGGTTAATCTCCGTGATCCACCAGGCCGGCTTGCACGTTGGACACTTCGTTTGCAGGAATATGACTTTACCGCTTGTGATAAAAGCGGCCGACAGCACGCGGGCGCTAACAGCCTCTCGCGCATGCCGCTTCCGACAGTGGACTGCGACGCGGACAACTTCGACCATTATATCGCATCACTGGAGCCAGGTATTCCGGATATAAATACCTTCAAGGTGGAGCAGTAGAAAGACAGAACTTTAGAGCGAATGCTCACTACTGCAAGCAAATCAGCACGATCCACTCGTTTTTGCGTTCGTGATTTGGTTCTGCACAAGAAGAACTATTCTGCTGAAGGCCCACGATATCTTCTGATGGTTCCGGAGAGTCTCCGTCTTTTCCCGCGGTCATCTGATGGGAATCGCTGGATTGTCGTGCGTGCCGATCACTTGACACGCTATTGTGAGAAAGCTACGTTACCATTGACTACTGCAACTAAAGTGTGTATTGCTGGGCTTTGTCATTGTGCGACATGGACCTCCCAGAGTCAAAATCAGCGATCGTGAAAGGAAGTTCACTGATTCCACCGCGTATCATCCACAAACTAATGGACTTACGGCACGAACGAACACAACTGTCCATGTATGTCGCGTCAGATCATAAGAACTGGGACAGCGCGCTACCTTTCATTACGTACGCATTTAACGCCTCACCGGACGAAATTATGGGATACAGTCCCTTCTTTGTTCTTTATGCTCGTCCGCCTCGTTATACACTAGACACTATCTTGCCGTTTTCAAGCCACGGTAATTTTGTATATCCGGGACCGTCTCTTTTGCTGAAGAGGCCCGACGGCTTGCTTCTTTGCGCCGTCGTGGCTAACTCTACCTGGCTTGTCAATAAACGTCTTTCGTGGGCGTAACAATATTTTGCCAAGATGATTATGGCTACAGGTGATCCAGGCACCGGTGCTTTTTCACTCAAATTGTGCGAATATTCCCCGATTCTCGAAGGCACGCTACGACCACTGACGCCGACACGTGATATATGACCATGGTGACTTAGGTTCGCTCTGGAAACCAAGAAGAAAACGTGGATTGTGTGAAAAACTGCTAGCCCATTATGTTGGACCCTATCTTATTAGTGGTCGTATAAGCGAAGTAATCTACCGCATAGCACGCTTCACATCAAACCGGCTGACGGTCAGCAAAGTCTGACCTTTCGCATGTCGCCCGTTTAAAGTCCTTTATTTCTCAACAGCCTGTTTCACTTGTCCGGCGGGCCTCGGGGAAATGTGCCACTCTTACGTGCGCAGTAGGTTTACGCCTCAACAGCACGTGGGGCATCCAAGACAGGGGAAGGAGGAAGACGTGCGGCTGGCTAGCTGAATCGCGATAGGTGCTCAGTTGATCAAGGCCTTCGCGTCTAACTCTACCCGGCTTGTAGAAAAAAAAACGCCTTTCGTGGGCGTAACAATATTTTGCCAAGATGATTACGACTACAGGGGATCCAGGCACCGGCAGTTTTTCTCTCAAATTGTGCTAGTATCTTGGATATCTGTAAAGTGAAAAAGAAATGAGTGAACTATGCGCATTCACATGTAGGGAAGTTCTCGGAATTGAATGTGCATTATCCCTTATTTAATACCGAGCGAAGGAATTTCGTGCGTCAGAAGTGGTAGCAATTCGGTCCAGACGAGTGGGAGTATTAAAAAAATGCCTATGGAAGAAAACCCAAAGGCAAGTAATTCATAACGATGATCATTGTTATATTTTCTTACTGTTGTTTTTTGTACAAGTCTTATAAGGAAAGAACAAAACAAGAAAAAAGCTGTGACTGGCACGACGTTCGCCACGGGCATGCACTTGTGTAGGCACTAGGGGCTCAAATGCGTTAGCGCAGTCCGAAATTGACTATTTGGTACTAATTTCACTGCTTTAGTGAAGCCTATATAGCGTATTTGCACGTATGTCAGGTGTTCTCTTTTGTATTTCGAAGACATTTTTAAAAAAATATCGCATGCAACCTACGCAGACCTATTCAGGCTTTTCAGGTGGATTACCCGACAAGGCTGACATTATCTACACCAAAAATCATGAAAAGACAGCTTGCCGCCACCGAAAATCGCAGTTTCCTCATCTGGCACCATTTAAGATATTCACAAATCAATTTTCTGTACCTTTTCTCTTTATCGCACGCGTTCAGATTTTCTGTAACTGTTCCCTTTAACGCCTGTTTTCAGATTGCGAGATTGAAGCCTTGGTCAGTGGGCGCCCTTTATGCCTGACTAAAGGTATAACAGCAAGACTTCTTTGAACGCTAACAAAAAAAAAAAAAAATAAGGCAGCAGAGACAAGACCAAGGGCTGCATTATGAGTCGCGAAAGCGTTCTCTGCGCCGACGTTTCTCTTTTCCTTTTACCCAAGCGCAGTGACACAAGTGAACCTGCTCACCGACGGCTTCCTCGCCTATTTGTCATCGCGATAGGTTGCGGAAAACCGTTGCATTTACGACAAAAACTGTTGCCTTTAGAACTTGTCCCTCTACCACTTTACACCGACTCTGAGGAGTCGCTCGTTGCTGCCGGACCCGCCATTTCTTTGAGTGTGCATTCGCGCGCGCAGGAATCGGAGCAGCCCAGCCCGGAGCCAGTGCTGGACATCCTGCACGCATGCGTGGAGATCCTGCGCTCGAATTTCGCTCGCTACCGCAACATCGCGCGCTTGGCCGGCATGCGTCCATCACTCGTGTTCCTGTCCTATCACACCGACCTGAACGAGGACGGGAGGGGTAAGCTCGGGCTGTGCACAGGCCAGCAGATCTCCGCGAAAGGCCCACATGAAAGTAGCCCAGCGTCTCGTTCATGGCTTACTGAAGGGACATTAAAAGGAGCAATTAATTATTTTGCAAACTCCCAAGGTATTGTTTATCAATCACGTTTATGAATCCAATGACACCTTCTTCCTTAAATTTCGCGCTCGAACCTGAGCACCGCTAAGTCAATGTTACGTACTTCAAAAATTCAATCTATGCTCGTATGTTTAGGATGTTTTATGGCACAGTAGAAGTTATATAAACTTGCTAGGTTAACGTGCGCATTTTCAGATGATCCTTGACTGGACGCTTCTCCATTCTACCGAGGGTTTGGCACAATGCCGCGCCTCGTCTAAAGAAGACACTGCGCTTTTTAGGAATTGCTGCGGACTCTGATTGAAGAGCAATGACAACTTCTGTCGAGGGATTGCACGCTTCCTTGCACTTTCTTTAGCCAAGTCGGAAGCAAAAAGTCGAACGTTCCAGCATATGGGGGAAGGGCTTTGGGGCATCTTTACAGTGTATTAACGTAATCCTCCTTATCCCATAAACAAGAACAAAACCAGAGAACAGACGCTTTCAAAATCCAAGTCAGGGTGGGCTGATGCGAGAATTTAAAGCCGGCGTTGACACCTGTCATAATTATTTTTGCGCCATTTCTGTTTATTACCAGAGAGTGATGTGAATGTGGATATGAAAACGTGCGCATTGGTGCCCGTGAGCGGCGATATACGCGACCGCCTCGGCTGTGGCCGTGGCATCGGCCAAGAAAGAACATTGCCGCTGCCTTTGCTAGCCCTGGCACAATCTGCGCGGGGGGGGGGGGGGTTGTCCTTACTGTGACCCATCCAATGCCACATCCTGTCTGAAATCCATGTAAATCAGTTTCGTACGGTAGTTGGTACAAGTAGGGAGACAGGTCGTGCCGTTTGTCTGTTATTCAGAAAGCCAGTACAACATGAAAGTACCCCCGTATCCAGATGTATGACGTCAAAAATACTCGCGGACTGGGCAACGCTTTGCCTAGAGCCGGAGGACCCACTCAACACTTCATATTGGTGACGATGTCTTGACGTGCTGCAGTTTTATATCAGCCATCCACGCTGACAGTGAAACCATATTGAAATATGTTAATGGCAACGTCATCCATGGGGTACCTACGTTATCAGAGGGAAATCGAACGGAAACATTTTGAGTTTGAAATTTTCTGTAAGTGATATTTAAAGGCCTAAATTTAAAACAAAGAACTACTAAGGCACGTATTGGGGACTGCTCGTGCGCAGTAACAGTTGATGGCGCTTTGTCTCTTGAATGGGCCTCCTGTTGCAAAATGAACTACATGCTGCAGGGAATACTGACGCTTTTCAGAACAGGGTAGTGTTCCTGCATATGCCCTCTGCAAGCACAAACGGGAACATTGGTGCATGCATCTATTGTGTCCCATCCGGTGGGAGTGGTGGGTCGGTGTACCGATTATATTATGACGCTGTAAGTTACAATTCAGTGCTTGCAAACAATATGCGTGCGCGCATGTCTCCACGTGCCCAGTGTTGGACTGCGTGCGTGAGCTGCTGCCGCCAGACTCTGTCATCGTGTGTTTCCAGCTGCACTTCATCCGACCGGCCGACGACTCCGATGACAGCACGCACGAAGGCATCTTCGGCGAGTTTCTTTTCCACGCCGAACCAGCCGTGCGACCTGCGCCAACCGGCGACGACCTGCAGCTGGACAGCTCTGTCCCGGGGTAAGCATCTGACCAGTTTGGCTGCTGTGGAGAGGGCGATACTAGCCACTGGGACGAATGACGTGCTACCCCGACAGAGCTCTATCGGGCTCTCTGGGTCACACTGTGTCACACTAATGCATTGCACTTTTGCATCGCTAGAACGGTGCCACGAATGCGAAGGTTGAGTTTAGCCTAAGAACATGGTTTAAAGGGTATTTGTAGTCGTCCCAATTGGGGACAAAGACAAGTCCCCTCGTTGAAAGCTGGTCCCCGTTCTTCGGACACTATAGGTGACATTCAGTATCCATATATCAGTGACCACTATGTCTTTAAGGACTGATATCTCTAAATTAGTATTTTAGTCTGTAGATAGGAGGGAATCACCCTGCTTTCTCAGAACACGTGCAAGAGGGAAGGATAGTGTGCTCACTCAAGACAGAGAGAGAGGTAGAAAACGCTTAGATGGTAGGAAAGGTAGGTTGGATGTCGAGGCCCATAGTGCCTCGCTAGTAGGACTGAGAGTAGGAGACCTAAAGGAAAGAGTAGAGAGGAGGCGTGTAGTGAAGGTGTCGGTTTGCAGATGCCGACCGACACTGTCGCTGCTTCCCGACGAGAAGCAGATGAGTGAGGACCGGGACAGCGCTGTGGTGCAAGTCACCGGCTGTCGCATGTAAAAAGCTTTCGCGAGCTTGCGTGCGTGCCCTGTACATCAGTCCTCAATTACAATCGACACAGCCCATCGTCGTCCTCTGGGTCGAGCCAGGCGCAGGCACGTCGTTCCGAAGGCGAGCCTCCAGCCGTTCCGGTTGCTGCGACCACTGCCCCAGCCAGTGGATCACTGCCGGCGCTGCCTGTGGTCCAGCCACGCCACCGCATTCCATCGACGGTCCGAGGAAGCGGCGCCGTCTTCCACAACGTGCTGCCCGCGTGCTCGTGTTCCAGACACGGCACGTGACCGAAGGCAGCCTGGAGGAGGACGCCATCAATTCCCACTTCACGGAGGAGGCCACCGGCAAGATCATACAGGTGTTAAATGTGTGCCACGTGCATAGGACACAGCCTTCCATTACCGAGGAACAGTACCCTTATACCAGTTTGTGTCTTTTTACTGGGCTAGCTGGTTGGTTGCCGCCGCTTTGATGTACGATGTTTCTGACCTCATCTGTCCGTAGTCGTTTTGATGTCCACCGGTGTCCGCTACAGTACTTCCAAATAGCTTTTCGATGTGTTTACAAGAAAATGAAGAAAAAAATAGGCGGTGTTTAGCGTCAATAAGAACTCCGGTTCACAGAGTGACAAGTCATAGGTTTTACCTAATAACTAAGTAAAGTGCATGTGAATGTCGCCACGTGAATAATTTCAATCTGCGTCGCTAAATGATCATTCGTTCTAGTGGTCGTTTACAGCTTCGCTGTCCAGCCACCTTTACAGCGTGGACTGGAGCCCATTTCTTTATGTGTAAATAAAGCGCTCTCTGCAGAACTAAACCTGTGTCTACGCTGAATGTTTTCAGCGCAAGTTCCGATAAGCCAGTCGTGACACCGGTGCATGCTTGGACTCGCATGTATCAATGAAACTTTTTGAACTTGTGTCCTCGCAAGAAAAAAAGAACAAGAGAACAAAACGAGGCGACTCGGTTTCTTTCACCTCTTTAAATCTTTTCTGTATATTAGGGAACGCGGTGGAGAGTATCGAAACGCATTTTTGTAGCCGGGCGAGCAGACATCCGACGCGTATGCATGCATGAAGGGCCCAGGTGAAAGGCTCAGCAGTGCCACCTGTGCGTTTCTGGGAAAGCTGCTTCACCGCGGAGCCTTCCCACGGCCCACTACCCCTAATCTAGTACACTATACTTGTCACCTAGAGAGAGCGTGAGTTTAGCATTTGCACCTAATGTGTTGAAGCGGAACGAAAACAAAAGAAAGGAAAGCTAAATTTTGACCGGAACGTAAACATAACCGAAATGTTATTTATAATTTAGTTTCAGAGTCAAGCCGAAATACTTCTTATGGATTTTCGGTTCCCGGGTAAAGTCGGCAATCCGGAACAACCTACGTCAAACGTCAGCATTAGCGCGTATCTCAGGCAGGGATAGTGCGAGCGATAACGGGTCGAGTGCTCCGCTAATCTAAGCCGGCCGCTTGGTGAATTAGCAGATTGGCAGCGTAGGAAAACTTGCCGGGCTTACGAGCTGAAAAGCTTATCGTTTTCTTTCCCATGGGTACAACGCTTTGTTACCGTAGTTTTGTCTTACGTTTATGCTGGTTTAACTTCGTTTTCTCGAATTTCGGCGAGTACAGTCGATGACGTGCGGCGTCTGAGATTATGCTCAGTGCCTTAACTGAAGGGACCGAGCATGATCACAGAATTCATCGTTCACTTCTGTACAAAAAGAAATACTATGTTCCAATCGTGACAGTGCTTCCAAAATTTTGCATGTGAACCAAAACCATGGCGTTAACTGTTCCCCATAATTTTGTTTTATCGTTCCGAAGTGAAACCGGAACGGAATTTTTTTCTGTGGGAGGAAACTAAAACCAGAGCGAAAAACATTTCGTTCCGACACCCTGCTTGCTTAGGACACATGCTCTGGCGGTGCCCCGCGTTACGCGACGGTGACGGTGTCACGTCGTCCAAATGGGAGGCTGCCCGAAGCAGGCCCGACCTTGAAGCACAGCTGTGGGCTGTCCATCGTGCCCGCGAGGCAGGAGAGAGGCTCGGCATTTCAGTACCGACTTGGGAGCAGCCCGCTACGTGCTGACGCGCGTTCCGAAGGAGCAAAGTTTTACCGCACCATACCCTGCTTGCACCCACAAATCTGGGCTGTCCTACATGCCTGGCTATGCCCAACGTCTTTCGCTCTCCATCTCCTCTCCGCTCGTAACCCAGGACAGCCACGTCCTGTGAGCGAAGTTGGAGAAAAGGCATATAGGCAAAGCTATAGGTTTAAAATCGAAGGGATAATGTATTGTGGGCGGCATGCTCAAGAGCCCCGGCGGGGTCGCGCGCTACAGCTGACGTCGGTGGCCATCTTGAGCGCCATGCAGTGTAGCCGGCTGGATCCGTTCATGCGCAGCCTAGGCGAGAGTTTCGGCCCCACGACCGACACGATCGCAGGATGCGAAACCAGGACGAGGCGCGACTCGAGCTCGAGGCCTTCGAGCGCAGCTTTCCGCGAGTGACGGCGCTGGCCAATCAAGCCACGGAATTCAACGTGCAAGATCACTTTACTCCCATTGGCCGCCTGAAGCTCATATTGCTGCTTATCGAGCTGCACGACTGAAGAAGTATGCGCAGGCCATCATCACATGCCCTTCTCCGCAGAGCAGTGTTTCTCAAACGAGAAGTGAGGCTTGGAAGCTACACTGCGGTGTGGGGGAGTCAGGATCGCGATCACAATGGGGAACTTGTGTTGTACGGGATGATGAATTTTAAATTATACGTTATTTTGATAGCCCGCCTGTTCCAAATAGCACAATTCTAGTCCTTGAGCTGGAATATTCATAGAGGCGGACATTACTTGCTCGAGAAATATATTCGATTAACGAAAATCCACAAATTAATCTTTTCATTAGTGAATTTGAGGCACATATTACAATGTACGAATTGTATCCGGTAAGTTCTGAAGAAGCACATAATTGGAATGAATTTGCACAATGACACCAGTTCTGAGATATGTACTATCAAACTCGTCTAAATATTGCGCTGTTGTTGCGTTTACTTTTTTAACAAGACGCTCTTTTTTGCATTATTGCGCAAAAGTAACTGGAATACACATGTATTTGGCCACTCTTTAGGAACTCATATTTCGAAATATTTGTTTAATTATCTTAATTAGCGAATTTTCGTTAATTAGTTGTAAATGTTTCCGATTTCTCGTGCTAGTAATGTCCGCCTCTTCAGATAATGCAGCTCAGCGACAAGAGTTACTGTAGCTCTGCCACAGGCGATCTTTAAAGAATTCTGTAAAGCTTAAAAATCAATCACCCCGCATGCAATAAGTGGATCATACGAAGAATCTAGCCGCATATACAAATCTTAGTAGGACATAGCGGGCCCCAAGATAGATTTGAGGTGTCCACACTGCGCTCTCATTTCGACAAATTGTTCTCCAGCAAAGTGGCTACTAGTAACAGTTAACTAGGCACAGTGTCTGATGGAGGCATGCATTACCTTTAATAGCATGTAACTTATGTAGCGAATTCGATGAGGTCTTGTGTCTCGTTACCTACGTACTGAAAGTGGTTAGCTTGTGACAGACAAATGCTGTAAGAAATGAGTGGGGAGCCGCGACCTGGTATGTCATGTATAGGGTTCTTTTTTACGCTGCACCAAATATAAAGAATGCGTTGTCCTGTAGCACAATTTTAACCCTTGAGCTAAATAACTCGATGAGGCGGCCATTACTACTACGAGAATCCGAGATGCTTAAATAAATAAATAATGTCAATATATAATTACCATTTTAATTAATTGCATTACGACACGTATACCAACCTATGTATTGTAGCTAATGAGTTGCAAGGCATAGCCACTTGAAACGTATTCGGAGGATGCCATCGGTTTCCAGATATGCGCCGTCAAAGCTGCGTTAAATATGCATTGTTGTTGCGCTAACTCCTTAAAGAAAACCCTGTTTTATGCATGGATGCACACGTAACTGCAACGCCAATGCAGTTCGTCGGGCCCGTTGAAACGTCATATATTGAAACTGGTGTAGTCCTGAGAATTCGTTCGAAGTGGATAAGCCTTGCGAACTCACTGGCTACAGATCGTAAATTGCAATGCGTGCTTTAAGGTAATAAATAAAAGCTAATTAGGGTAATTATACTAATTGTTCAATTAAGCATTTTGATCTCTCATGGAAGTAATGGTCCACTCATCGAGTAGTTTAGTTCAAGGATTAAAATTGTGCTATCTGCTGTAGGCAATCTTAAAGAATTTAATACAGCCAAGAAAAAACAACAAAAAATGCACCTGGTATAGCGAGGCTGCACGGTTGGATAGTTTCGGAAGCACTGCCGTAAAACAGGTTTTCGTGAAGTCACGGAGAAAACGCAAAAAAAAAAAAAAAGTAAGCTACGCCGTTTTCTCAACTGTAACCAATAGCATAAGTTAAACGACCTTTTCATTTTAATACGTATAGTTTAGTGTAAACATAACCTTCATTTTGGGCTTATATTTCCGCCCGAGACACATTTGCCTTCCGTGGAACAGCTCATTAACCTGGGCCAAGTTTAATCGTCCGCTCCATTCAGCAGCGGACTCCGGGAAAGAAAAGAAAGGCGCAGCTTGACTAGACCCTGGGCTCCATATTGCGTAGCATTGGCTGCACCAGTCAAAAAGAAAAGAAACGAAAAAAAGGAAAGAACGGAATGCTGTTTCATTTACTGTCACGTAGCAAGGAATCGATACAATATCAGACTGGGGAAAAGAACATGCTAGTTAGTGTACTCTGTGTTCTTTCCCGTCTGAATTTCATTTCATTTCATGCTGGCATTTTACGCGCCGAAACCGCGATCTGATTATGAGGCCCGTAATTTAGTGACTCCGGATTAATTTCGACCACCTGTGGTTCTTTAACGTGCACCCAGTGCTCGGCACATGGTCGTTTTTTTTTTCTTGCATTTCTCCCCCGTCGAAATGCGGCCGCCACGGCCCGAATTTGACCGCGCGACCTCGGGCTTAACGGCGCAACGTCATAGCAACTAAGGCACCACGGCGGGCAAAGATTTTTGAGTCTTCTCTGGCACTTTGTTTATGCTAGTTATATAGGTGCTGCAAAATAAAGGTGGTTGTACTAGAAGATGCCCTGTTGTGGGCCAGTTTATTCATAGGTGGTATGTACGGTGCGAAATGCAACAAGGCAGGCGAGAAAGAGCTAGAACAGAGTGCAGGGCACAAGATTAAAAAAAATGTAGCTCCACGGTCAGGCATCGCTTAATGCAGGTTCTATGGTCCCATTTTCTTCTTCAGCCTCGGCTGCTTCTATTCCCGACTACTTCAGTTCTTGTCCTTTGTTCTACTTGTATATCTGGGCGCCTTCCAAGAGGCACGCGTCCGTTTTACACGGGTAGCTAACCAAACGCATTTCTGGTTAACATCCCTCCCTTCTGTTTTCATTTGCTTCTCCTCCTCCTCCTCCTCCTCCTCCTCCTCCTCCTCCTCCTCCTCGATTTTAGAGCGTTCAGCCTAGAGCGTTTAGAGGTATATTCGCCAACTCAGTGGTACAAGCGGTCTATTTGAGAACATACCCAGAGGCCCCGAGTTGTAGTGTACTCAGCAAGACAGCATCTAATGGGTAACGCCAACAATATGAAAGGGAGGGGGGCGGAGTGAAGAGGGAAGGAAAGATTCGCTATAAAAAACGCACGCTCTGTTTTATGTCCAATAAAATGTCCGAGTTGGTTGATCTTCATTTTAAGAGCTGCGTGATAGGAACGGCAACACAAGGCGGAGAAAGTACACAGGACAGGCGCTGAACCGATCTGTTAATCTGTTTTGTCTATCTGTCGTCTTTCTCTTTGCTTTTCCGCAGTACATTACTGGCGCGCAGCATAACTAGTCTGTCAACTTTTAAAAAAAAAATTAAATTACGGGGTTTTACGTGCCAAAACCATTTTCTGATTATGAGGCGCGCCGTAGTGGAGGACTCCGAAAATTTGACCACCTGGAGTTCTTTAACGTGCAGCTAAATTTAAGTACACGGGTGTTTTCGCATTTCGCCCCCATCGAAATGCGGCCACCGTGGCCGGGATTCGATCCCGCGACCTCGTGCTCAGCCGCCCAACACCATAGCCACTGAGCAACCACGGTGGGTTCTGTCAACTTTTGGCTGGGAACATTGCTCATAAATAGCGTTTTTATTTCGCCTACTTACTGCCGTGTTCACTTTGCGTGCGCAATTTTATCGAGTCTAACGATGAGCAGTATCACACAGAATGTAACAGCGAAGTGATTGCTTGAATAGCACTCATCTACGTTTCAGCCTTTTCGTATAATATTTTGATAAACATTATTACAGTGTTTTCCCAAATCCGCTTCTAAATCTCTCCCCCCCCCCCCGTATAAGGAAACAAAAGAAAAGAAAAAGAGAGTACGCAACAGCAATTATACGTCGCATGTGAAAGGAAAGAAAAGAGTACTGGTAACGACTTCCGAGAGAATATCCAAACTTGAAATATTGTCAAGTGGTAAGGACTGCAGTTTACGGTAACATTGCATTAAATAATTGTAAGTATCAAAGTTTGAAACTCATGCACAGTTGCGAGCGGTATAGGGAAAATGTGCAGTCACGACCAAAGTGTAGAGATCACAGGTGTAGCGAAACATTTTTTTTTTCTTCTCAGGCATGCAGGTTGAAATAAATTGGTATAGCTTACGTGCGCCTGTTCGATCAACGTAATGTTTTGAGAAAATTCCATATTGCACAGGAATAAATTTAAATTTTCGCTAACCTCGTGCTTTGATCTCGGACATTTCCTCGACTTTACATACAGTATTAGTACATAGTACTAAAACAATTTCTGTACTAATTTTATATCCTTCTGCAAATTTCATGGCATGTGCTGGTAAACAGGACGAAGTGAACATTTTTCGTACATGTTCCGCATTGATGGATGTGTGTGCTGTAACCGTTGTTTGCCTGTATTTAAACAGGGAGTGGATGTTTATCACGGTTCACCACACTTCGTTAAACATAATGTTCTTTTTCCCGTACCTCGGTCAGATTACGTATTGTATTACTTACCCTAATTTATGTTTACATATGGATATTTACGGTCACAGAAGCAAGGGGCGTTAATAATTCCACTTTGACTAATGCAATGAAAGGTTATTCGTTTAGACAGTGTACTAAATATAACGCGGATAAATTTCCTTTGCAGGAGGAGAATGAGTCCAGGACTTCGCTGCATACGACGCCGTTGTGTACCCACTACTAGTAGTTTAAGTGTGAATAAATAACGCGATGAATTAACCTTTGTTTCGTTTGAAAGCATACAATGTTTGTTTTTGTCTTTCCTCTCCTTTCTCCAAAGTTCGAGCAAAGGACTTGAGCTTGTCGGTGAGGTACACCGTCAGACGACGGCCGGGTCATGTGTATACGTTTATTTCGAGAAACGAAAAAGAAAAGCTTGACCAAGTCGTCTGTGATCTATGTTCAGAATATCGTACTTTAATATTTTCTAATTATTCATTTTAAATATTAGCACATCTACACTTCCCCGCGTGTTCATTATTTACAGAACGCATTAGTTGTTGAAAACAACATTGTGGTCTTATTTATAAGGATTCCCCTCACAGACATCCCTCTGAGTGAGTGCGTTTTCACCCACCTAGGGCGACACGCATCTGGTTGTCTGTGTTCATACCATCACCTCCAGCAGTGGCAGCCGATAGGTAAAGGAGTGGATACAAAATATACTGGTATTACACGTCTGGGCGCCTATTTACAAGAAAGCTCTTGCGCCAAAATTGTTTATTTTACAAGCGAATGCCCACCAATACAGAGGCTGGATATAACACTAGCGAATGCGATAGCCCCCCCCCCCCCCCCCCCCCCAAAGAGAAAGAAAACTTAGGTGCGAGAAGCTTTGTGAATTCCGCTCCTAATTTTCTGCTTAGTATCAGGCACTTCTCAGAGCTTATGTTCAGCAAGCTGGTCTTAGTTCGTAAGAGCGAAGTTTCAGGGAATGTAAATTGTTCAATTTGATTAGTTGCTTAGCACTGTGTCGCGTCGTGCTCGTATCAAGAACCAACTAGTACCAGAGATTGTGGTGTTTCCCAAGATGACCTATACAAAGTGGATACAATGCATAACACATGGAATAAAACGTGCGAAGATTCATCTAAGGGCGCTTGAAAGCCCTTCTCTTACAGCGAACGAATTCTGTGGCCTTGCTTATAAGCGGGAAGGAGGAACTATCCTCGAAGTTTTATCGCAATCTGCGGCATAAAAGCTATTTCGGGCCATTGTCGGACGAATGAATAATGACAACGTTGTTACTGCGAATTGGCTGTATTGTCTGCTTCGCCATTACGGACTCTCTATCGGCCGCTGTAATCCCCATTGAATGGAAGTCAGGCTGCAGTATGGTATGAGACTAGGCTACCTGGTGTTCAATCTCGTCAAAAAAAAAAAAAAAAAAAGGGCGGGAAGAAGACAAGTGCTGTCTTCGTCCTACTTTCTTTTGCCGTTCTTTGTCTAGTTTTGCGCTGTTTGACAAGACAGAAGTTAGGCGTCGATTGTTGCGTAGTGCGAATCAAAAGAACTAGCATTACGCCTAGGCATTACGCAGAGAGAGAGAGAAGTTTCTGAAATGTCCTTGCTGGGTTCAAAGGAGGTGGGAGAGGGTGGGGCAGACTTTTCTTCATCCTTTTCTTTAAACTGTAGGACCGCTGTGGTAACTGCCGTTTCCGGTATCTTGGCGATGGCCCTTTGCAGGCATTCTTCTACCGTGGTTCGTGTAATGTCCGCGTTTGTTGCCGGCATGAAGGTATCCATCTCAGGGTCTGGTGCATATGCCGTACGTTTCGGCGGGTTGGGGGCAGTGTCGTTCCTACTGCCACGCCCGATCGGCCGCTCCGCCTCAGGCTTGGGAGGATGCTGCATTTGAAGCTTCTGCTTAAGTAGTGTATTCTCTGCCAGAAGTTCCTGAAGTTCTAGTCGTAGTGCACGTAACCTCTTTCGTGACCATGTGAAGGGCCTGTCCCTCCGCGCTACTGGGTGTCTGGGTGAGCACGGATGCTGTGGGGTCGCGCAATTGCGGTGTTGTACGCGGTTGCGGATAGGGACGGGAGGCTGTAGCTAATTACCTGCGAGGGATGACTTACTCTGAAGGGCTGCCGTAGGCCGTCTCGTCCCGGCTGTTCCTGGGTTGTGAGGTGCCTCGCGCTTTGTTTCTTGAACGGCTCCTCCAGCGGTTCCAAGTGCGGCTCTTGGAACGTCTCCTGCGAGTAGGTTGAGAATATTTTTGGGGCTACTTTTGCGAGAGTGAGGGCGAGGCGTCTTGAAGAAAACGTCACTAGTCTGTTCCCTGCGTCTTTGTAGAAGCAGTCATGAAGTGAGATAGCGCCTTGTACAGATCTTGTCGGCCGTGAAGTTACCTAGGTCGCAGAGCAACCAGCACGACTGACACGTATGGCCAGGTTGCGGACACTCCTTGTAGCAGGTTGCACCCCTGTTGCGTGGTGGGGCTGGGCATACATGTGCTCGGTGACCAATCAAGCCACAGGGGGTCCAAAATTCAGCTTTCGTCTTGTGCAAGTACCATTTGCTTTTAGCGTCTCAATAGTAGACTTCATATTGAAATTGGTAGCCGTCAAAGCCGATGAACACCGAGTTAGTGGTGCCCAATTGGTGGACCTGGATAATTGTTGGGCTTGGCTTGTTGGCTAGGCTTCTCGTAGTGGCTTCAGCAGTATCGTACGAAAGGACGTTGTGTATGACTCCCTTCGCGGTATCGTCAGGCGATCTGGTGTATGCTGTGGCTAAAAAGTTATTTCCACCGATCTGTGAGTAGGTGACCTTGCAATATCTTCCGGCGTTCCCCTTGCGGGAGGGCTGGTGAGAATGATGTTGCAAGCCAGGTTTGTCCTGCAGGTATCTGCATCAGTTTCATCGGGAGTGAGGCTAGTGACGGCGAGAATAACATCTCTTATTTGAGCTTCGCTCACCGTGGCTGCGTTGAAGCCGTCCCGTAAATATATTACGACTTTGATATCATCCTTGGTTAGTTCAGGGATTCTTGGTTCTCGCGGGCTCATGGAGAGGCATGGGAGTCCCATTTTCTTCGGCACGGACGTAGCTTGTTCTACCCGAGTTGGCTATCGCTGGCGTTGTTCGTATTTATAGCTCACCAGCCATCGGGATTCCACGGTGTATTATTCGGAAGAGATGTCGGTTCTCTCCCCATCGACAACCTCCATTACGGTATTGATAAGCATGGCGCTGCCCGGTGGCAGCACCCGTCAGGCACGCGCATGGGCAGTGAGAGAGTCCACCTGGCCACCGATCTCGTCGTTAGGGTTGGCGGGACAGCGGCATGGCGCGGTAGAAAAGTCGCACAAAAAGGTACTTGCTCTGCTCGCATTTCCATGCGGGCGGTCTCTGCGGAGAGCTGGTACCTTCCGGAAGACAATTCTGATGTTCGTTGGGTTCTCGAAGTAGGGATTGGAAATTCATGGAGCCCATACGAAGCAACCGCACGCAAACTTCGTCGTCCTGTCCACTACGGAGGAGGACCCAATTTTATCCGTTTGTCCCTAGCCAAGCTGCACTAGGCAACCGCACGTAAGTACTCTGGATTGAGCTCGCCCTCTCAGCTCGGCTTTCGTGGTCTAGCTAGAATGTATCGGCCCCCAATTCCGCACCTCTGATGGGAACCAATGAGAATTGACATTACAAATTGCAATCTATTCGATAAAACGTTACGCCTATTATTCTTCGTTCCATAGCTCTTTGCGCGGTCCTTGACTTGTTCTCGAGCTTCTTTGTCAACCTCAATGTTCCTGCCCCACACGTTACCACCGGTAGAACGCATTGATTGCTCCCCTTTCTTTTCAATGATAGCGGTAAGCTCCCTGTCAGGATCTGAAAATGTCTGCCGTATATATATATATATATATTCTTCTGTAAATTTCCATCTCATGGTCAGAGGCCCCTTTGAGTAATTCACCTAGGTAAACGTACTCCTTCACATGCTCTAGAGGCTGACTAGCGATCTTAAACTCTTGTTCCCTCGCCAGGCTATTGAGCATTATCTTCGCCTTCTGCATATTAATCTTGCACATGTACTATATGCGCCTTAAATTGCCACACCATTTTATCACAAAAGTTGCTCATACGTTGTGATACATGCTTGACAAAGTCCTTCCTCGGAGTTTTGAGAATAACAGCCCACAAACAAATGTCATAAAGCAAAACACCGATCGCGCATGGCCTTTATGTTACATCTTCTAGGACTGAAGTATTAAAAGTGCGAAACGATAAGAGAAACCTGTAAATGATGTAATAATCTTTTTGCATGGCTATGCACAACCTCCGGGATCAACCCACGCAAGAGGCCACGCTCCTACCAGAAAGCTCGCCTTCATGCATAGCGTTCGCCACCAGTGTTTCGCAGCATACATTAAGGTTACATAAGCTGCACTTGCCGGGAAGCACGAGAAGTCACAGGGATCCTTGAAAGCTATCGTGTTCCACTCTTAAAGGTGAAGCGTAAACGTCCTTCAATTTTTTTTTCCATCACCCTCAGCGCTTGTCAAGACGTCCGCTGGACCCACTCTTCGATTCTGGTCCACCCTAACCATAGCTAACACTTAAAACATTTGTGTGCGACACTCGTGACCATCCTCTAAGATTTTTGTGCGCGTCTGGAAAATGTAAAGTGTGAATGGTGGAAGCATGTACATGTCAGTAGGCATATATGTGCTTTCTGAGAAGCTGTTGCATGATAGTATGAAGTAGGGTGTAGTAAGCGTAAATGTTTAAATAATAAGCGGGTTAATAAGCGTGCATGTGCAAGTGAGAGATGTGTTCATATTTGCTTGTGGCACTATGCTTGTTAATTTAGTTAGTATTCCTATGTCCTCAAGCTGATACGTCCGACAGAAGTACCATCCTTACTTCGTGTAGCTGTTCACTAATTTGCTATCGCAAGCGAGGCTTCGCCTTTCGGACGAAACTGCGGCTTTCTCCTTCCGAACGTCACAAACTGAAGGGTGAGCGCCTGCAGCATGAGTTGAATTGAATTCTTGGTTTTTACGCACCAAAACTATGGTACGATTATGAGGCACGCCATATTGGGGGGACTCCGTATTAATTTTACGTGCCCCCAATGCACAGCATGCGTTTGAAAAAGCAAGCCTCATTCTCCAATTCAAGCATAAAAGCTTAATATTACTTCGTTTGACAGGAAAACATTTCTTATGCGTAATTTTCTTTTCTTCAAACCATTCGCCGCTGGTCTTCCAGGATTTCCGACACTTAACTATACGGAACTGTCCGGCTTGTAAGGATGCGAGTACCAATTGGTTCAGAGATTTGCAAGCATGATTAAGCGTTCGCGACTGGTAGACGATTCACAAGAAGAAAAAGAATGCCCGAGGGCATTCTTTTTCGGAGTAGTTTTTGCCCTCGGAGTAGTTATTGTGACCTGAATGCTTTTTTATCTTATTCGTGAACAAATTCTTATCAGATAAATCCAGCTCCTAAGGGCACGCCAGCAAGACTGTAATGAACACGAAATATATTGTCACGTGGTCGTGACGTCAAAGAACACAGTAGCAAAACTGTGAAAGGCAAAAACTAGCTTTTATTGGGCGAACCTGTGCCCACAAAACAGGCTACACTTAAAGCACAACGAGAGCGGCGAACACAGTCGGCGATCGTCGTAAATCTGATCAGCAGGTCAAGCGCGTCGTCTTTTAAAGAACAGTCGTCGAATGTTCGAGACTAATCGTTCGGACCCGTGTGCCTTCCACGAAGTTCTACACCATTCGCGTTACGCGATGAAATCAGATAACACAAGGTTCGGCGACAACAGACAGCCGGGTAGAAGCATCGATAACTTTCCAGAAACGTCGGATACATGCAGGCGCGTCCCTCGCTGTGCGATTACAGTTGTTGAGCGGCGAAACGTGGTCGCCCGATAAAGATAAGTACACGTGTCAATACCCCCTCTTAAAAAGCATCGACCCGATGCTGCAAACCAACGAAGGTAATAAACAAAAGCACTCGTAGCAAAGAAAAGAACAAAAATGACGACGTTCGTCAGCGTCCGTAAAAGGGTTTAAGGCGCACCACGTAGACCACTTCAGATCGTGCGCGGCGCCGCTGTGAATGCGAAATGCCGTCTGGCGCGACCTCATAGTCCAGAGCGCCCATACGTCGGATGACCTTGTAGGGTCCGAAATAGCGTCGGAGTAGTTTCTCACTGAGTCCTCGTCGGCGTATCGGGGTCCAGACCCAAACACGGTCGCCAGGCTGGTACTCGACGAAGCGTCGTCGGAGGTTGTAGTGTCGGCTGTAGGTCCTCTGCTGGCTCTTGATTCGCAGGCGGGCGAGCTGTCGGGCTTCTTCGGCGCGCTGGAGATAGCTAGCGACGTCAACATTCTCTTCGTCAGTTACGTGCGGCAGCATGGAGTCAAGCGTCGTCGTCGGGTTCCTGCCGTAAACCAGCTTAAACGGCGTGATCTGTGTTGTTTCTTGCACCGCCGTGTTGTACGCAAAGGTTACGTACGGCAGGGCCGCGTCCCACGTCTTGTGTTCGACGTCGACCTACATTGCTAGCATGTCGGCGAGGGTCTTGTTCAGGCGCTCCGTGAGACCATTTGTCTGCGGATGGTAGGCAGTTGTCCTCCTGTGGCTTGTCTGGCTGTACTGCAGAATGGATTGGGTGAGCTCTGCTGTAAAAGCCGTTCCTCTGTCGGTGATGAGGGCTTCTGGGGCACCATGTCGCAGCAGGATGTTCTCGACGAGAAATTTCGCCACTTCGGCTGCGCTGCCTTTTGGTAGAGCTTTAGTTTCAGCAAAACGGGTGAGATAGTCCGTCGCCACGACGATCCACTTATTCCCGGATGTTGATATCGGAAACAGCCATCTTCCTAGTCGTCTCAGGCAAAAGTCCATGCTCTGGGGGCAGTCCTTGCAGCCTGCGGCTACCTCGCTGGTTACTGGCGACGTTGGTGTCTTCCGAGTGAGGGCTTGGGTCACGGCTTTGTGGGGGCGTCCGGTACATGAACGCACAGCACCAATACCCAGCACCTCCACCAGATGTCACGTGGTCGTGACGTCAAAGAACACAGTAGCAAAACTGTGAAAGGCAAAAACTAGCTTTTATTGGGCGAACCTGTGCCCACAAAACAGGCTACACTTAAAGCACAACGAGAGCGGCGAACACAGTCGGCGATCGTCGTAAATCTGATCAGCAGGTCAAGCGCGTCGGCTTTTAAAGAACAGTCGTCGAATGTTCCAGACTAATCGTTCGGACCCGTGTGCCTTCCACGAAGTTCTACACCATTCGCGTTACGCGATGAAATCAGATAACACAAGGTTCGGCGACAACAGACAGCCGGGTAGAAGCATCGATAACTTTCCAGAAACGTCGGATACATGCAGGCGCGTCCCTCGCTGTGCGATTACAGTTGTTGAGCGGCGAAAGGTGGTCGCCCGATAAAGATAAGTACACGTGTCAATATGTGCAATCTACTATGCCCAATGAACTGACACCGTACTCTGCACTAGTTAACACAGCCCGCCAACAAATTTTTGTCCAGATCTTTAGTTCTGTTCTCACACACACACACACACACAAAAAAAAAAAAAAAAAACACGACCTTTCTTTACGACTAACCGGTACTAATCGGCTATACAAGAAACCAAACATGGCTTGCATACAGTAAACAGCATGGAACACGTATGAGTAAGAAAAGCTATACGTGTCACGAGTATCTTGTTCCTCAAACTAAAAACGCAATAACAAAATTAATGTTTCCATTAACGTTCATTAGTGCAAGCATCTAAAGGCCGTTGCAACAGCGGCGTGCAGCCCGATGCTCTTGCTAAAATTGTAATAATCTTCGTCCAACATTGCCTACAAGTATTCAGAAAAGTACGCTACTCGCCTGGCCAAGAAAGGCGTGTTTCGAAAGTGCCAACTCTTTTCTTCCAATGTTGTGCGGCAATTGCTTTCGACGCACGACGTACCTTTTTCCTCAGGGGTCGCAAACAGCGCTAGTCCTTTTTTCTCACCTGCTGCTGCATTGAAAAGCGCAGCAGCCAGGCATTCTACCGGCATGCGAAGCCCACCTAAAGTGCAAAACGCGCGTCCGCCGTGGTAGAGCGATCAACACGTGGCCCGAAAATGGCGACTGGAAAAAAGTAAGAAATATCTAAAATAACTTTCATGACATCTTCTTGACGCGGGGGTCAGCAGGTAGGGCGGTTTCGCGCGCCGCAGCCAATCAACGTGCGGGAACCGCAGGCGTGGTGGCAGCGAGGAGAAAATAGAGGAGCACAGTGGCGAGAGCGAGTGTGCGGTGGCAAAGATTTGAGTTTCGCTACTTTCCTGAATGAAAGGGTTTTAGACGTATGGGATGAATGGACGATATAAGCGTCCCCTCTGGAAAGGGGTGGTGGGTTGCGCCACCAAGCTCTTGTTATTATATTGCCGAATGTTTTACCTGTGTCAAAAGAAAAGAAGAAAAAACACGAAGAATTCATATCACAAAACTTTCTTAACCATTATTGGGAACTGTGTTTTTGTACCGCTCCGCTGTTTGTCGTTTAACCACTTCCACCAATCTTCCAATCACCTCTCACTAATCTATAGTGCTAACATGCTGACTTTCCCTCTGCTCTCGCTGAATCTAAGTGCTTCAAGGATACCAGAGTTGTGCCATATACCAGACAGTTGGCAACAAACTATGACGAATCTAAGTTATAAAGGTAAGGGGAAAAAGATAGAATTCACTCATATAGACCGTTGACCATTACATCAGTAATATACAGGTTATGAATGCAGGCGATTAAGTTCAAGCTGCAGATTTGGGTAGAAAATTGTGAAATGTTGGGAGAACTTCACAATGGCTTCAGGATCATTAGACGTCTGGATGATAAATTATTTGTCCTTACTCAGTGTATTTAAATATCCATAGATGAAAGGAAACCGCTAGATGTTGCGTTATTAGACATTACCAGAGCATATGACAACGCGAACCACAACATATTGTGTGATATTCTGGAAGGGGAAGGCATAGGCAATGACTGTATACAGCTTCTGAGAGAGAGTTACCTAGAAAATACAGTTTGCGTTGAATGGGAGGCGATGAGCAGCGATGAGCAAGTCGATATGAACAACAGACTGAGACAGAGGTGCCCTCTATCCCGCTGCTGTTTACGATGTACATGGTAAGGATGGAAAGGCCACTTCAGAGAAGTAATATTGGGTTTAATCGCTCATACAAACAGACGGCTATAGTGCTAGAACAGCAGCGTCAAGGTTTGTTTTA